>NW_006296417.1:4360371-4364515 GCF_000327345.1 Myotis davidii | reverse complement strand
AAGCTGGTAACATGAATCACTCATCCCAGCAGTGTACCATGGCAGCGAGCCTCACCAAGGTGGGTCAAGAGAGATGGCACCCCTGTTCTTGCACCTCTGCACCCCCCCCAACACCTCCAAAGACTACAAGGGGAAAATAAGACACAGGGAGAAGCCTTTCCTTAAAATAGATGGTAGCTACTTCACGCAGTAAATATTTTGAAAGTACTTGCCGTAGTATTCACATCTGGAAACTGGCTCCTTGCCATAAATGCCGCAATATTTTAAAAATAGAACCATCGACAACAAAGGATATCCAAACTGACAGCAAATATTTATGTCTCCTGGAAGGCCATCTCCAACACAGCAGAGAATAAATCAAGATTGGGTGTTGGAGATTTCAAATGTGTGAGGAAGGGCTCAGAGCTACAGAAGGAAGGGTGGCTTCCGCATACATTTAAAGCAACAGAAATTTCTAGTAGAATAGACTCGGGAGGCTGTGAAATCCGTGACACTCAGGCCAAGGAATGCTGGCTCCGGCCACGGCTGACAATGACTCCCAACCTTGGATGCACGTTGTAAAAACTTATGGACCTTTACATATGCTGGATCTCACCTACAGAGATTCTCACGTGTAGGTCTGGCATGAGGCTGGGCTTGAGCGGCTGGGAATGAACCTAGATTTGAACTTGCATAACTAGATAACTGAATGGACGGTCATTCCACCCCCTGAGCGAGAGTTCACTGATGAATCGAAGTTAGGTTTTAGGAAATGGGAGGAGAATTACCAATTTTGTTTTAGTCATGTTTAGTTTAGTCGAGTCATAGAAGTATGACTGACATGTCCAGAGAAAAGATGGTTATGTGGATCTGGTGCCTATAGGAGATGGCAATGCTACTTATAAATTATCTGTGTGATGGTGGTAAACCAAGGCATGAGAATGAATGAGCTGACCTAAAGAGAGGAGAGGAATGGGTCTCATCTTGGGGTGATGTTGCCCCCACCTCCTGGGATATCTGGCAATGTCTGAAGACTTCTTTTGACTGTCATGATGTAGGGCAGTGATGGCGAACCTTTTGAGCTCGGCATGTCAGCATTTTGAAAAACCCTAACTTCACTCTGGTGCCGTGTCACATATAGAAATTTTTTGATATTTGCAACCATAGTAAAACAAAGATTTATATTTTTGATATTTATTTTATATATTTAAATGCCATTTACCGAAGGAAAATCAACCAAAAAAATGAGTTCGCGTGTCACCTCTGACACGCATGTCATAGGTTCGCCATCACTGATGTAGGGGATGCATCTTGTGGGTAGAGGTCAAGTATTCTGCTAAACATCCCAAAATGCACAGGATATTCTTCCATTGATTCTTAGAGGGAGTGGAAGGGAGGGGGAGAGACAGAGAGAGGGAAACATCCACGTGAGAGAGACACATCAATTGATTGCCTCCTGCATGTGCCCTGACCAGGGCCTCGGATCAATCCTGCAAGAGAGGTACATGCCTTTGGCTGGAACCGAACCCAGGATCCTTCAGTCTGTGGGCTGATGCTCTATCCACTGAGCCAAACCAGCTAGGGCTAACACTTCCTTTTATAATGCTAAGCTCCGCAGGGGCCAAACAATGGCCGCCAATTATGGACTCCAACGCCAGCAAACAAATGATGGTTTAAAATGAACCAGAAGACCATACATGATAATCAAAACAAGTTCCCAAGTGTGCGGCCCAGATGCAAAGGACGCTGGGAGCCTGGACAGGGGAACGAGGTCAGAGTGTCCTAAAGGCCTCGGGCAGGATTCCTGGAGGAAGAGGAGGAAGACGGGGTGGGAGCCGAGAACTATTTAGACAGCTGGGGGAAGGCGGCCACGGAGCTGCTCCTTGGCTGAGCAGGTCTGTGACACGGCAGATCTTGTTCAATCTGGAGATGATGAGATTAGGTTGCTGTTTCCTTCCTGCCTGCCAGGGCGGGGGGCGGGGGGGGGTGTATGGCGAGAGGGGCTCCTGCATCTTCTCAGGGTGCACGATTATGCACAGGCCCTGCCTGGACCACTGACAACTCAAGGGAAAACTCAGAGTGGTGAGTGAAGGCCGTTTGATGTTAGGAAAACGAACACATGCGCTTTAGCATGAAGGGTGGATTTCTTACAGCTGAATGCATTTATTGGTTTTATTTATAATTTCCCCACCAGTCTGTTACTTTGGGAACAGACACGGGGAGTGACAGACTCGAGCTTTGAAGCCAGGTAGGATGAATGATAGTGCCCTGGGCACTGTGCTGGGTGGACACGAGCCTTCCACGGGCTACGTCACGTGTCCCACATGACACGGTGGCGATTCCGGGTTCCAATAGCCTGAGTGGAAACCTGTTACAAATTCTCAAAGTGACTGCAGACACCAATGCCATAAGCGAGTGAGGACACTGGACTTCCTTCTGCCATCTGCACAGTGGAGACCGGGAGAGCTTCCGGAATGACGGGGAGGATCCCGTGAGAAAATATGTTCAAGGCCCCTCTCGTCCAGTTACCTGCTCACACATACTTACGGAGGAGGCACCAAATTTTCCTCTCATCATCCCCTTCTCCTGCACTGAGCAGACTCCCTGCCTGCCCAGCCGAAGCCCTCCAGAGAATGGGATCTTCTTTTGTTCTAAACCCAGTGGGCCCCCCCCCCGAAAAAAAGAGAGAGTTGCTCTGAGATGGTATTTCTTTAAGCAAAAACAATGACTATCAACTACAGCAATATCAAGTAGGGGAGCTGGTAGGTCTTTTCTATGAGCTTCTATTTCTATCAGATCCTCATGCTTTTATGTCATGTATTTATTTAATATATTTTTATTGATTTTGAAGAGGAAGGGAGAGGGAGAGAGAGATAGAAACATCAATGAAGAGACAGAATCATTGATCGGCTGCCTACTGCACGCCCCCTACTGGGGATGGAGCCCACAACCTGAGCATGTGCCCTGACCAGGAATGGAACCATGACTTCCTGGTTGATAGGTCAATGCTCAACCACTGAGCCACACTGGCCGGGCAGATTCTCATGTTTTTCAGATTGGTCCCTAAAATGTGAGGTTTGAAACTTCATCAACCCCTCAACCCCGTGCTCATCAAGGTTCCTACAGACCATTCCTTCCCGGGAGTTAATCACTGATTTTGAAACTGCATTGCTCATTTGTGCACTATGGGAGACGGAAGAGAAAAGGCCCAATTCTTTTTTTTTTTTTTTTAAGAACAGCTGTCTCCCTGCCCCACTGGCAGCTGCTTTACAAATTGCCCAGACATTAAGTCATTATTTCCTCATTATAAGAGCAGCTGGGAGAAATCGCCTGCATCCCACCCTCCCCAATCCCACCCCCACTTCCTCCTGTCTCCTCCTCCACCTGCCGTGAAATGGGCCAGGCCTAGAGGAGGATGGTATTGGTTTTCTTCTTTAATGGAAGGTTGTGACTAAGCATTCTGAGCCCTGGTTATGTTCAACAGCCCTTAGCAGCGGTTCTCAACCTGTGAGTCCCGACCCCTTTGGCGGTCGAAGGACCCTTTCACAGGGGTCGCCTAAGACCATCCTGCATATCAGATATTTACATGACGATTCATCACAACATTACAGTTATGAAGTAGCAACGAAAATAATTTTATGGTTGGGTCACAACATGAGGAACTGTGTTTAAAGGGCCAGAAGGATGAGAACCACCGCCTTAAAGACTTCGCAGTATGAGATGCTCAATCTCGAAGCAACATGGAATATTGTCTAGGACACTTCCCTTATTTTGTTGGCAAGGAACTTAACACATTGTGGACCAGTAGGTTTACATAAATGTTAAAGGCACGCTTTAAAATTCAATACCTATTTTGTATTGTATTTTGAAGTTATTTATAACATGTTCTTACAGGCTAATATCTTTTGAAAGTAGGATACTTTGTAAAACACTGTGTACTAGGAAGCGAGAATTCTCGTGATTCGTCCGCGATGTGTTAAGTGCAGAGCAGTGGTTTGGTCAAGGTCCTGCCTACAGGTGGCAGAGCTGAGTCTGGGATCCATGTCTTACCACATCTGGTCCAGGGGAAATTGGTCTGGACCATGAACTTGCCTGGTTTTCCTAATAGTCGTCTAGTGTCCATTGTTAGAAGAAACATATGCAATGAGATACATTCTCTCTTTTT
>NW_006296417.1:4356943-4360360 GCF_000327345.1 Myotis davidii | reverse complement strand
TGAGATACATTCTCTCTTTATGTTCAAAGGAGAGTAACTTTGGAATTTTAGCAACCTACATATACCTTTTTTGGTCACAACATGAGGAACTGTGTTTAAAGGACCAGAAGGTTGAGAACCACTGCCTTAAAGACTTCGCGGTATGAGATGCTCAATCTCAAAGCAACATGAAATATTGTCTAGGACGCGTATATATTGTGAAATGACCACATGAGAAATCTGCTTAACATCCATCACCACTCATAGTTAGAATGTTTTACTCGTCATGAGAGCTTTTAATATTTACTCTCTAAGGAAGTTTCAAATATGCAATGCAGTATTTTGATTTTCATTTTATATTAGGCAAGTGAATCTTAACCAGGCTTGGTATATCCCAGTGGTCGGCAAACCGTAGCACATGTTCTTACAAGCTAATATCTTTTGAAAGTAGGATACTTTATAAAACACTGTGTAACAGGAAGCGAGAATTCTCATGATTCGTCCGCGATGTGTTAAGTGCAGAGCAGTGGTTTGGTCAAGGTCCTGCCTACAGGTGGCAGAGCTGAGTCTGGGATCCATGTCTTACCACATCTGGTCCAGGGAAAATGGGTCTGGACCATGAACTTGCCTGGTTTTCCTAATAGTCATCTAGTGTCTGTTGTTAAAAGAAACATATGCAATGAGATACATTCTCTCTTTATGTTCAAAGGAGAATAACTTTGGAATTTTAGCAACCTACCTATACCTTTTTTTTTGTATAGTTGACACATAACATTGTATTAGTTTCAGGTGTGTAACCTATTGATTGGTATATATTGTGAAATGACCACATGAGAAATCTAGTTAACATCCATCACCACTCGTAATTACAATTTTTTACTTGTCATGAGAGCTTTTATTTACTCTCAAAGAAAATTTCAAATATGCAATGCACTATTTTGATTTTCATTTTGTATTAGGCAAGCGAAGCTTAACCAGGCTTGGTATGTCCAGTCTACTGCTGGAAAGATATTGATATGCTTCTATACCAGTGGCAAGTATGACACGCTCTTGTACTCTGGCTACTGCAGGCCCTACCCTGGGTCACTGCCCCCCGCCCTTTGACCCTCCTTGAGCCCTTCCCACCACTGCTTTCCCATGATTCAGTGACTCCCAGGTTAATGCTCAAATCTGCAATATCTGCCGCTGGGTATGCTGCCATCTGTTCGTGCCTCACTAATTTTACACATTTTGATGATCACTCCTGAGTAAAAGTAAATTGTCCAGCTACTAAGCAGTGAGCTAGAATTTGAACGGAGGCAGCCAGATTACAAGCAAAAATAAAGGGCAGATGGAATATGTTATCCAAAAGAAAAAAAAAGAATTTAAAAAGAATCTTTAAAATGGTCATGTGATGAATTATTATAAAAAGAGACAGAGGGTCAGGTAGGAACTAGAAAATGAACAGGGAGGGCCCCATTTCAGCCGGTGAGTAAACAGATTCCACGGTTTTTCCCATCATCCCACTGGGTATGCCCAGGCTAGAGATGGTCAGACTTCCCATCTCTGCTCTCTCCAGCCTTGCGAGGAACATGACATTCTCCTTCATACTGTGTCGACAGCCATGACAGAAACCATGACAGTAACATACTAACCAAACAGAGCAACTGCAAAAGCTGCAAGTGTAGCAGATGTGCTTAAATTAAGAAAATGGCAATAAACAACTGAGGTAGGCCATATTACGCCTTAGTTATAGCACTGAACAATTTACATACCTCCCATCAACTCACAAATCCAGGTCATTTAGTGCGAGAAATACATCTTACCGGCCTGATAATGGAAATCTATATTCCACCATTTGCAACCTGCTGACTACGTTATGCCCACTGCATGTTAAACAAGGTAGCCTTTAACTTCATTGCATGTGATTGCTCCACATTCAAATTCTATTATGAAATTACATTGTTCTATCTCACTCATGCACACCCAGATCACACTGCTTTTTCCCCTAAAGCACAGCAGCAAAATAAAACAAAACTGGTGAGTTTTTAATTTGCTAGGCACCCAGGAATCCCAAGTAACAGTATAATGAAGACGCTGTGTGTGTGTGTGTGTGTGTGTGTGTGCTCAGATGTTGGGATCTGTTATTTGTTTCCAAGGTTACAATTGCGAACAGCAGCAATCTGGCTCCCAAAGATAAATGTTTCAGACAGTGGGTCTCAACCAAGGGCAATTCTGCCCACCTCTCCAGAGGGCATTTGGCAACATCAGGTGGCATTTCTGCTATCACCATGGGGAGGGGGCTATTGGCACATGGTGGGTAGAGGCCAGAGATGCTGTCAAATAGTATACAATGCTCAGGACAGCCCCTCACACAAAATAAATATTCTACCCAAAACATTTAATAGTCGCCCGGCCAGCGTGGCTCAGGGGTTGAGAGTCAACCTATGAACCAGGAGGTCAGGGTTCGATTCCTGGTCAGGGCACATGTCCAGGTTGCGGGCTCGATCCCCAGTAGGGGATGTGCAGGAGGCAGCGATCAATGATTTTCTCTCATTATTGATGTTTCTCTCTCTCTCCTTTCCTCTCTGAAATCAATAAGTATTTTTAAAAACCCGTTAATAGTAAAGTAATAGTGCCAAAGCTGAGGAACCCTCACATAAAGTAATATTAAAGGCCAATCAATTAAACGCATCCATCATGGTGCACTGCTTACATCCTTGTCCATGAATAGGCAAAGGGTTTGATTTGACAAGACCACTGGCCCATGTGAAGGGGATGCATAGTGTGTGCTCGTCTATGGGAACCAGGGCTGAGTCCACAAGGGCCCCTGCCATGTGACCCACAGCCTCAGAGACCACGGAGGTCTCCTCCCCCTGGAAGGCTGACCATGACCAGCACCCTAACAGGAGGCTGGAGGCCAGACCAAGACAAGGACGGGCTCGTCAAGTCCACCATCAACAGGAAGAGGCACAGTGTGGTAGTAACGTCCTTAGAGAGCCTCGGGGAAGAGCTGGCTTCTCAAATCCAAGAGTTCAAGGAAACTTGTCTTTCTCGGACTGGCTCGTTTTGCTTAGCAGAATACTCGCCAGCTCCCTCCACGCTGTCTCAAACAGTAAGCGACCCTTCTTTTTCACAGCTGCATAGTATTCCATGGTATACATGCACCCCATGATCTCACTCATAGGTGGAATCTGATGAACAAAATGGATCCAGAGACACAGAAGCATGAACAGACTGCAGGATCTCAGAGGGAAGGTGGGGGAGGATAGGTGGGTGGGAAGGGACCCACCAAAGAACTTGTACGAATTTATGCATAACCCAGGGACACAGACAATAGGGTGACGAAGGCCTGGGGCGGGGGAAGAAGGTGGGGTGGAAGGGGTCAATAGGAGAAAAGGGGACATATGTAAGACTTTCAGTAATAAAGATATAATTTTTTTAGAAAAGAGCAGGAAT
>NW_006296417.1:4355346-4356866 GCF_000327345.1 Myotis davidii | reverse complement strand
GCAAGGGTGGGGCCGGGGGCCACATGCGGCTCTTTGGCCCCTTGAGTGTGGCTCTTCCACAAAATACCGACTTCTGTGCATGGGCCACGAAGTTTCAATAGCACTGTACGTGCGCGCCCGCATGTGGTATTTTGTGGATGAGCCACACTCAAGTGGCCAAAGAGCTGCAGGTGTCTCGCGAGCCGCAGTTTGCTGACCACGGGCTTAACGTGTTCCCTCTTTAGTGAATGACGATAGCGAAGATGATACGGTGGGCAGTTGGCCGAGTGTAAAATCTCTGTGAGCAGCAGAGTTCAGCTCCCACGGGACCATTCTGCAGCCTGGCACTCCGCTCACTGCGTCTCTGCTTCCACGAAAGGTCACGCTTTGGCCAAATGGGGTGCTGGTAGCACAGAGAAGGCAGCTCAGTGACGTCAGACCTGCCATCACTGCTCTTTTTTGGGGGGGAAGGCACTCCCTGCCAGCCACGCCCCTCACTGCCTCTGGGTTCCAGGAAAGAGAGGGCTGTGTTAGTCACAAAGGCAGGTCAGTGCCTGTGAGCTGGGATTTGTGCTCCCAATTTGGGTCCTTGGGGTTGAAGCGGAGCCAGACACGGGGGAGTGAACCCTAATCCCTCAGCGTTTGGATGGCTGTGCCTGGAGAATCCAGTGCTGACTCAGCAGACAGGTTCTGACATGTTGCTTAAGAGGGGCGGCGGTGAGTGGGGGTGGAGGGAGAAGACAAAAAAATTGAACCAAGCCCTTACAAAAAACTCTGAGAGTGTCCCCCTTCGGCAAGAATATACCATAGAAAACCAATATAAGTCCAACATATTTCTCCAAACAGGTATTACAAATGGTTTCCAAACTTTTTAAAATGTTTTTATTCATTTCAGAAAGAGGAAAAGAGAAGGAGTGAGAGATGGAAACATCAATGGTGAGAAAACCATGGATCGGCTGCCTCCTGCATGGCCCCTGCTGGGGATCGAGCCCGCAACCCGGGCATGTGCCCTGACCGGGAAACTGAACTGTGACCTCCTGGTTCATGGGTCGACGCCCAACCACTGAGCCACACCGGCCAGGCTGATTTCCAAACTTTTGATGAAAGCACTTCTCTCTGGATTTTCTGAGATGATGAACAACTCTATTTTTCCTGGGCATGTGTATTTTCCAAATCTTCTTCAATGATCTTACTTCCAGGAGGATGAGAGAGAAGGAAGGTAATGAGGAGAATCAGGTGACTTCAAACCTCGCTACCTAGGACTCCTCCGTTCTATCTGGGTGGCTACAGCTGGACATCCACTGGCGTATTTCCTGAGGATCTCTGGGTTGAGGAGACCAAATTTTAAATGAATGAACGAATGCATGAATAGTAATGAAATTTTGCTCTTCAAATTTTTATAGAAACTAGAAAAACAAGGTTTTAAGCAAACGGAAGAGTATAAATGCCAGCTGAGAGTGAGAGAATGAACCCCAGAGAGGGCCTAGGGCAGTGGTCGGCAAACTGCGGCTCGCGAGCCACATGCGGCTCTTTGGCCCCTT
>NW_006296417.1:4350817-4355260 GCF_000327345.1 Myotis davidii | reverse complement strand
AAGAGCCGCATGTGGCTCTCGAGCCGCGGTTTGTCAACCACGGGCCTAGGGGGAAATGGTGCTTGAGTTACCTATATGCCTAAGCAGATCATGGCGGATCTGGAACCTGTCTCTAACCCAATTCTGCCCAAGAGCTGGGAGTCTGCCAGCTCGAGGGGGAGGCTCGTGCCCCGGCTGGCAGAGCAGAGATGCATAAACAGTTGGATGACAGCAACAAGCCCTGTTACGTGAAATAATGCCTGTCATCATTGTGGGAGCCCTCGTAAGGTGTGTTCTCTGTCGCTTCCTGCCCAGACAGCCCTGTGGGCATGAATGCCAAAGCCAACTTCTTCACCATTTCACTTAAAGAACGGACTTACCATGTCATCCCCTGTATCTTGATAATTTGTCCCCACTTGCGTTTATTAACTTGTTATTCTTCCTCAAGATCATTTCGCTTCCTGATCTTTTTATGTCTGGGCACTGCACATTGTGAAAACATAACACTGTGATTTATTGCCATTAGCGAAAGGATTATGTACCTAAACCACCTATTAGCATGTTAACCTATTTTGACTAATTGAGTCATTGAAGTGGGAATTTTCATTCATTTGAAGGATTATGTGTCAGTCTTGCTCTGGAAAAAAAAAAAATACCGGCATGCAATCTAACAATATGGAAATATACACACACCATAGTCGGTACTTTTTCATGGTTTCTATGCCATTTCTAAAAATTTTGAATTATTTAATGAAAAACAAACAAAGAAAAGCATAGAGAACAATGTAAAATTGACTTGTGGACTCAGATTAACAAATCTTAACATTTTGCCAATTCTGAATTAAAGTGTTTTACATTAAAAAAAAATAGGGGATTAAGTATAAAACTGAAGTTTCTTACTCCCTGGGCTCATTTCTCTATCTTCCTTCCCAAAGTAACCAACATAAGTTATTTCTTAAAATATTTTAATATACTGATACTTGGAATCAGGATAAAGTTTTATCAAACAAGATAAAAGTAATGACCATCCCACAGATGCAGAAAATATGAAACTGCTTTTAAAGTCCTTTACCTTCAATCCATTTTCTCTAATATTATTGCTATACCAGCTTTTCTTCAATTAGTGTTTGTTTAATATAGACTTCCCTACCACTATATCTTCAACTGTCTACATTGTTTTGCTTTAGGGATGTTTCTCGTCGGTGATTATATACTTGACTCAGATCTTGCCACTTGTCATGCTATTGTTCACTAGTATTTTAATGAGCCCGTTTTCCTCTCTCAGAAGTCATTAGCTTTTATAATTATTACTAGAGGCCCAGTGCACAAAAATTCGTGCACTTGGGGGAGTCTCTCAGCCCAGCCTGCGCCTTCTCGTAGTCCAGACCCCTTGGGGATGTCCACCTGCTGGCTTACGCCCGCTCCCTGGGGGGATGGGGCCTAAGCTGGCAGTCAGACATCCCTCTGGCAGCCCAGGATCCCTAGGCCTGGGGGAGCAGGCCTAGACCATTAGTCGGACATCCTTAGTGCTGCCGCAGCGGTGGGAGAGGCTCCCACCACTGCCATTGCGCTGGCTAGCCATGAGCCGGCTTGTGGCTGAGCGGAGCTCCCCCTGTGGAAGTGCACTGACCACCAGGGGGCAGCTCCTGCGTTTAGGGTCTGCCCCCTGGCGGTCAGTGCACATCATAGCGACGGGTCGTTCTGCTGTTTGGGTCAATTTGCATATTGCCCTTTTATTATATAGGATTATTTAATAATTTATCTGTTCATTTTTCATATGCCACTCTTCTATGTTGAATTTTTTTCTTTCAATGATTATATTTCACTGATTTAAAAAGTCATTCTTTTTCTCGTCCTGTTGCCGGCTTTGTAATTCTAACTTGAGAGTTATTGATCTTCAATTCTTGCATATACTATTAGCCTGCTGGCTCTGAATTGTCAGTATCCCAGCAGGCACTTAAAAATATATGTAAAAAATATATATAGTTGATTTCAGAGAGGAAGGGAGAGGGGAGAGAGATAGAAACATCAATGATGAGAGAAAATCGTGGATCAGCTGCCTCCTGCATGGCCCCCACAGGGGATGGAGCCAAACCCGGACACGTGCCCTGACTGGAATCGCACTATGACCTCCTGGTTCAGTGGTCGACGCTCAGCCACTGAGCCGTGCCAGTTGGGCCCAGCAGGCACCTTTAAATGTGCCCCAACCTGGGCCCTATTAAACCAAGAGCCCTCTATTTCATTTCTTTGGCTCGGGGTCACTGCCGTATTAGTCGCCTGAATTCAGAATTCACACCTCCTTATGGTCCTGGCCGGCTGACTCTTTTTCCACCCCGGGCCTTGGGAGGCTTCAGGTTCTTTGCCAAGGACAAGAGTCTCACCTTGGGCAGCAGTGAGGGCCCTGCCCCCTCCCCTGCAACCCCCCGCCCCCCTTCCTGCCGCTGCAGCCTGTGCCATTCCCTGCTTTCCCCAGGAGATCCTTAGCTTCCGTTGCCAGGCACCAGAGGCTTGGGGTTCCCTCTCTAAACCTTGCCCCTGGGGTCGCCTTTGTGGGGGATTTAAACCTTGCTATACACACTTAACAATTTTCATTTATTTCTTTTCTCAGTGTTTCCTGTGATTGAGATGCGATGGGGGATTTCTCCTGGCAGCTCAGTTTACCTCACTGACCACATGTCCCTGCAGCGTCTACGTATTAGACCAGAACTCTCCTAGAAACTGACCCTTCATAGGGTCCATCTAAACAGCTGGAGAAGGGGGAGACCCTTATCACCCACCAATGTGTGTGTGACTTTCGCTCTCCCACACACTGAGGAAGGCGGGAACAAAAAGATCAACCAAGCCCGGTCTAGTGTTCCTGCGGGAGACCCCTGCCCCGTGGATCCCAGCAACAGCCACCAGAAGGAGAGACGAAGGTTTTGAATCCCCCAGGCTCTCCCTGGTCCACTCCTCCTGTTCGCCTAAATTATGCTCAGGACGCCTTTAGCCTCAGGGCGGGCTGAGCTCTCGCCAGCAGAACAGAAGGTCAGGATGCTGGCAGGGGGTCCCTGTGTGCCCTGATCCAGCCCCTTCATTGACAGCTTAACCCCTTCCGAGCGAGCGTCATGCCCACTGTCCCGTGAGCCTCATCGCGGAAGCCTCCTCTCAGTTACTCTGAGCCTCGAGGGAATGGCCTGGCTTCCTCCTCGAAGGACACTTGCCATCGGATTGAGGGCCCAGGTAGGTAATCCAGGATGACCGCCTCAGGTCAGGGTCCTTAATTGTGGCTGCAAATACCCTCATTGCACCTGGCCATTAAAGAGTTCTGCTCCTTAATATAGGTCTTTTTTTTTAAACATGTATTTTATTGATTTTTACAGAGAGGAAGAGAGAGGGATAGAGAGTTAGAAACATTGATGAGAGAAAGGCATCGATCAGCTGCCTCCTGCACACCCCACACTGGGGATGTGCCCGCAACCAAGGTACATGCCCTTGACTGGAATCGAACCTGGGACCCTTCATTCCCCAGGCTGATGCTCTATCCACTGAGCCAAACCGGTTAGGGCAATATAAGTCATTCTTTTTTAAAAAGGAGGCTCTGGCCCTCAGTGACACAGGGAGTGGGAGGCAGGAGGAACAGCAAGGGCACAGGCCCCAGAGGGTGAGGTGGAGTAGCATTCCTGGGCTGGGAAGGAGCAAGAACTCTCCTGCCCGCTGATTCGATCCGAGAACCAAGATCAAGGAGCCTGCAGCAGTGATGAACTTGACACTAATTTGGATGGTCTGTGGTTCTTTAGATAAAATGAAACTCAAATTAGCTGGAGAAACACTTTCTTGGCAGTATCCATGTGCCTCTGGGTTCTGTCTGCGTGGATTCCTTTTGGGCAGCTCAGAACCAATGTGATAGAGCAGTCTTGGTTTGCAGGAGTTTCATCGTGCAAAGAGGACCTCAGATTTAAGATCGAGCTGTAACACTTAAAACTAATGGGTCTCTGCTGTTAGCAGCTGGGAGGCCTCTGTGAAGTTGGCACGAGTCATCTCAATCATTCCCATCAATAACCGTCCCTGTGGGGTGCCTCCCGCTGTCCCTGCAGATGCTGTCACCATGTGGGAGGATTAACCATCCATTCAGATGCTTAGCGTGTGTGGAGCTACTCGCGAACATGTGAAAGAAATCCAAAAAGGATTTAGTTTGCAGATAAAGTGCAGACTTGCACAAGACGGTCAGCTTTCAGAGTTTAGGAAGGCATTAGGTAGGCACTGAATTTAGGCTCACAAAATATTTCTAGGACCTTCCAAGAAGTCACGCGTAGTAGCATTTTTGTTTTTATTACCTAGAGGCCCGATGCATGAAAATTCGTGCAAGAGTAGGCCTTCCTTCCCCCGGCTGCCAGCACCGGCTTCCCTCCGGCACCCGGGACCCGGGATGCTTCCCTCCTCCAGCTGCCCGCAGGCACCCAGATCCCAGGCTGGCTTCCCTCCTGC
>NW_006296417.1:4349635-4350767 GCF_000327345.1 Myotis davidii | reverse complement strand
GCCAGGACAGGCAGAAGTGGAAATTTTGCCACATCACAGATTTGGATGACAGGCGCTAATAGAGTGGAAGGTGGGAATGTGTGCCTGTGAGTGAAGGAGCCTGTCTGACCATCAAGCACCCACAACCCACATCTCTATCGGCTTCTGTTTTTTTCCTGGCATTTCCTGTGCAGAACCTTTTCTGTGCTCATAAAAAGTAATCACTCGGACTTGGGGGGATGGGAGGGGCTGGGAAAAGGGTGGAAAAAAAGGGGGAATTGGAGCTATCTGTAATACTATCAACAATAAAAATATCCATTTAAAAATAAAAATAAATAAAATAATTCTTTCACCAATGGACTGTAAGTGGAACAGCAACACTGGGCCTGTCTCCTTCTGTTTTGTGCTGGGGGCGCTACTCGTACAATATTCAGCTGCTGCATTTCATTCTGGGACGCTCCAGGCCCTGGGTTTCCTGGGAACTAGTCTGAAGTTCTCCAATCATATGCGTTCGAGGGAGAGGGCCTGAGCTGTCCTGCCCTAAAGGACACAGTGTTTCTGAGCATCATCGCCGAACTGACTGGAAGGAAGAAGGGGAAAATCTGCCCTGCTGAGGGTGAATGTGTGAAAGGAAGAGAGGCAGAGAGAAGAAAGCAAGTGGTCCTCTGTCCTCACCCCAAGTGACTAATAAATCGCGGAGCCAATGCATTTTTTATCGAAACCTAGGCCTTGTAGCCAATGTGACTTTCCTTACCCCTTCTCTCCTTCAAAAACTGTGTGTGTGTGTGTGTGTGTGTGTGTGTGTGAATCCTCACCCCAGATTATTATTATTATTATTATTGATAATAGAGCATATAGCAAATAAAGGAGAAGTAACTTCAGCCCCTGTAACTGCCAATGTCTCAGAGGTGAGCTTGAATCTTATTGGAAGGGGATTGAAAGTGTTATTCTTGCCGTAACCGGTTTGGCTCAGTGGATAGAGCGTCGGCCTGTGGAATGAAGGGTCTCAGGTTTGATTCCAGTCAAGGGCATGTACCTTGGTTGCGGGCACATCCCCAGTAGGGTGTGTGCAGGAGGCAGCTGGTCAATGTTTCTCTCTCATCGATGTTTCTAACTCTCTATCTCTCTCCCTTCTTCTCTGTAAAAAATCAAT
>NW_006296417.1:4348895-4349517 GCF_000327345.1 Myotis davidii | reverse complement strand
GGTGAGGCAAAAGTAGGTTTACAGTTGTGAGTCTATAAAACAGAGTTCATTCTTGTATTATTTACTAATTATTGTATTTTCCATATGAACATCTGTAAACCTACGTTTGCCCCCACCCTGTATGGAACCCACATATGAACATTTCCATGCCCCAAGGGCCTTGCCCTGTAATACATCTGGGGGAGGGGCGGTCTCTGCTTGGCTGTATGGGCTTCACATTGTAGCTTCTCTCACCTTCACATTCACCTTCCCATGAGCCCTCACTCATCTTTCCCTGGAAAGCAGTTGGGTCCTTTCTCCCAAGTGCCACTAAACCAAACTGTATGCAGCTTCTGTAATGTATTGTAAGACTGGGATGCCTAGAAAGATTGAGGGGGGAGGATGCTTAAGCATTTTATCAGAAGCCTGTTCACATTCACATACACACCGTGAAATATGGGCATTACATCTCTTTGTTGAAATATCTCCTTTTTTGAGTATCTATATGTATCAATATATATCTATAAAATAGAGAAATATGCTAATTAACCGAGACACCATAACGGGTCAGCCAGATAAGAGGTTGTGCACGCAGAGTTGGGGGCGGGGCAGCAGGGGGCTCTGTGTGCCTGCGCTGGGGGGG
>NW_006296417.1:4347350-4348871 GCF_000327345.1 Myotis davidii | reverse complement strand
TGGTTGCCTTCCGCCCGCATGCCCTTGACTGGAATCGAACTGAAGACCCTTCAGTCTGCGGGCCAACACTCTATCCACTGAGCCAAACCAGCCAGGGCTCAAACACTTTTTTAACTTTAAGAGAGATCTAGAAACACTAATTTCATTGTTGCTGTTGAGAATTCAATGCGAAGTGCCTATAAACACAGACTTAAGACTATGGGTGATACTGGTGAGTTCACTATTTCATCCAGGGAAAAAAAAGATCAACTATCTTGTTTTGGAAATAAACGCTCTCAAAATACGGGGTGAGGCAAAAGTAGGTTTACAGTTGTGAGTCTATAAAACAGAGTTCATTCTTGTATTATTTACTAATTATTGTATTTTCCATATGAACATCTGTAAACCTACGTTTGCCCCCACCCTGTATGGAACCCACATATGAACATTTCCATGCCCCAAGGGCCTTGCCCTGTAATACATCTGGGGGAGGGGCGGTCTCTGCTTGGCTGTATGGGCTTCACATTGTAGCTTCTCTCACCTTCACATTCACCTTCCCATGAGCCCTCACTCATCTTTCCCTGGAAAGCAGTTGGGTCCTTTCTCCCAAGTGCCACTAAACCAAACTGTATGCAGCTTCTGTAATGTATTGTAAGACTGGGATGCCTAGAAAGATTGAGGGGGGAGGATGCTTAACCATTTTATCAGAAGCCTGTTCACATTCACACACACACCGTGAAATATGAGAATTACATCTCTTTGTTGAAGTATCTCCTTTTTTGAGTATCTATATGTATCAATATATATCTATAAAATAGAGAAATATGCTAATTAACCGAGACACCATAACGGGTCAGCCAGATAAGAGGTTGTGCACGCAGAGTTGGGGGCGGGGCAGCAGGGGCCTCTGTGTGCCTGCGCTGGGGGAGGGACTGATCAGCAGTGGCCACAGCTGCTTCAAGGGCTGGAGAGGGAGGCAGGGCTGGACTGGAGGGTGGGCGGCGCCGTGCAATTTCAAATCGTGCACTGGGCTTCTAGTAGTCAATAATATTGTAATAACTATGCCTGGTGCCAGGAGGGTACTAGACTTAGCAGGGTGATCATTTCATAAGGAATAGAGATGTCTAATCGCTATGTCGTACACCTGAAACTAATCTAATATTGAATGTCAACTGTAATTTAAAAAAATTAAAAATTAACTTAAAAATAATAAAATCCACCCTGCCTCACTCTCTAGCAGAGAGCCATGTTCTTCACATTGTAATTGTAGGATTTCTTACCCTGTTTAGAACATTTCCATCCCATATCCAGAGAGAGGTTTTTTTCTAGGACCCATTTCATTTGCCCAATGGAGGAATCTGGGACACGCAAATTCCCTGAAATACGTTTCCCCAATTACAAATGATTCAGCTCGTTTTAATAGAAGGCGCGGAGTGCTGGCCATGATAAATGCATTAGCGCTCCACGCCCAGCAGCACCTTCCAGGAAAATGTTCCTGTTCTGGGCTTATGTCTCTCAGGACTGTAATGGGGACAGACTCCC
>NW_006296417.1:4345079-4347328 GCF_000327345.1 Myotis davidii | reverse complement strand
CTCAGTCTCCCCCCTTCATTTCTGGATAAAGTACAACCTCTACACGTGCACTCAACTGTACCCACATAGGTTCCCCTCGCCAATTCCTGGAACAACACCCAACACACACACACACACTTCCCAAGGACGAACAACAATGCGTAGAGAGAAACTCAATGTCCCGTTAGGATGTGATGAATGCAAAGGACTTGTACATCCATGCTGGAACAAGAAACAGGAGGAGAAGAACATTCCCAGTTTTCTACGGGACTCGGGGAGAGAGAGGACTGGAGGAAGACTTGGCGAATTCCAGAGGACAAGGCTTTCTTAGGCAAGAAGACACAGGGAAGTTGCCACAACGGGGGGCAGGAGTCAGCTGTGCCCTAGCCAAAAACTGAAACCAAGCCACATACCATTGGCAGGAGAGTGTATAAACACACTGGCACAAGCATACAATGGATGATTATTTGGCAGTTAAAAATGAAGTATTGGTACATGTGATGATATAAGTAAATTTCAAAACCATTATGCTGAATGAAAGGAGTCAGACCTAAAAAGGGACTCATTGTCTGATTCCATTTTTATGAAATTTTGGCCTTTTATGTTGACAAAAATCAGAAGAGAGCCTGCCTCTGTGACATGGGAGTGGACTGGAAGGACATCTACAGAAATGTTCTGGATCAATATATTTTGTGATATTTTGGGGGGTTTCATTGACACATGTTTAATTTATCAAAATGGATCAAGTTGTACTTAAGATCTGTACATGTTGCTATCTTAGTTATGCCTCGATTAGAACAAACACACAGATATGTATCAAAATGCATGTGTAATATTTGTGCATTTCACTGTAAGTAAATTATATCTTAATGTTAAATGTGGTACATAATGGAACACTGATCAGCCATAAGAAAGGATGAAAAAATAGCATCATTTGCAACAATATGGATAGACCTTGAGAACATTATGTGAAGTGAAATAAATCGTCAGAAAAAGCTAAGAACTATATGGCTTCACTCATATGTGGGATATAAAACTGGAATTTATGAACACAAACAGCAAAGTGATTTTTGTGAAAACGAGTATACACGTTTCTGCCGGGGAAGGGGTTAAATGTGGTACATAATGGAACACTGCTCAGCCGTAAGAAAGGATGAAAAAATAGCATCATTTGCAGCAATATGGATAGACCTTGAGAACATTATGTGAAGTGAAATAAATCAGTCAGAAAAAGCTAAGAACTATATGGCTTCACTCATATGTGGGATATAAAACTGGAATTTATGAACACAAACAGCAAAGTGATGGTTGCCAGAGGGAAGGGGGTGGGGTAAAAAGGGGGTCCTAATATGAGGTGACAGGAGAAGATCTGACTTGGGGGGTGAGCACACGGTGCCATATACAGATCTTGTAACAGAAACCCACACCTGAATGTTCACGTGGACCAATGTCACCTCAATTAATTTAAAAAGGGGGGAAAGATATTTTTAAAATCCATAACTTTTCCTTATATTTACAATATCCTCTAAATTAAGGAACCTTATTATCCAGAATACCTTCTGTAGTGTTGTGAAAGGCCTGTTTTAAATACTTATCAGATGCGTGCGCGCACGCGCACACACACACACACACACACACACACACACACACAGCCTGGGGTGAGCACACGGTGCCATATACAGATCTTGTAAAGAAACCCACACCTGAAACCTGCATGTTCATGTGGACCAATGTCACCTCAATCAATTTAATTTAAAAGGGGGAACTGAGGCTCACTCAGAGATCTTGTGCTGAATTACTGTCCCTGGCTACACCACTAGTAGGGTGGATCACTGTCTAAGGCAGATCAGATGGGCGCAAGCGCGCACACACACACACACACACACACACACAGCCTGCAGCCGTTCTGGTCCACCCTCCCTTCAAGGCAGCTCTGACTCCTGCCCTTCCCCAGTGGCCCTGTGTGATGAGCCCAGTGGTGACAGTTTCAGAACCACAGACCCGGGCACGGCTGCTGTCTGAGACGACGCCTGGTCACCTACTGTGGCCACTTCCTGCGGTGCCCCTGTCTACTCATTATGGCAACCAGGGCTTACAGGGTAGAAGATTTTCACTACTTTTCTTCAAGTTTGAGTGACAGCTAACTTCCCCACATCCTAGCTTCCTGATTAAAGAGACAAGGTTGCCCAGCTGGCATGGCTCAGTGGTTGAGCATCAACCTATGAACTAGGAGGTCACGGTTTGATTCCTGGACAGGGCTTACTGGTATA
>NW_006296417.1:4339323-4345046 GCF_000327345.1 Myotis davidii | reverse complement strand
CTCTCCCTTCCTTTCTGACATCAATGAAAACATATTAAGAGAAAGAGAGAGAGAGAGAAAGAGAGAGAGAGAGAGAGAGAGAGACAAAGTCATCAGGAGCTCAGATGTACCAATGGCCCAGGGACACCCACTGGCTCTGTGAGCCTCTGACACTGACACACAATGAAACTGGGAAAAGCCAGAAAGTTGGCTGCTCCGTGACCAGCAGCACTAGACGCCCTAACTCTTCCCTGCACGGCCTCCCAGAGGTGGGACAGGAGCTCCCAGCAGACGGTCAGGAGAGAATTCGTCAGGCCGTGCGCCTGCCTGGCTAGTCGGGAGAGGCTGCTCTGGTCCACGGACTCACTGTTTCCCCTGTGAGAAGCGGCGCACAGATGTCATAAATCTCCCCTTAATCCACCGACAAGGGGCTGACTCTGAACTTCGGGTTTCAGACTCCCAAACAAAAGAAAAGTTTCTGGAATTCCACTCGGTCTGAAGGAGAAAGAACAGCAGGCGGGCGGGAGGTGAGAAGACGTTTGCAGGGAATGTTTTTCCTGACTCGTCTGAGAGATTTTCCAGAAGTGACGCTCTCCAACGCTCGGGGCATCCAAATGCACAAATATGGGCTGGAAAGGCAGGAGCTGTGCGCTCAGCGTGAGGCTGATGCCGGCCCACGGAGGAGGACACAGCCTGGAGCAGCCCAGAGAAACGGAACCAGAACCATTAGTCTGAGTGCATCTCCAGGCCCGCTTTTCTTCTGGGTCTCCAATCACGTGAGCCAGAAAGGTGCCTAGTAGCCACGGGGCTCAGTGGTTGAGCGTCGACCTATGAACCAGGAGGTCACGGTTCGATTCCCTGTCAGGGCACAGGCCCGGGTTGTGGGCTCGGTCCCCAGCAGTGGACGTGCAGGAGGCAGCTGATCAGTGATTACCTTTTGAGAAAGATCGGTCAAAACTGTCATATGTATGGTCTGCAGGGAGTTCAAATCAGCATGTTTGGTTTAAATAACCTGATATTCAGAGTGAGCCGAAGAAAGAATGTGAGGGTGACTCCTTGAGCAGCTTATATTAACTGTAGGAGGACTTTGCTAATGAGTTTGCCAGAATGACCTACAAGGGTACTAGTGACATCTGGTCATTGATGCTGGTTCTGGGAAAACCCTTCCCGGTTGTGTGAGCTGGTCACTTACTGGCTGGACTAATACGGTCTCTCTGAGTGACAGTTGCTCTTACAGATCCTGTGAGGACGGAGACGGAGCGGGATCAGGAAAAGCCATCACAGTGTGCACATGGCAACCATCCCAGGCGCCCACTGCTTCTCACAGCCCGAGTTCACTTCCCTTCCCCACACGCCTGCCCTCCAGAATCATGCGGAGGAAGCACACTTAGGCACGTAAAGACAGACCATCTGTTTTCCTTCTCTGCCAAGAGAGAAATTCCTTATTAAAATGAAAGCCTTGGGTCATTGTAGGAAGCAGAAAGCAAAGATAAATGTCTTTCCTCCCCCCTCCCCGCCCCCCCAAAAGCACATGCACAAAACGTTTCCCATGGCCACTCAGTGAAACAGGTGGATGCAGTTAACGCTCACATACAAGCCATCCCTCAGTGCAAAGCCACAGCCCGAGATTCTGTAAGAGAAAGGCGATCCGGCAGATAGAACAATAGAAACAAGAGCTGAGATGTTTGAATTCTGGGTCAACAGAGCAAGAATTTCTGGAGGTGAGACCTTTAGGGCAAAAGTCTCTGTATTCCTCAATCCTAGCCCTGCCGGCTTGGAGCAGGTACAGTAAATATTTTTCAAATGCATAAAAGTTAAAGGACCCATATTGCGAGGCTGGTGATTCCAACCAATGGACTTTAAAAATCACCTGAGTCATTGCTGAAACATACCGGTGGTTAATATTCTCCCCAGATGAAGGCAGAACCATCTCTCCCCCTATCAGTCTGATGAAGTCAGCATCTGCATAGATCAATGATTCTCATCATTGATATCTCTATTTCTCTCTCTCCCTTCCTCTCTGCATATTTAACTTATACGGAAGAAAAATGTTTAAAAATGATTTCTGAGGTCCATCTCCTTCTAGGAGCTCAGCACGGCGCCTTAGTTGTTGGGGACATTTATGGAGTTATCTTGGGAAAGGGAGGAGTTTAACCATTGAGCCAGATGTGCTTGTGTCTCATGCATAATGAGGAAAATTTCAGGTTAGGTAACAGAACCAAACCTCAATTTAAATCAAGTTGGGATATGGTGCAAGAAGTGTGAGAAATAATTTTGAAGTTTAGGGATTTTTAAAAAATGATCTTTCCTAAATAAATGTCAGCAAAACTCAGGAACACTATAAAAATCAACTGATTCCCAACCTCTCAGATTAGACCAAACTGCAAACAGAAGATATGTCATGAAAATAATTGGTTTTACAGGGTTTCCAGATGAGGAATGTTAACTCTTGGAGACTTTGTAAGGCCTTCAAGTTGTTGAGTTTAACCCATCCTGAAAATTGTTCTTTTTACTAAGACCTTTGAGAATAGCCCAGCCAGTGCGGCTCAGTGGTTGAGTGTCGACCTATGAACCAGGAGGTCACAGTTCAATTCCAATTAGGGCACATGCCCGGGCTGCAGGCTCCATCCCCAGTAGGGGGCATGGAAGGGGCAGTAAATCAATGATTCTCATCATTGATATTTCTATTTCTCTCTCTCTCTCCCTTCCTCTCTGAAATCAATAAGAATATTTTTAAAGGACCTTTGGGAACAAACTCTGCTTTTATTACATGATACCAAACATTCTATCAACTAGATCATGCTGTCCTTTACCCTGAAAATAAAGCTTGACTCCTGGTAGGCAATGCTGTGTGCTAAGCCACACCCACCACATTAGAGCCTACATTTTAATAAGATCTGGGGCTGGCCCTGTGCACATGCGCAGTCTGCCAGGCTAAGTGGATCCAGACCATTCCCCTCTGAGGACCTCCACAGCCCCGATTCTGTGCACGGAGGGACTGCGGCCATATGAACTGCTTGGAACTCAGCACAAGCCACATTCTTAAACAGAGGCCCTTGAAAAAAATAAAAATCTTTGCCTTTACATCATCTGCCTGAAGACCAGGCTTTCTGGCGGAGGCTCAGAGTCTCAAAATATTTGGTATCTCTGGAGAAAAAGACATCTTTTTCCATTTTGCTTTTGGCTCTGGAGTGAGGCCCTGGGTTATGTTGTGTGCGGGGCCAGCGTGGACGGACCGGACGGACCGGACAGAGAGCACAGCCCATGCCCCATCAGGCAGCTGCTCTAAAATGAAGATTAACCGCCCCCGCCCCCACCTGCCCGCAAAAAAAATTTTTTTTAAATCTCTAAGCCTCTATTCCTCATTTGGAAAAAAATGGGATTATAAGAATGATCAATCCCTACTTCATAAGGATGCTGAGAGGATAATATTAGATTGTATATATAAAACCAGCATTCGAATAAATCTTTGGTGAGGCAGAACCAGTACCCTCATCACTAAAATAATTTCCCAGTTTGCCTGCTCTGTAAGCTCCCTTTCCCAGCGAGATAAAAGCATCCGGCCCTTCCCAGAGAGCATTGGTGCAGCCAACATCATCTGGTTTGATTAAATGAGCATCTTTCAACAATGTGAACATCCGTAGGACACAAATACCAAGGGACGTTTCCGCTTCACTTACAAAGAGGTGGGGCTTGCCTGGAGGCAAAGGGGTTCTGTGGTAGAAAGAACTTCATTTAAACAAACCCCAATGAGAGAACTCCACGGACATCCGCACTAAACCGTGGCTTTGGGGTGAACAGGACGGACTGGTGTCTCCATGAGCTTTTCACATTTTGCCAAACCCAGGGAGTAAGATGGATTCAAACAAAATGAAAGCATGCGTAGGGGGGTGGAGGGGTCCCTGGGATGCTGGGGTGGGAGCTCAGCACAGTGCCTTAGCTGTTGGTGACATGTATGGAGAGGCCTGGGGAAAGGGAGACGCTTAGCAACTGAGGCAGATGTGCTTGGGCCGCTCCCACTCGGGCTGCATCTGGAGCCTGCGCACAGAGGGGTGGCTGGGTGCGGGCACACTTGGGGAGCACAGTGCACAAACGAGTGCCAGGTGCTCCCAGTGAGCACGCTCGCTTGGCTGCTGGGGCCCAGACCAGAGCCAGGCCTGGCCGCGTTCAGATGGCTTTTCCTTCAGCGCGAGCAGCAATCCCTCCTAAATGAAACGCCAGGTGCGAACCAGGTTTTCCTCTTCACGCTCCTCGACTGTGAATAAACAGAAATGCCTGTGCAAGTGCAAGATGATCCCTGCATAATTCATCCTGGACTTCGTTTTCCAGATGTGCGGGCCCCGGCCCATGCCTGGAGACGGCCGCGCAGCCGGCTCTGACTCCGGCTCCCCAGCCTTCCCTGGCCCGGCCGGAGCTCCCCCGTGTGCTGCTGTCTGGACCCCTCTGTTCTTTGGCTGATGTTCACTTTTCAGACTTTGATATTTATCCGTCAGAGCCGAAACTGATTACACCTTCAGAAAGAAAACGTTTCTTTTGTTTAATGGGGAGGATTTTTGGTTTCCCGTGGAAGGCCCCTTCCAAGAAGAAACTTCAGAAGTTTTAAAGGTTGTTTTTTTGCCTGGCCGGTATGGATCAGTGGTTGAGTGTCGACCTATGAATCAGGAGGTCATGGTTCGGTTCTGGTCAGGGCACATGCATGGGTTGCAGGCTCGATCCCCAGTAGGGGGCGTGCAGGAGGCAGCCGATCAATCCTTCTCTTTCATCATTGATGTTTCTATCTTTCCCTCTCCCTTCCTCTCTGAAATCAAGGTTATTTTTATTGTAAATGACAGGAGCTGTAGACACTGGCTTTTCCCCATCAGTGTGTTTGTGCTTACCGTGTGCCAGGCACAGCTAAGCACATTGCACATGTCATTTACATGTAACCTTTCAGGAAGACAAACATCACATGCTTACGCAGTGCTATTCAGCATGCTATCCATCTCTCTAGTGCAGTGGTCGGCAAACTGCGTCTCTTTGGCCCCTTGAGTGTGGCTCTTCCACAAAATACCGACTTCTGCACACGGGCCACGAAGTTTCAATCACACTGTAAGTGCATGCCCACACGTGGTATTTTGTGGAAGATCCACGCTCAAGGGGCCAAAGAGCCACATGTGGCTTGCGAGCTGCAATTTGCCGACCACTGCTCTAGTGAATGACTTTGGGGAGGAACACAAGGTTTGCCGGGGGCTGCATGGGTTTACATGCCTGCCCCTGTGTTCCCAAGCTGTGTGTCTTCAGGAAGTTAAACCTACCTATCTGTGCTTTTTTTCTCGTCTATAACTTAAGAGCTGCTAGGGTTGTTATGAGGATCAAAAGATTATGTCCATATTCTTTTGCTTAGAGCAGTGCCTGGCATGATAACTATTTTGTAAATGTTCTCTATTGCTATTGTGTTCTGTTAGTCAGCACTGCAAACTGTCCTTTGTATCCTTATACTTACCCAAGAAGAATCCTTGGCTCTGGGAGCGGCTTGTATCCTTATACTTACCCAAGAAGAATCCTTGACTCTGGGAGCAGTTTTTTAAATATACTTTTACTGATTTCAGAGAGGAAGGGAGAGAGAGAGAGAAACACCAATGATGAGAGAGAACCACTGATCGGCTGCCTCCTGCACGCCTCCCACTGGAGATCCCGCCTGCAACCTGGCATGTGCTCTGACCTTGGATCAAACCATGACCTCCTGGTTCATAGGTCGACACTCA
>NW_006296417.1:4335244-4339140 GCF_000327345.1 Myotis davidii | reverse complement strand
CTTTTCTTTCCAACAACCCACTCAATGCTATTCCTTCAGGAAGGACAAGGAGTCGGGGGTCTTCAGCCATGTTGCAGCCATAGTCCCCACCAAACACACAGTCAGTTAGAATGTGGCCGGCTTCGCCACTGATAAAACGTTGGCATGTGGATGTTAGAGGTCACTACAGCCAGGGGTTCCTGGAACGCCCCTTCTTACTTCCTAGTCTCTGTGGGAAAACCACTCTATCTGTGAGAAGATCTAGGTGTCCGGCGTCTTGAGGGCTGATGTACTTGGTTCCGGGCGTGAAATTCACGTGCCCGCTGAGGCCCCTCCAGTGTTACTGACTATAAATCCTTAAGCCCAGTGACCTTCACATCTATCTCTGTGAGCCTCTTCTAACGGCCTTTATTTATGCTTTCAAATGCATTCATCTCTCCTTCCCATTAACCCGTCAGGGATCTTATTCAATTCTTGGTTGACAAGATACTAAATTGGCCCAGACACAGAAGATAATCAGATATCGACAAGCTGATCACTTGCAAATACTTAGCTTTGTGGAGGGGGAAATGGGGTTTCTTAGTACTTCTACGACTGATGTTGTTAATCCTCAACCGACGATATTTTTCCATTGATTCTTAGAGAGAGTGGAAGAGAGGGGGAGAGACAAAGAGAGAGAGAAACATCAGTGTGATAGAGACACATAGATTGGTTGCCTCCTGCACATGCCCCGACCAGGGCCGGGGATCGAGCCTGCAACCGAGGTATATGCCCCTTGATGGGAATTGAACCTGGGACCCTTCAGTCACTGGATGGCCAATACTCCATCCACTGAGCGACCGGAATCGAACCTGGGACCTTTCAGTCTAAGGGCTGACGCTCTAACCACTGGACCACACCGGCTAGGGTTAAAGTGATCTCTTAATATTAGTCTTCTTTTTAAAATCCTCACCTGAGGATATTTTCCCATTGCTTTTAGAGAAAGTGGAAGAGAGAGGGAAAGGCAGAAAGAAATATTGCTGTGAGAGAAACACATTGTTTGGTTGCCTCCTGCACATGCCCCGACCAGGGCCGGGGATCGAGCCCACAACCGAGGCATATGCCCTTGACCGGAATCGAACCTGAGACCTTTCAGTCTGAGGGCCGACGCTCTAACCACTGGACCACACCAGCTAGGGTTAAACTGATCTCTTAATATTCAGAGCCAAGACCAGAAAACTGGAACAAAGAGGGTTAGTATATTCCTAAATAAATACAATCTGAGGAATGGGAGGTTAGATGCCTGTCACATCTGGGAAAGCCCTTCATGATGCACAAAGGAACACAGGTCAGAGAAAGAGAAAGAGGGCGGTTGTTCCCACCCCATTAGAACAGGAGCTGGTTTCCCCTTTAGAACAGGAGTGTAGTGGGCAAGGGCCTGGCCCCTATGAGCATGCGCTGCCGGTGGGTGGAGACAGGCTCCCAGCGAAGGCCAAGGTCGACCTCCAACAGGGTGCCCAGTGACACGACAATGGCTGATGGAGTTTCTCGAGCGGGTGGTGCTGAAGCAGAAACACAGGGTTCTGCTTGTTCTTCTATAAGACAGAGAGGGTGACCTGGAGTAACTGAGACCCCCCAAGATAAACCCGGGACCAAGCAGGCTGTGGACAGGGAGGGGCTGGGGTTGGTCCACAGGCTGGTTCACAGGGTGCAGCATCTTCAATACCCACGTACATGGGGACCTAAGATAACGTGGCAGGGAAGCCATAACGTTCCTCTCTAGGTCTCCTTGGGTTTGGGCCACTCGGCTTTCAAGAAAAGTATTCAATGATTTTCCCCAGAGAAGCAACATGGAAAGGACAAGTGAAGAAATACCTAGATTTTTTTTTTCCCTAAAAGCGGACAGTGTCATTAAGGGGGAAAGTATGATATGGAGAAAGGAAGTATCCAGGTGACAGGTTTATGTTTCCTCCTGAATGATAAAATGGCTAAAATTCAAAAGGATACTGTATGTCTCAATATATTGAATTGTTTAACTTTGCTGACTGACAACCATGCCAGGGATGTCAGGGTCCACCTGTGGAACTGACCAGGGCAACTGACCAGGGCAAGTAAGACCCCTGGACTAAGTGACAGGCTATGAGCAGGGCTGTGCCAGGGATGCCACCCCCTCCCTGGAACCCACCTGTCCACTCACACATATACCCCTCTCTACAGTGACACAATATTATTTACTAGAGGCCTGGTGCACAAAATTCGTGCATGGGGGAGGGGTGTCCCTCAGCCCGGCCTGCAACAATGCCAGTGTCCCTCACCCTGGTCTCCAGTCAAAGGCCCCTCCCCTCCCTCCATGTGGCCAGGGCGCGGACACTGCGCTTGCATTGCTGGGGCAACGCCACCAGCATCCCACCCCGGCCACTATGGGCGCCATCATCTTTGTCGCAGAGTGACAGTTAATTTACATATTACTCTTTTATTAGCTAGGATTGGTTCACATCATCGAAAGAAACAGCAGTAAAATGGAGGAGCTGCTATTAGGCACGTTTTTTCTAAAAGCAGCAGACACTGAAGCCATTTCTCGAACTCTCACACATACCTGGGCTGACAATTCAGCTCCGAGTAAACGCCAGGAAATTGGAAAGGTACCTGTCTGGCTTTTCCATAGGATGCATTTCGGGGCATTACAGTCAGCATGCTGGACTGAGACAGAAAAATGTCCCCAGCAGTACAAATGAAGAATAGCATGTGTGATTGTGTGCTAAAAGTTATATGCCATATCTCTGAGATATGCATTGTATTTTTGCTGGAGGAGACGCGGGGCAATCATTTCACACAGTAGGAAAAAAATGATACTCTGCCTTTTTTTCTAGTATCACTAAATCCTTCGTATGCCATGATCAAGAAAACCAACAAAAAATACTTTGCCCTCTGAGAACTCTAGGATTTAAGCCAAAAATATGAGAGTCACCCTGTTTCTGCTCCCCCAAATAAAGCCTGGACTATTTCCCATGAACCCAGACTCAGCCATCATGCAAATCAATTGCTCTTTTCTAACTATGAACAGACTCATATCAATGTAATAACCTTGGGAATTTAAGTTTTTTTCATTAAATACTTGTGGTTTTTATTTGATGACGGAAGATTTCAGTCTTTCCCACATTCTACTCACGGACACACACTGGAAATGGACTTTCTTAATATTTCTAACTGGGAGTCTTCCTTGTACAGTAATTCCTGGAAGTTCCAGTGAGATGAAGTCTACATGAGCCCAATGGGTAATAATTTATCCTCTTCCCCATCAGAATATAAGGGGATAAGTGTGATTTATACATATAAGCAAGCACAAACATTATTTCAGTAAGTCAGGCACGCTCACTATTAAGGAGTGGAAAGTAGGTTTCATGTGTAGAAATTCTGTCTACTAAGTACTCACAGGAAAAATGGACTGAAGTTGTCCCATGATTATGAAATGTCCTGACCACAGGTAAAGAATGTCACCTCCTGGCTGGCCAGGGCAATTGACACAGGCGTGGAGGTCACAGAGGAAGATGACACCCCTTGCTTAGAGGTACACAGGTGCAATCTACAGAGGTCCATGAACAGGATCTTGGGTCCCAATCTCCATAAAGCTGACGTGTACAGCTAAAGACTTCTGACATCAAAGTAAATTACAGCCCAGCCGGTGTGGCTCAGTGGTTGAGCGTCAACCCAGGAACCAAGAGGTCGCCGGTTCGATTCCCTGTCAGGGCATATGCCCAGGTTGCTAGCTCAGTCTCCAGTGAGGAGCCAGCAGGAGGCAACCGATCGATGATATTTCTCTCTCATCAATGTTTCTATCCCTCCATCACTCTCCCTTCCCCTCTCTCTAAAAATCAATAAAAACAAAAAAGAAATTTAAAGTAAATTACAAATCCAGGTCTTTTTAAACTTTCAGACAG
>NW_006296417.1:4334176-4335115 GCF_000327345.1 Myotis davidii | reverse complement strand
ATAATCATGTGAGAACACTTGTTTTGTTTGGTTTTCTTTGGCCTTGGACAAATGAATCTAACTTGGAAACCATGTTTGTTTTTTTCTTTTCATTTCTGATTGCATTTCTTTTTGCTGAGTTGTTCCTTCTGAATTCTGACTCCTTTACACTCATTTTCTTCATCAATGTTTCTGTCTCTGAGTCTCCCTTTGACAATACACAGTATAAGTTCTTTTCTTTTTTGTTGTTGTTAATCCTCACCAGAGGGTATTTTTCCCATTGATTTTAGAGAGAGTGAAAGGGAGGGAAGGGGAGTGAATGAGTGAATGAGAGAGAGAGAGAGAGATCGATGTGAGAGAAACACATCGATTGGTTGCCTCCCACACACACCCTGACCAGGGCTGGGGAACAAACCTGCAACCCCAGGTACATGCCCTTGACCAGGAATTGAACCAAGACCCTCAGTCCACAGGCCAATGCTCTAAGCCCTCAGTCACGCCGGCCAGGGCAAGTATTCCTTAGATGATGTTTTAAATGGGATGCCACAAGTTATCCACTATCTATAATAGTTACCTAAAATGGCTTTAGATTAGACTATATTTTCATAATGAGAAAACCTTTATATTTCTAATTTAAAGTGGATTGCATGCAGCCTCCCTTTTAACTCCCACTTTCTTTAGATATCGATGGAGAAAATATCCTCGGGTGAGGATTAAAAAATAAAAATAAATAAATAAGTAAATAAATAAATAAAGTGAATTGCATAAATAAATAAGTAAATAAATAAATAAATAAAGTGAATTGCTTGTACATTTTAAATTAGAGGATACAAAATTATTTTTTTTTCCAAAAAATTATAAACCAAAACCAGAAAAAATCACTGATATATAGGATATACACTATATATATATATATGTGTGTGTGTGTGTGTGTGTGTGTATACATACATATATATATTA
>NW_006296417.1:4330159-4334082 GCF_000327345.1 Myotis davidii | reverse complement strand
ATATATATATATATATATATATATATACATATGGAGAGAAACTTTATATGGAATATATATATATTCCCTTCAGCAAATTCATATTGGGGGACATTTATGTTGTGTTCACAATTCAGTGTAATAGATCAGGCTGTTATTAATTCTCGTGTATCTGAAACTTTCCTCCCATTCTTTATTATTTGCTTAAGTTAACTTTCTAGAAATAGGATTGCTGATACAGATAGGATCGCAGAACTAAGCATTTGAAACATATTGCTAATTTGTCCTGCATAAAAATAAAGGTTGTGCCAATTTACACAATTTAGGAAATATTGTTTCTCCGATCTGTCTCATAAGTATTAGAAATGCAATTTATTTTTTCCAGTAATGGAATCTGTTTAAAATAATTATGGCGTTAACTTGTTAATGCTAGTATTTGGCAATATTGTAATAAAATAAAAAGCATACTTATATTTGGTTTTACTTACACATCTATTATAAAAATTTATTACAAATTCATTATCATGCAGTGATTGTCAGTGTTAGCACTTAAATATCTTGACTGTTTAATAAATGTTCAAGATTTTGTATTTGCATGCATACCCACAGAAATTTCAATACATTTGTCAAAAAAGCTATAGCTCCTAGTATGCATATTAAGTTGTGGTGACTGTTATTTAAGAAACAATTATCTTTTGAAATATTAGTTTTAATCAAAACCACATGTGTGAATTTGCAAGTTATTCTTTCCTACTGTGTACACCAATTGCCACGGGAGGTTTATCCCTGACACATATGAAGCCATGTATACAGCCCACGTATAAACACACAAATCATAGTCACGGTAATACCAATTCAACCCTCAATTTTGATTCCCGGGGGAGTCGGCTTTGTAGTTGGAGTCCGTATTGTGTTAAAGGTCAGACGAGTTATGGGATTGAGTAATAAATATTAACTCAATTTCCTGGTCGCCCCTCTTGTACTAAAGACCTGTTGATAACTGGTCCACACAAAGGCACCTTGAGCTTCTAATATTTCAGCGAGGCCTGGTCGCCGTTCACTCATCCACACCAACACGCACAAACCACTTTAAGAGGAACCAGATGCGGGGTGCTTCATGGGGTGCCTCACGGCTTTCGAAGGGGCAATTAATTTCCTCCCAGCACGAGGCCAAACACCACGGAATGCCAGGGACCTGGCTGGCTTTCCTGCTGTAATACTGCATTCACACGTGTTGTAAAATACGACTTTAATATAAAGCAGGACAGTGTGACAGCAACGGTCAGGAAGTCACCCACGTGGTACGCGGGTCACTCCGATTCCATGCTGCGAACGCATGTGGCCCAGGCCGTGGCCTGATGTGCGTTAGCCAGCTCGCCAAGAAGGGTGGGGAGCCAGCGTGTGGTGTCCTCATTTACCACCGGCGCTTGGATTTTTTCTCAAACTCCCCTAAGTGGTTTCTTAAAAATGCAAATTAAGTCTCTAAATGAAATGTGAGAACCCCAGAGACACACTGAGAAGCCAGATTAAAGTATCGCATGTGGCTTATAGAGGCCTCACACTGATTCATTAACAGCAGAGAAAGAAAACCTGGTAACAGGCACAAATATGCTGCCACTTTAATACACAAAGGGCATTTCTTAAACAACCGGATTCTATGCTCCTAATTGATAGGATTTTTTTAAAAAATTGTTATTTGTATTCCTTTTTTAAAAAAATTATTTTCCTTTTATTTTTTAAATATATTTTTATTGATTTCAGAGAGGAAGGGAGAGAGACAGAGAGATAGAAACATCCATGATGAGAATCATTGATCTGCTGCCTCCTGCACGCCCCCTGCCGGGGATGGAACCCACAACCCAGACATGCGCCCTGGCCAGGAATTAAACCGTGACCTCCTGGTTCATAGGTCGATGCTCAACCACTAAGCCACACCTTTTATTTTGTCTCCCTTTTATTTTTACTGCATGGCACGTTCTGGGTAAGGAATGCATTCTTTCCTTCTAGGTTTGGCTGAGCTCCTTCCGCTCTACAAGGATCAGTAAGTACTGTTTCTTGCTTTTGAAGACAGTGTCCATCATGCTTCCTATGGGCAAAGACAGGGAGCCTCTGAAACAGCACACACACACACACACACACACACACACAGGCTCACACACACACATGTTCACGCACACACACACAGGCTCACGCACACACACACACAGGCTCACACACACATACACACACATGTTCACGCACACACACAGAGGCTCACACATGCTCACACAGTCCTTTATCTTTACACAACATTGAGTTGGAAAGCATTAGACATGTTCAATCTTACACATTCGACAAGATGAATCAAGTAAGGTTTTTACAAGTTCACCGAATAGCCCAGGTTTAGGTGAGGTTACCAGGTCAGGTTGTGACCCAGCCAGGTTAGGTTATTCAGCCTCATACCCAGATGGAGCCCAGCCACATTGAAAGCACCACTGACCAGATGGTCCAATGGTCTCAGGTACCTGCACACCACCCTGCTGGTCTCCCCTCCCATCACTCCTCCTCAGGGACTGTTGTCCCCCCTAAGCCTGGAGGAGGCAACCCTCCCACCTCTTTCTCCTTCGCCGTGGGACCCAGCCCAGTTCCCCACTTGTCCAAACCTCAGTTTCTTCATCTTCAATGAGAGACAGCAACCTCTTGTGAAGATGGGGCTTCTATAAAGCACCTAGCATCTTTCCCGGCACAAAGCAGACACTGACTACAGCACAGTGAGTTTCACTCTTGGCTTCAAAGGGCCACCGTAGAGCATTTAGTGCAGCCACTCTGGCTCATCCCCAACGGAGCAAAGTGTCCTGGGGACTCACGTAAGGGCTGTTGAGAAAAAGCAATGCTAGGGGACATATATTTCCCTATGACAATGGCAGGATTTGTCCGACTTTTGCAGACCTGCAGTGTGTGGAGTAGCACCCGATGTGAGTGTGTTAGGCGCACACATGCAAGTGTGTGTGCATGCATGTGCATATGTGCATGTGTGTGCATGCACATTAATACCCAGGCATCATCCTCTCCCTCTTCCAAAGCTGCTTCCACACTCCCCTCAGCTTTTAACCTGAACATGGGGAGAAATCGGGGCCAATACTAAGAAAAAGTTCACCCACATTAGAAACATCTGACCCCATCATTCCATCAGCAAAATTAAAAGAAAAAACACACACGGACAAGGCCAGCCCACTGCATGCCCTCTGTCTGGAGCCCCAGACGATCTGAGTGTGGTAAGAAAACGTGATAAAAACTGACAGCACGCCCCCAGCTACGACTGCTTGGAGAAATCACCCCTTTCATAATAATCTTATTAGGGGAGGAGAGTGGGTGTTTTTGTCTCTCCTTTGTGAGAGGCGATTTATTTTTATGGATAGAAGAGGAAATACATTTTCCTGCAATGGCGCCTTGGTGGATCGGGCTCCCCGAGGCTCATTCTGCATTTATGATAAGCGAAAGGTCAGCTGAATGTTATGTCTTTTACGGGAGGCTCCGTTAGACGCTGCGCCACGAGGCATGGGGAGGGAGCTAGTGGGCAGATTCAAGTGATTCGAGTCCCCTGCAGAGGCTGGTTTGAGGGGAGATTTCTCTGCCAGGGGCTGTCAGGGGAGATGCCTATCAATCTCCGGTCACCAGGCATTTGTTTTGCTGGCGGGATTTAATATTCTGTAGGGGAAGCGAATGTGTTGCTTTTGTCACTGCGCAAAGTACACAGATAATTTTTCAGGCATGTGTGTGACAGGTTTCAAAGGACTGGCATATGTGTGTCTGATGAATGGCTTCCTCCCGTGTTCCAGAGGCATTGAGACATTTCATTAAAATATATAAATGGGGACCTGTTTGGAGATAGTGGAGAGAATTTGGGTCCAGAGCCCGTTCTGGGAGAAACTGGGAGTTTCAGACTCAATTCCTCTCCAGACACA
>NW_006296417.1:4322514-4329951 GCF_000327345.1 Myotis davidii | reverse complement strand
ACCATGGTTAAGTTAGGGTTTTTCAAAATGCTGACACGCCGAGCTCAAAAGGTTCGCCATCACTGGTCTAGACCAGCGGTCGCCAACCTTTCGGACCTCAAGGACCACTAGTGGTCTATGGACCACCGGTTGGTGACCACTGGTCTAGACAACATGTGAGGCATTTGTACAAGAGTTTCCTCATTTCATCCTTGTACATATTATCTCCGTCTTCTTGGGTAAAAAGAACTGAGACTCAAAGAGATCTTGGCAATCACAGGTCGTATCAGAATCCAAACCCGGATGATCTGCCCGCCACTGAGAGAGGAGGATGGAGAGGGTGGGGGTGGCAGGTGGGTGCGCACAGAAAACGTTAGTGTTTCCCTGCATACTTCCTGGGAGGTGCTCCTTTTCTCCATGGTAAACACCATGAGGGCCAGCACCCACAGCGTATCTGTGTCCCCGATGTGCCCTGCCCCAGTGCGATGCTGAATAAGGCTCTCACGATCCCATCGCCTTCCAGAACTTACTACAGATAACTCTTCAAATGCACCCTTTCCTCCTCGCATGAGTCAGATTCCAATCATCATTCCACACGCACACACAAGTCAGCTCGGATCCTGCGAGCCGAGCCTTGGCCAGGCTTCCCCGGGGTGCCCTGTCTGTGGGCACACACCTGCCTGGGGAGAAACGGGCTGGGTGTGTGCATTTCAGGGGCAGGTTTAGCGATGCAGGGGCTGGCGATTCAGTTACAGAGCTGGACACCGGTAATGGGAGCCGCTTGCTCTTGTGAAGTGAATTTTGGGAAACAAAAAGCAGCCTTCTTACAATCAGACGTTCCCGCTGAGTCAGTCCTTGGCCCCCTTTGCGTCTGTCCTTCTGCTTCATGAGGAAATTCATTCTCTGCCGGTGAGACATTCTGGCCCAGAGAGTAAATGGCTGATGCTAGAACATGCTTCCTGGGAGCTGGTACACGGCCTTTCTGAGCTGAATTAAATATCTGCTTGGAGGGATGACCGCCAAGCAGGGGCTGAGGCCTGAAATCCTACCCCCTTGCTTTTGCCTGCTCCCTGCACCTGAATGGCCTGCCGAAACGCCCAGAGAAAGGGGCTGTTGTTGTGAAATGAGGCTGCATTATCTGCCCCTCCAGTGGGGGTGAGGGGTGGGGGGTAGGAATGGAGGGGGGTCCTCTTGGTGGAAATCTCCAGCTGAGCGAGGTTCTGGAAGCCTCACAAAGGTGAGCGGGAAGTCGCAATGACTTTGCAAAGCAGTATCTGCCCTCAACATGGACACGGAGCCAAGTCCCCTCTGAACGGAATGAGAGAGGAGCTCAGGATTAGGGGAGAGGGTGGGATTTCTGTCGCAGCCACTTTTAACGCTTTGGAACCAGGCAGAGTTTCCCCCAGACAGTGGCCTTGTACTTCTGAGTCTTATCTATGTATCAGTTTGCTCTTCTATCAAGGATTTTCAAGTGCATGTGCAGTTTGCCAGTCAAACAGCCAGTATCTAGTCTTCCGTGTCAATTCACTTTCCGCTCCAAGTGGCCGCTGACAACACCCTGGTCATCACATCATTCCCAGGGTGACACACAGAACTTGCTACCTGAAGGAGCAATTCAAGTGAATATTAAGGTCTGTATTCATAACTGGAAGGCGCTGTGTAATTGTGGCGCTCTTTCTAAATGAGAAGTACTTTCATTCACATTTCAAATGGCTCTACATCTTGCCTGATGGGCAAGTCTGTGATGCGCAAATCCATCTCTCATATCCGCCTTTTTTAAAATATATTTTTATTGGTTTCAGAGAGGAAGGGAGAGAGAGAGAGAGATGAGAGAGAATCCTTGACCGGCTTCTCTTACACACCCCACACTGGGGATTGAGCCCACAATCGGGCATGTGCCCTGATTGGAATCAAACCATGACTGCCTTGTTCATAGATTGATGCTCAACCATTGAGCACACCGGTCAGGCATACTTTTACTGATGGCTCAATGATAGCGGGGGCAAAGGTCATGGCATCTGGGATCAGATGAACAAGAGTTTGAATCCTACACATGAGACTTTGGGGAAGTCCCTTGATGTCTGTTTCCTCCTCTATAAAGAGGAGAGACAATACCTGGTTCCCAGGACTGTGGTGAAGATTAAGGGAGACAATGGTTTCAAAGTGCTCTGTACCATGCCTATCACATAGCAGGTATTAAATAAATGGTACGATTTTGTTCTTTCTCTTGCAGCAATGAATTAAATGGGATTCATGTAATGCCAAAGGAACTGGTTACTTTAATCTGTAAATATTTTAATAATTTACACCAATGAATAAGGAAGAACTATGGCCTGCCTACCGGTGTCTCATACAGTTTAGTCAGAGCACAATCAATCACTGAACTGTTGCCTGGTTATGGCTGTCATATCAGGAAGCAATTATTAGTGAGTCCCAGTTTGGTGGAAATAGATTGAAGAAATAAGAGAGACTGCTAATAAAAAAATAAAATCTTTGGCTAGGCCAGCATGGCTCAGTGGTTGAGCATCGACCTATGAACCAAGAGGTCACAGTTCAATTCCAGGTCAGGGCACATGCCCAGGTTGCGGGCCTGATCTCCAGTGTGGGGCGTGCAGGAGGCAGCCGATCCATGATTCTCTCTCATCATTGATGTTTCTATCTCTCTCTCCCTCTCCCTTCCACTCTGAAATCAAGAAAAAATCTATTAAAAAATTTTTTTGAAAAAAAATATGTAAAAACTTTGCATTGAGTCCCTTTTTTCATTGAAGAAACTGGTGTTTGCTGAATGGGTGCACACCTGTGTTTATTCCCTGCCTTTCTTAGTTTCATCGCATCTGTCTTTCTCAATTGCTCAGCTGCAAAACAGCCTCAAATGTTTTATGATACTTAATCTCAAGAAATTGTTTTACCATGGTAACAAAACAACAAATGTGAGGGGAAATTTATTAAATTTAACTCCCTACTGCACAGAACATTATATTAGTAAGTGCCATCTATACTTATATGACATGTAAGTGGAAAATCAAAGATCCCTGAGGCTGAAGCAGGGGGTGTATACATGCAGGGTCCCTTCATCATAAGGGAATTTTCTCTACTTAGATTAGAGAAAACTCTTCTGGGATGTTACTTAATAGAAGATTTTACAACATGTCTGAAAAATTCCGCAGTAATCTAAATGCATCCCATTTTTCTCATTAGATCAGTTATTTTTTTAATATATTTGTACTGATTTCAGAGAGGAAGGGAAAGGGAGAGAGGGAGAGAAACATCAATGATGAGAGATCATCACTGATTGGCTACTTACTGCACCCCCCCACACACACACACTGGGGATGGAGCCTGCAACCTGGGCATGTGCCCTGACCAGGAATCAAACCATGACTTCCTGGTTCATAGGTTGATGCTCAACCACTGAGCCACACCGGCCAGGCTCAATTATTTTCATTTACCCTCTTAAAACAAGATTGCCTTTGGCCACATCACGGTGGTATGACAAATATAACAATAGCAAAGAAACGGGGGTCAGACCAAAGATTAAGACATTGGATACAGGTTTGCAATTTTCATCATCAAAGAGGACTCATTGTGTTGAAACGGGGTTAAAGCTTTGGGGAGTCATAGTGAGCCAGCAGGGTCCTTTTCTAGGATAGCTATGGAGAGTCCAAGCTCATTGCCATGTGATAAGGTCTTCGAAATCTACAATACAGGAAAACGTGTTATTCTGATAATGTAACAACCTGCCATTGTCATACTGGCCAGAGCCAAAAGGCGGCTGATCAGAGCTCAAACAGAGCTATGGTCAACTACAGACCCCTGGCTCTCTCCCTGCACCGGCGCCTCTCAGAATTATTGAAATTTACTTCCTCTGGACAAAAGGTCCCCAGACAGCTGTCGTGGTTTGTTTTCCCAGATGGTGCTCCAGACATGGTTTTAAAAAGCAAGTCCAGCTGGTGTGGCTCAGTGGTTGAGCATCGACCTATGAACCAGGAGGTCATAGCTCCATTCCCGGCCAGGGCGCATGCACGGGTTTTGAGCTCGATCCCCAGTGTGAAGCGTGCAGGAGGCAGCCGATCAATGATTCTCTCTCCTCATTGGTGTTTCTCTCTCCCTCTCCCTCTCCCTTCCTCTCTGAAGTCAATAAAAATATTTTTTTAAAAAGCAAACCACACATTATTCAAAGTGATGTTACACACCATGTTTTTATGTTGGAATAGAAAACTACAACATGCTCAATCCAACTCAAATGGACTCCAGTCTGGACGCATTTGTCTCCCTGGTCCTGGTTGAAATCTTTCTCCTCCACAGAGGAAAACGGAGAGGAGGCCGTGTGTGAACTCCGCAGCCACGCGTTTTCTCTAACAGCATCTTCTGAACGAGGAATCTCACGGACTCTTGCTGCTGACAGCCTTTTAGATTCAGAACTAGCACCTCAATCTCGGTCGTTGCCAGAGCGAGGAAGAGGAAGATGAGGCTGACTCTGGGGGAAGAGGTCATCCCAGTGCTGCCAGGAGCTGAGCTAGCAGGCAGCGCACATAAACAAGCGCTGTTATGCGCTGCCTCCTCTGCACAGCTGGCTCATCCGCCACGTGATGTTCCCGTCGCCAGATGTGCCGACTCCCCGGCGCACAGCACGGCTCCCAGTTTATCTGACACACATGTATCCAGTCCCAAGGGTCCTCACTCTCCCAGGTCAGCCTTTTCCTCGCTTCTCAAGTAAATCAGGCCTGACACACCCATGTGTCATCCGCGCTGTTCTCTCTCCCAAACACTCTATTCAATCAATACCAGTTTCCAGTGGTTACAAAAGAGAGTGTTGTTTTTTTTAAAAAAAATATATTGTTATTGATGTCAGAGAGGAAGAGAGAGAAATATCAATGATGAGAGAGAATCATGGCTGGCTGGCTCCTGCACAACTCCTACTGGGGATCGAGCCTGCAACCCGGGCATATGCCCTGACCAGGAATCGAACCGTGACCTCCTGGTTCACAGGTTGATGCTCAACCACTGAGCCACACTGGCCGGGCTGAGAGTGTCTTCACTCCTGGCTGGTATGCTCCCAGCCTGGTGGCCTCAGGATGGTCGAACAACATTGAATGGACACGTTAGAAGTAACACCCCACCCAGTGTGAAACGCTCGGAAATGCTCACCTTCCTTCAAGTACTACAGCCCCGGAATGTCAGTTATAAAACTTTCCCCCATCTCCCCTGTCACCAGCCCTCAGAAATCTTTCTCAACAATCAGACTGTAAGGTAACCTTTTTCCAAGAAGATGGCACAACAGAATATCGGCTTGAAATTCTGTGGGTTGAAGATAACGGAGTTGCATCTATATGAGAATCCCAATTGCCGAGGTCCACTCATAATTGCCTCTGAAAATATCAGTAGTGTAAATGGTTATCTATTAGCAAATGGCTTATTAAATCATCAAAACAGTCAGAGATTTCGACTTTATACCTGAAACGAGTCTCAGGTTCTGTTTTTTGAGAGAAACTGAAAATGGGCACAGGGTCCCTTTCACAAGGAAGTCCTTTGTCATTAGATGTCCTTGTTATGGCCAGGATGCTTGTTTGTTCGTTTGGACAACATCAGCTTGGAGCTGGTGGGGCTTTGCCTGTTTCTTTGGTGAGTGTACCCCAGGGGTAGGAATGATGCTCAGCATTTGTACGATGCATGAGCTACTGAAGGTCCCCAGGAATTGTGCCTTTCAGCCCTGACTTGAACCATTTATGATAATCCTACACTCACTGAGGTTGCTATACATGCTGTCCGGCCTACCCCCTCCTCTGTCTTGGTCACCCCCTTATCACTAGCCAATGGCAGTCTCTCTCCCTCTGGAGATGCTGCCTCCAATCCTCTTATTTAAAAGTTTATACGCTATATGCCCAAACTGCAAGGCTTAGTGGTTCAGCATCGACCTATGAACCAGGAGGTCATGGTTCAATTCCTGGTCAAAGCACACACCCAGGTTGTGGGCTTGATGCCCAGTAGAGGGCGCAAAGGAGGCAGCCAAACATTGATTCTCTGTCATCATTGATGTTTCTCTCTCTCTTTCTCTCTCCCTTCCTCTTTGAAGTCAACAATAACAACAAGTATACACACACACACACACACATTTAAAGTTTATATGCTATAAATATATGTATGCATCTGGAGCTATTTGCTGAATTCAAATCCCCTCCTGTGTTTGTGCATAATGTTAACATATCCTCAAATGCTTCAAAGTATGATTTTTGATGCTTTTCGGTTTCAGTTCATTGTATCATTACATTTTAATCTGCCTGAAGGGTTCAGAATCTCCGGGAAGTAACAGGGCACATCAAGGGATATAAGCCTCAGAACCTAGGGAGGCTTGCCGCTCCGATCACCCCGTCACACCCCAGTCTCAGCGTTCACCCCGTCACACCCCAGTCTCAGCATTCACCCCATAACACCCCAGTCTCAGCGTTCACCCCATAACACCCCAGTCTCAGCATTCACCCCATAACACCCCAGTCTCAGCATTCACCCCATAACACCCCAGTCTCAGCGTTCACCCCATAACACCCCAGTCTCAGCGTTCACCCGTAACACCCCAGTCTTAGCGTTCACCCCATAACACCACAGTCACAGCGTTCACCCCATAATACCCCAGTCTCAGCGTTCACCCCATAACACCCCAGTCTCAGCGATCACCCCATAACACCCCAGTCTCAGCGATCACCCCATAACACCCCAGTCTCAGCGATCACCCCATAACACCCCAGTCTCAGCGATCACCCCATAACACCCCAGTCTCAGCGATCACCCCATAACACCCCAGTCTCAGCGATCACCCCATAACACCCCAGTCTCAGCGATCACCCCATAACACCCCAGTCTCAGCTGGTTGAATTCCAAGGGTTGCATTGCCCTTGGAAGATGGTTTCTTAAGGATCAAGGCACCACGGTTATTTCACTAGAAATAATCCTATCTGGTGTCTCACAGACTAGAACTAAAACCTTAGATTTTCAGTGCAGAGACTTCCTATTCCAAAAGAGAGCTCCACCCATGCCTGTCTCAAGCTGCAGTCAGCGTTCACCCCATAACACCCCAGTCTCAGCGATCACCCCATAACACCCCAGTCTCAGCGTAATGCAGCTAAACCTTTATCAATGCCTTTTCAGGATTTTGCATTTTGAGCATAATCTCCCTGGAAGGTTCTGAATCGTATCCTTCACACGACCTTGCAAGAAAGCAGAGTATGCAGAGATTCAACCTGGGAAGCGCTGGGTGATCTGTTTCAAAAGCTCCAGGTAAAAGTTGACAAGGATTCAAACAAGGGGGTGACTTTGAATTCCAAGGGTTGCATTGCCCTTGGAAGATGGTTTCTTAAGGATCAAGGCACCACGGTTATTTCACTAGAAATAATCCTATCTGGTGTCTCACAAACTAGAGATAAAACCCTAGATTTTCAGTGCAGAGGCTCTCTCTCTATTCCA
>NW_006296417.1:4319303-4322198 GCF_000327345.1 Myotis davidii | reverse complement strand
ACACACTAGAGGCCTGATGTATGAAATTTGTGCAAGAATAGGCCTTCCTTCCCCCAGCTGCCAGCACCGGCTTCCCTCTGGTACCCAGGATCCATGCTGGCTTTCCTCCAGCCCCGGCTTCGTCCAGAACGATGTCTGGAAGAACATCTGGTCTAATTAGCATATTGCCCTTTTATTATTATAGATATATTTTTAAACAAACCAGCACCTTAGGCGTGAGTGAACCTGGGTAAGTTATATACGCTGCTCTGAGCCTCAGTTCCTTTCCTGCAAACCACCTCCTGTTTCACAGGATTCTTAGGAAGATTAGAACTAACACATATGAAGCACCCAGCTGGCATCAGTAACATAGTCTCAGCACTGGGCACATGGCAGCGGCACAGTTGTGTGCCCCGTCCTCTCTGAAGCCCTTCTCAGCCCCCACACTCCAGGCCTCGATGCCTCAGACCCAAAGGAATGTTATGTTGTCACCTCCAAGTGCCATTTTAGAAGCTGCTGTGAACTTTACTGGAACTGAAGGTTTAATATGGAAACTTTCATGAATAGCTGTTAGTTCAGGTAGAGAGCCTGGGTGCGTAAAGACACGCATATATTTCTAAATTTCACCAGCTTGTCTGCTAGGGCGAGGCACGGCTTAGTCATTCCCTCTGCCTTTCGCTTCTCCTCCATCTCTTGTGGGAAGTTATTCCGACCAACGAATGATCATCAACCCTATTTTCTCCTGCCCGGTGGGCTGGACATACCATCTGGTAGCCTAAGCCTCACAAGAAAACATCTTCTGGCTCCAAGGAAATTCCAAGTCCCTCACCCCAATCAAACCAAGAGAGAAAGTCACTTCCCGGACTGGGAAGCCCAACCATCCATCACACTGCAGTCTTAGTCATAAACCCTTCCCGTTGGAAAACTCAACAGGGTTGCAGAAAATGAGCCCACATCCAACATCATAGAATTGTAAAGGGGGAGGATGCTCAGAGACCATCCAGTCCCTTATATCCTACACTAGAGGCCCGGTGCACAAAATTCGTGCAAGGGCAGGCCCTCACAATCCCAGCTGCCTCGGCCCTCACAACCCCCACAACCCCTGCTTCGTCTGGACGGTCGTTGTGCTCTTCAGCCATTCGGTCTATTTGCATATTTCACTTTTATTATTATAGATGAGATTTTAGACCAGAAAGGGACACTAAGTAAAAACGGAGAAAATCTGAGTTAAGTATGGACTTTAACTAATAAACATATATCAACATTAGTTCATGTATTGTGTCAAGAGTATCACACTAGCTTTTTTTAAATATATTTTTTATTGATTTCAGAGAAGAAGGGAGAAGGAGAGAGAGAGAGAGAGAGAGAGAGAGAGAGAGAGAGAGAGAGAGATATTTTTAAATTGATTTTTTTAGAAAGAGAGGTAGGGAGGGGGAGATAGAAACAGAAATTAGTTGCCTCCTGCACGCCCCCTACTGGGAGGTAAGCCTGCAACCAGGGCATGTGCACTGACCAGGAATTGATCATGACTTCCTGGTTCATAGGTTGCTGCTCAACCACTGAGCCACCCCAGCCAGTGCCTATCACACTAAGTTTAATGTAACATGTTAATAACAGGGAAAGTTGTGCATAAGCTGTGTGGAAACTGTCCCCTCCTGGCACATTTTCTATAACTCTAACACTATTCTAAAACTGGGAAGAATTAAATATGATTGGCATGTCAGCTATTGACATTTCTACCGGATGAATCACAGGGTGGAGGCTTTGCAGAGTGGGCGACAGGGGAGTCTAAATGGTCTGTACAACGCGGGTCTCAAAACTGGACTTGGCTGGTGACTAATGTTGAATTAGGACTGTGCGTTTCAACTTTTTCCACACTCGGCCAATGGTCCCCCTATGGTCCCTAACAGGCTGCTAGATCTGACCAAACAGATCCCTAAGAAAATGCATGCATTTAGAGAGAATGTCCAGTAGAAAGCCACCTCTGGGACCTATGGAATAAAATGTTAAGCCTTATTTTCTAAAGGAAACGGGAGAAAACGTGGTAGGATAAATGGCATGCAATCGTTCCTCTAGGCATGGGTTGAATAGGAAAACCAAGGAGTACAGCTTCCGGGTTAAAGTACCTGGCGCTATGTTACTACAGAGGAGCGGGGAGGGGGATGAGAGGAGGGGAGGTAAAAATAAAAATAAAAAACGTGAAAGAACAGACTTGGGCAGGCTTCCTAGCCTTAGCTTTTGCTCAGAAAATAGGGTTCGCTAAGGATAACTTTTTCCATCCCCACACAGAAGTGAAATTGTTTCTTCAAATTGTTTAGATCTTGACAGTGAGCAGCAGGCCCCTCCGTGCCATTCTGGCTCTGAAGAGCGCTGTGGTGGGGGGCGAACCCCTGGCTGGCAGCATGCATTATTCATGGGGTCTGGAAAGAAACTGATCATCCACTCTTAGCTAATGGCCTGTAAATAGCTAGTTTTGACACCAGCAAGGAGGGAAGTTCGGGGAGGGAGGAGGGCACAAAACTTGAACTAACAGGGCTGAGAGATAGTTTGGAGCTTACTTATCATGACAGCTGGAGGCTGGGGCTCCAAAGGCAGCCTCTTAGCCTAAAGCTCTTGGCACATGAGGAGTCCTTGAACTTCGGAGAGAGTTAACCGAACCACTTGGTAGGAAGTGAGGAAGTGTCTGTAGTGATGCCTCCCATGGGAACAGGAGCAGAAAGCACACATGGCACTGGGGAGAGATGGCCCAGGCTTCCTCTCACACACTCCCTGAGACTGCCCCTCCCTCTTCGCTCCTCTCTCCTTCTTGCCTCCCCAGAGTTCCTCAAGAACAGACCCTTTGCCTGGCTCATATGACTCAGGGGTTGAGCGTCGACCTATGAACCAGGAGGTCATGGTTCGATTCCCGGTCAGGGC
>NW_006296417.1:4300063-4318778 GCF_000327345.1 Myotis davidii | reverse complement strand
CAGAGGGAGAGAGAGAGAGAGAAGACACATCCAAGTCAGTCAAGGAAAATATATAAAAGGCATACAAATCAGGAAGAAAGAAGTAAAACTGTGTCTATTTGCAGACAACATGGTATTATATATAGAAACCCTAAAGACTCTAACAAAAAAATATTAGAATTCAGTAAAGTTTCAAGATACAAGGTCATACACAAAAATCTGTTGCATTTCTATAAACTAGCAAATTATCATGAAGACAAATTAAGAAAACAATACCATAGCTTGGCTGACATGGCTCAGTGGTTGAGTGTCAACCTATAAACCAGAGGTCACGGTTCAATTCCCTGTCAAGGCACATGCCTGGGTTGTGGGCTCGATCCCCAGTGTGGGGCACGCAGGAGGCAGCCAATCAATAATTTCCTCTCTGAAATGATGTTTCTATCTCTCCCTCTCCCTTCCTCACTTAAATCAATAAAAATATTTAGAATTTATATCCATTTGCTTCATCACCACTCCTACCTCCTTGGTGCATAGTAATGGATACACACCTGGCTGCATTCCTGTCTCTAGTGCTCTCTCTCTCCTCACCTGCGTGACACATTGCTTCACCTTTTCTTTCTTTCTTTTCTTTCTTGCAATACCTGTCCTGGGAGAAGCGTTTCTCCCTGGCATCTCCTTTCCAAGTTGCATCCGGGCATTTAAATGGAGGACACTTCATGGAACAAAGGTAGGAGCTGTGTTCTGCACATTTTTCCCTCCAAACAATTTACATTTTCTCTTTCTCACACCTTCAGTTTCAGTAGTTAGAGAACAAATATTTCCCTTTTTAAAGGGGGAGTCTCAATTGGCCTTTCATGGGGAAAACTTGCCTCTGGGAAGACTTTACAATAAAAATCTTAGGATAACAGAGATCTGAGATGAGAAAGAAAAATGTCCTATGTGGCCCTCTCGCTGAGGCAAATGCTATTTCATCTTTTCTGACTCTCAAATATTGGGGCTTGTGTCCTTGGCCTCCATAAACAAGTTCTCAGTTGACAAGTAAACCTGGACAGAAAAATCACATTTTTTTATTGTGCTAAATGCAGACTACATAAAATTTACCATTTTCACTATTTTTAATGTATTTGTACTGATTTCAGAGAGGGAGAGGGAGAGAGAAAGAGATAAAAACATCAGTGATGAGAGAGAATCATGGATCGGCTGCCTCCTGCACACCCCACACTGGGGATCGAGCCCGCAACCCAGGCATGTGCCCTGACCAGGAATTGAACCGTGACCTCCTGGTTCCTAGGTTGACGCTCAACCACTGAGCCACGCTGGGCTTAACTATTTGTAAGTGTACAGTTCAGTGGCATGAATACATACACAGTGTTGTGCAACCAATACCACCCTCCATCCCAGAATGTTTTTATCTTCCAAAACTGAAAGCCTGAAGCTATTAAACTGTAGCTCCCTGTCCTCCACCCTCCCAACTCCAGCAGCCGCCATCCTACTTTCTGTGTCTATGAGTTTGATGACTCCAGGTCCCTCATATAAGTAGAATCACACAGTATTTGTCTTTTTTCCTCCGGCTTATTTTAAGACAATTTTTAAATCAAGGGTAACACAGGTAGAAGAAGATAGTTGATATTTTTAAAGGCCCAGCCCTGAGTTTAAATGCTACCTCTGCCACTTACTTTGTCTGTATTCGGGGAAATCGCTCTATGCGTATTTCACTAGCAGCCCCAAATGATGGTATTAATAATGGGTTGTGTGACTATCAAAAAGACTAGTGCACCCACAGTGTGACATAGGATAGAGAGTGAACACTCAACAGATATTATTTCTTCTTCCAGCTACTAAGCCGAAGAAATTTGAGATAAATCCGGCTGTCTACCTTCCAAGTTAAACTACCACTTCAGTGCCTATCAGACTCACACTGAAATTGACTCTCTTTAAAATGGAAATGAGTAAGAATATCCTCCTCAAAGGTGTGCTGTGGTAATGAAATGGGATTAAATATGAGAGCTCAATATATAAGATTCAGTAACGGTTGGTCCAATCTCCATGGGAGGGGGTCCAGAATGGCATCCGATGACCTGTGACCCATCTGATAGAAATGATGCAGTTGCCAGCATCCCCAAGACAGGAGAGAGAAAAAGATGGCGCAGTATTTGTGGCTTAAAAGCAAGGGGTATGGACTCATTAAACACACACACACACACACACACACAACAACAACAACAACAAACCACCTGTATTTCCTGCAATAAAAATACTGTTGATTAAAAGCATATGTTTGACATAATCTTTTCACTTTGTTGCTGGAATAAACGCTAAAGATCACTGACATAAATGTTATTGCTTCACACACGGGGAAGGGGTCTTTGCCCTTCATCTCCAGCTCTGCTCTGCTTTTCCTGCGATGGCTCCATCTCTAGGAGACGAGGCTGACCTGGACAGTCAGCAGAACGTAGCAACTAGCGGTGGGGTGGAGAGATTTGGGTCCTGCTCCCCACGGCAGGGAAAGGCAAGATATATAAGTTTTCAGCTTGGGTACTGGTGAAAACTTAGCTACCCCGAAGGCTGCAGTGAATCCAATCAAGCATAATGTTTACTTTTATATATGTTTAAAAGTTTAAAATGTTATCATTGAAAACTTCAGAAGCTGCCTTATTCACCTTCGGATCATCCAAAAATATGTCATGTAATAGGAGCTCTAATATTTGTAGAATTGGGCTGCTCTAACCATAGTCATTAAAATAAACTCTTCTAAACATGCATTTGGGTGTTTTAAGTATTCAATTTAAATAGTCATATATAGTGTATACAACCCCTGTATGTACAAGTATATACATCCATAAAATTTCCCAATGAAAAATGAAATAAAATAAAATGGCCCAGAAAAATCACAGAATAGATAGATAAGCATATAGGCATATGTACAACTTCCATCTAAGACAGGAGCTGGATCTAAGTGGGAGGTTGAATAATGTCCTCTCAAAACATTAGGTGCAAACTTTTGGAATCTGTAGATGTTACTTTATTTGGGAAAAGGATCTTTGCGGATGTGATTAAAGATACTAAGACGGGGAGATTATCCTGGATATATACCTTTTACCATATTCTCATAGTGAAAGGTAAGACCACTGTTATAGCTCAAACAACAGAAAATGAATTGATTTCCGGTAGAGCAAATATTGCATCTCTCCAAGCAGAGTATTTATTTGGGAGTAATTTTACAGCTACGTGTAGTCATAAACTTTCTTCCAAATGATGAATTTCCAAGGCCAAGATGTGCATGATAAAATCCCCCTGTGTAATTTAATAACCTAGAAGAATGGTTTGACCATCCCTGGATTTATAGACTCTGTGTGGTAAGGAGCAGACATGACTCAGACTTCGCTAATGATGAATAGGTCCAAGGGCGTGAACGTAACCATTCATCTAAGGCCAGGGTCTCCTCAAGCCATTCCATCTCTGGGTCAAGATGTCCACAGGCTATTGCAAATCCTCTCAACACCTATTAGAAATGGAAACGCTATGAGGTGCGAGGACCAGGGCTGAAAAGCAAGGAGGTTTCATGGCTCCTTGCCCTTCGCCAGCAGAGGCCTAGTGCCATGATGTCATCCTGGGCACAAACTGGTTTTTTAATGTTTTTCACGTTTGCAGGTCCCACTCTGTGGACGGCCAAGGGCACGGGGTCTGGGACAGCTTTCACTGCAGGAGCTGGGTTCAAAGTTCACGGTGTGACCAGCATGCAATGGGGGCTTTGGGACAGAACAGCGGGCCACGAGCAACAGCACCTGAGAGCTATAGGTCCAGGAGTGCTGCGCTCGGTGCTTGGAAAGGGTCAGTTCTAGTCTTTTTTGTTCCATGATGTCTTTCTGTTGTTTGTTTCTGGAAACAGCTCTAAGCACAGGGCAGACACCAGGAAATGTAACACGGCATCAAGAGAAGCAGCGTGTAGCCTGGCCGATGTGGCTCAGTGGTTGAGCATCGACCTATGAACCAGGAGATCACGGTTCAATTCCCCGTCAAAGGCACATGCCCGGGGTGCAAGTCTTTTTTATTCCATGATGTCTTTCTGTTGTTTGTTTCTGGAAACAGCTCTAAGCACAGGGCAGACACCAGGAAATGTAACACGGCATCAAGAGAAGCAGCGTGTAGCCTGGCCGATGTGGCTCAGTGGTTGAGCATCGACCTATGAACCAGGAGATCACGGTTCAATTCCCCGTCAAGGGCACACGCCCGGGGTGCAGGCTCAATCCCTGGTGTAGGACGTGCAGGAGGTAGCTGACCCATGATTCTCTCTCCTCATTGATGTTTCTATCTCTCTCTCCCTTTCGCTCTAAAATCAATAATCTATATTAAATTATATATATAATACGCAGCTTATAGAAGAAAAATATCAATAAATTAGTTGCATTTACTCAAGGCCAAATGGCAAAGCAGGTGACTTTCACCACTAGATGTATCTCATGCATCACTGCCTTTCCCCCCACACTTCCTCTTTGATGGCTCACAGCTACCACCTGTGAGTTCTTCCCAGAATCCCTTGCTGCTCAGTGATGCTTCTGCAGAGCACAGAGAGGAGTCAGGGTGTGGCCAGGGTGCACGAAGGATTTACCGACATTCAACACACGCCGAATGGGCTATAACTAAACACATGTCTTCATGCGTACAAAAGAAAGCCCCAAATATTTTGAGTTTAGAAAGAAACAAATGTAAAGGACAGAATCCTTGGAGATAAAATATGATAACCTATTCTTAGGAAAAAAAAAAAAAAAGCTTTAAGCATTTGCATTTTCTGATAAATTAACCAAAAATTCTGTAAAGCAAGATTTATTTAAACTTAAAGGAATGCACCAAAACATTAATAGTTTTTTTCTCTACGTAAAAAAAATCTATGATTTCCTTTTTTGCTTAATCCTCACCCGAGAGTATTTTCCCATTGATTTTTTTTTTCTTTAAAGAGGGTGGGAGAGAGGGGGAGAGGCAGAGAGAGAGAGAAACATCGATGTGAAAGAGACACATCAATTGGTTGCCTCCTGCATGCACCCGGACCAGGGTCGGGATTGAGCCTGCAACCCTCCGGAACTGAACCCAGGACCCTCAGTCCACAGGCCGACTCTCTAGCCACTGAGCCAAACTGGCTGGGACAAGTCTGTTACTTTTAAATGGAAAAACAGAAACAAAAAGGAAAGTTCAGCATGAAAAAAAGCAGTGGGGGAAAAGTTTCTGCTCTGACAAGCTCACCTTGAAAGTTCTTATTGGGGGTTTTCTGATAGAAATGCCATGCGATATGGCTTTTAAGATTATCTCTGACGTAGATCGAGTTACTTTCGTCAATAAATTTTAGTTCAGGACGGAATTTTCCTCAAGGATTCTTGGCAAGAATCTTGCATACTTTTCCCCTTTCCCCGGAGTCCTGGATGGGTCTCTCCCCCATTGGCTCCTACCTACCAATTTCCCATGTTTGACAGAGATGCCACCCAGATGAGAATTCAGCTGCTTCCAACCCACCCTGCTCCAAGCCTTCTAAACAGTTCCTTTTACATCACAGGAAGATGTCTGGAAAACTTAAGAAGAATTCAAATTATGGTCCTATGAGGGAATCAGCAGATAGAAACTTAAAGAGCTGCTGTGATGTGTCAATCATATGTAATTCTTCATTTTAAAATATACTTATATTTATTTCAGAGAGGAAGGGAAAGGAAGAGAGAGATAGAAGCATCAATGATGACAGAGAATCACTGACTGGCTGCCTCCTGGTCACTCCCTACTGGGGATTGAACTGGCAACCTGGGCATGTGCCCTGACCAGGAATCGAACTGTGACCCCCTGGTTCATAGGTCGGTGTTCTACCACTTGAGCCATGCTGGCCGGGCAATTCTTCTTCATTTTAGAATAGTTCTATTTTTATAGAAAAAGTGCCAAGAGGGGACAGTTTCCAAATAGCCTACACTAGTTTTCCTTATTATTAACATCAGTGTGGTACATTTGACACAATCCAGGAATTAATATTGATACATTATTATTAGCTAAAGTCCATATTTAATTCAGATTTCCTCAATTTTCACGTAATGTCCCTTTAAGATGTCATCCATGATCCACAATTACATTTAGTCATCATCTCCTTAGGCTCCGCTTAGCTAGGACAGTTTGTCAATTACATTTTAATCTTTTGAAACCTGGAAGAGATAAAGGGATGCTCTTATTCTAACACTTCATGAACTTAATATGGTTAGATAGTCCCAGTGACCAGGTATCTGAATCGTGTGTGTGTGTGTGTGTGTGTGTGTGTATACACACACACACATATATATATACACACACATATATATATCTACATATATATACATCTACATATATATCTATATATCTATATAGCTACTAGTATATATCTGTATCTATCTATCTAACCAAGATTTATCGAAATGCTAAGCAAAATAGAAAATAAAAGTATTTGCCAGAATATTTACAGAAGAATGAGAGTCCCTTACTTCATGCAAGTGTCTGATGCATTGTAGGTTGCGGGGAGCCCAGGTGGCTGACACCCACTGCTGTTTAGCAAGTAGAATTCAAAGGCAGGGTCCACCCCACGGGGGAAAAGAGAACCAGCCACACGCCTCACGTGATCAAGGCTTCAGTCTCGGCAGTGCCATCTGGCACACAGCACGGAGCCTCGTGCCGGGCACATGTGTCGGATGTAGGAGTGTGAGTGAGGGAACAGCGTCCGAGAGGTGACTGTGGATAGGCCCCTGGGGCAGAACTGCATTTGCAAGGGTGGGGCGATTTATGCGCAAGGTGAAATCTGCCATCAGCTCCAGAACAGAAACCAAACTGGGAGCACTGTGACTTTTTTTCAAATCCGAGCTGATGATTTCAAAAAGATATACTAGTGCCCATGGAGGACAAAGGGCGTATCACGAATTGCTTCTCTTTATTAGCTGTGGAGCCTTGAAGGGAGCTACTGAAACTCCCTGAGAGGAAGGTTCCTCATCTGTGTAAAGCAGACGGTAATAGTTCCTCTGGAGATTTGCTCAGGGAACTAAATGAGACCATGTCTGATAGAGGAGTAGTTGGCCTGATAGAAACTCAGCAAATGGTGATAAAAGATCTTCATCTTTATCATCATCATCAGACGTGAGAAAACACGTTCATTTTTACTGCTTCCCAAGGATGTCCCCTGCAAAGTAGCGACTCTTCTAATTCCTTGCGCCTCCCCGCCACCTCTCTCCAGCGTTCTTATAAGGGCACCAGTCGTGTTGGAGTAAATGCCCACCATTTCATCATGACCTGATTTCAATTTGCATCCTAATTACAGCTACACAGACCCTATTTCCACATAAGGTCATATTTACAGATACTAGGGGTTAAGACTTCAACGTATCTACTTCGGGGACAATTCAACCCATACACGACCCAACACACAGTAGATGCCCTAGGATGTGCTGATGAGGAAGTAAAAGGATCGATGACTGAATAAACGATTTCTGCTCTCCCGGGAACCAGGTGCGCACACACCGGTGGTAGGCTCATTCTTCTGTGACCGCAGCTATGCTTCACAATCTTGTGGTTTCTTGGCAAACACGGGATTCTGCTTCTCTCAATCTATGATTAAATAATCCCACGCTAAGTCTCACAGCGATTCCCTTCCAGAGCTTCGTATTTGTATCCAATTATGGAAAACCCAAGCCAGAGCCTCCCTTTCAGACTATTTCCCCTCCTCAGTGAGCTGCTGCCGGAGCCAGCACACGCATGGCAACACGCTCCTCTCACCTGTACGCTAATAACTTCAGGGCAAAACACATCTTTGCAACTACATCTGATTTATGGGAGCTGACAAACAGACAATGTTTGAGGACAGAAGTCTGCTGCTAGTTTTCCTCAATCCTTGACTTTATATTATATATATATACATATTAATACATACACACACACACACACACACACACACACACACACATACACTAGAGGCCCAGTGCACGAAATTCATGCCAGGGGCTCGGCCCTCACAGACCCAGCTTCATCCAGAAGGTCATCCGGCTGTCCGGTCTAATTAGCATATTATGCTTTTATTATTATAGTTATTTTTTAAATGGATTTCAGAGAGGGAGAGAGAGAAAATTTAATGATGAGTGACAATCACTGCTGGGTTTCCTCCTGCACGTCCCCTACTGGGGATTGAGCCTGCAACCCGGGCATGTGCCCTGACTGGGAACCCAACCATGATATTCTGGTTCCTAGGTTGACGCTCAACCACTGGGCCATGCTGTCCGGGCACTCTTCTGACTTTTTAACATAGGTAATCAGCAGCTTAACTTTCTCACCTTCTTGTTTATGTTTGAGCAAAATGAAAAGAAGTACTACAGAATACCCTAGCCCAGTGATCGGCAAACTCATTAGTCAACAGAGCCAAATATCAACAGTACAACGACTGAAATTTCTTTTGAGAGCCAAATTTTTTAAACTTAAACTATATAGGTAGGTACATTGTTATTAACTTAATTAGGGTACGCCTAAGGCTTAGGAAGAGCCACACTCAAGGGGCCAAAGGGCCGCATGTGGCTCGCGAGCCGCAGTTTGCCGACCACGGCCCTAGACATAAGCTTCCTGGTGCAGTGGATTCTAACTTGCACATTTCCCCAGTTTTCTCATCTTGCTTCAAAAACAGAGATGAAAGTAGCTCCCAGGGTACTGAGCTCTCAGGAGATGTTTCACTTTCTTTTAAAAAGTATTTTTATTGACTGACTTGACAAAGAGACAGAGATTTCACTTATTTATCCATTAATTGGTTGATTACTGTATGTGCCCTGACGGGGGATCAAACCTGCAACCCTGGCATATCGGGATGATGCTCTAACCAGCTGAGCTACCCAGCCAGGGGACATCAGTCCTTTTCTTAACTCTCAATGACTGGCCTAACAACAGCAACAACAAACAAAGTAAGTGACTTTTTCTCCTCCAGCAAATGGAGAACACAGCAAGCCTACTTGCTAATTCTCCTGGTTCTTCATGCCACTTAGCGGGCGTGTTATGCTAAATGAGATGATCTCCTTGCAGACTGGGGAGACATGAATACAAAATGAAGGGGTTGGGGGGAGACACCAGCACTGGGATGAAAGAAATGATAAGCCACAGGCAACTCCAGCACACGTCCTTGTACTTTGGAAAACAGCACCGGGTGACACCTTGGAAATGTCTGCAATGCTTTTCCTACTGAGCATGAGAAACACGGGTGGGGGTATATATTTTAATATTCACTATATTTCTTTATCATCACCAAATTTTGCTCTCTCTTAATGCGAGATGCCATGAACTTACAAGCCTTTAATGGGAGAACCACACATAAATGCATCATTAATCTGAGACCTGCTATCTAGATATAAGGTTAAGTGCAGGCCACCTCCTGATTAGGCTGTTACTATTCAACACCGTCATCCATTCATGTGTCGCCGGGTAAAAGAATGAGTTTAATTGGCCATTTTCCACTCTGTGTTTTAGCTTTTGCTATTCAAGGTGAAAAAGAGGGCTTCTTCCTATTCTATACCTTTTATATTTATATTCATGTTTAGAATTAGCTTCTTGTAGATTTTCTATACATTCCAACCCTATCATCTATGAATGACAGTTTTATTTTACAAATGATTAGAGTTACTAAGGGAATTTTTCACGCTTGCTAGATACAACTTTGACAGACAAAATCCAATTCTGTTTTAAAGTCATCAACAATAAATTAGAAAAAAAATGTGCTCTTCCAATTTAGAGTACAATTTATAGTGGCATCCAAAATATCCAATAAATACGTGTTTTCTAATCCAGATGTTATTTCAACTTTGATTCATGCGTTATTTGGAGTGTATTTGTTAATTTACAAAATTTTGTATCTTCTTTTTATTGTTGACCCATATAGTTTATTTCCTCTGTAAGAAGGTAAAATACTCTGATTAAATTCTTGGTTATTGAAACTTGTTTTTATGTCTCAATATTGTTTATTTATTGGTAAGTATTCTTTCAGCTCTTGAAAAGACTATACGTTCTACAAATATTGGTTGCAGTATTTTATGTATGCAAATTATATTCTGTCTTATATTCATGTTACTTATATATCCTTACCTTAGTGGGTTGTTTTTATCTGCTTTTTTTTCTATCAATTACTAAGAAAACAGTGTTAAAATCTCCCCAAATGATTATGAGTTAGTATGTTTACTTCTAGTTATGTATGCTGAATATATTTTGAGGCTATGTCATTAAGAGCATATAAATTTAGAATGTTTAGGCCTTTCTAGTAAATTGAATCTTTATTACTATGAAATACCACTCTCAATCTTCAAAAATATTTGTTTCCTAAAATCGATATTATGTTATTAATATTGTTACACTGCCTTTCTTTCCATTAGAATTTGTATAACATATTTTTCCATGTCTTTACTTTCTGAGTTCTTAAATTTAATGTGCTTCTTATAAGCCGCATACAATTGTGTTTGTCTACTTTTTTCTTTTTAACTGAAATATTGAGTCTATCTTCATTTTATAAATTGAGTACATAAATATTTTTAAAAAAGAATAAGATACTTTACTCAGTGTCTCCCAAGTACCTAGAACAGTGCCTGGCACATGGGAGACAGGTACTCACTACAAACTATTAACATGGATAATGAGCATTCAGAATTAAGGATCTGAATTATATTAAGAACACAAGGGAGGATGAAATAAAGAAACACACACAGGCAGGCACACCACCCTTCCCATTTTAAGATATTTGTTATTTGAGTTAACATGCCCCACAGAACAAGTACAAAAGCATGACCACTGATCCATGGAAGAGAACTTCACTTCTAAAGCCATCAAAGGAAAAGAAAAAAAAATGTATTTCTAATACTGTGTTGCCACAGGGGATCCCCAAAACCCAGCTTGAATGAATCAAAAATCAAATTTCAGCAGCACAACCGTAATTCTCAGGACATAGGGATGTTTAAGACAAACTAATTTGATACGAGCCACTATTTGGAAGAGTCCTCACTAACTAATGCTCCAACACATTTCCCGTAGCTCTTCACTTTTTCACAAAGGATGTTTCTCTATTGCATGTTCCAATTTCCTAAAGGTTTTTCTTCCTGTATTTCCCCCCTCTCCAAAACCTCTGGCCAGAATAGGAAGAACCACACATAAAATAGGGACTTTAAAATTCAAAGAATACATCAAAATGTCCCGTGCATGTTTAGTCATCTGAATAGCCAACCTCTCCTATCAGACCAGCAGCTCTGGAAATGGGAGAGCTAGAGCCTGCCATGTGGGGCCGCACAGGTGGATGGGTCCCTGAGTCACCAGGCCGCCAGCCCCTGGGGCCCTCCCACTGAGGGCTTCCTCAAGGCCACTGCTCAGAAGCCTCCTGTCTTCCTCCTGGGTATCTGCACCCAGAGAACGTTAGATAGGGGTTCAGGAACACGACCTGGATGCAGCTGATGTGTGGCAGATCCCCCACTGCCGCTGTACTGCCCCCTAGTGTCACAGCCCCGCAGGTCAGCCAGGTCTAGGGGGCTGCTGGAGACATGGACTCTGCAGGTTGCACTTGAGATCATGCAGTCCTCTTCCTCTCGGGCTCTTAGCCAAGTTGGGACCAGTCTGCTATCCCAGAGAGAGGGAAAGAAGGAGGAAAGGAGACCACAGTTCACTAGGTCTCTTCATTAGACTTTCAAATGTTTTCAGAGCGGAGATGACCCTCTGCTTTGCCGACCCTGGGAAGACACTCATTCATCCGTTGGAGTTGAATCTACTGCTCCCCCTTTAAGTCAACAGCGGCACCGGAAATCATCATCGTTATTAAGGCTTCTGTGGGGTTACATGTTATCAGGTGATGGACACAAAAGGTATCTGGCACAATCGCTCTGTCTTCATCTTTTTTTTTTTTAAAGCAAATCATATTTACTTTAAATTTTTTAAAAATATATATTATATTGATTTTTTTACAGAGATGAAGGGAGAGGGATAGAGAGTTAGACACATCGATGAGAGAGAAACATCGATCAGCTGCCTCCTGCACACCCCCTACTGGGGATGTGCCCACAACCAAGGTACATGCCCTTGACCGGAATCAAACCTGGGACCCTTCAGTCCGCAGGCCGATGCTCTATCCACCGAGCCAAACCAGTTAGAGCTACTTTTCATTTTAAAAACTATGTTTTTATTGATTTCAAAGAGAAGAAGTGAGAAGGAGAGAGAGATAGAAACATCAATGATGAGAGAGAACCATGGATCGTCTGCCTCCTGCACGCCCCCTTTTGGGGATTGAGCCCAAAAGCCTGGCATGTGCCCAGACAGGGAATAGAACCGTGACCTCCTGGTTCATGGGTTTATGCTCAAACACTGAGCCACAGCTGCTGGGTTCTTCTTATCCTTTTTTTAAAATCTCAGTTTATTTTGCTTTCATAATATCAGCATGAGACCCAGAAGCCTGGAAAAAGGCTGCAGCTACACATCTGGACATAAATCAGCTAGATAACTGAGGTTTAAAAAATGGGGCCTTGGACCTCGCCAAATCAATCAATAACTGAGCCCCGAGGTATGCCTTGGAATCATTTGTCGGGGTAATTCTAGCAGAAACAACAAAATCTAAACAGATTGCAAGGAAGTTAATAAAGAGTCCAAAGTGGGCATATTCATGCACCACAGAGCCAATCAAAACAAAACCAAAAAAAAAAAAAAAGAAAGAAAATAAAGGCAAGAACTCCAGCTCCAACACAGAACAACATCTCAGGATTCTGGGTATCGCTCCCCTACTTCTCCCCACTTTAAAAAACTGGCTTTGTAGGGTCTACATGGCTTCAGAATTCCTTGGACTTTGCTGTGCATTTCCTTCCATAAACTTGGTTCATTCACTTGAAGACCAAAGTTAGTGTTCCCAGCGTTGGCCCTTGGTACACCTTAGTTGTAGCCTTTTCACATGCTCTAGACCAGTGGTCGGCAAACTCATTAGTCAACAGAGCCAAATATCAACAGTACAACGATTGAAATTTCTTTTGAGAGCCAAATTTTTTAAACTTAAACTATATAGGTAGGTACATTGTTATTAACTTAATTAGGGTCCTCCTAAGGCTTAGGAAGAGCCACACTCCAGGGGCCAAAGAGCTGCATGTGGCTCGCGAGCTGCAGTTTGCTGACCACAGGTCGAGACACCCCAGGCTGTGGCTATTTCCAGTAACTACCCATCTGACCTAGAGCCCTCCAATCCAGGAATTCCTGGGGGATCACCTCCTGGATCCATGTGCCCTGATCAAGTCCCTATCAAGCCACATTCTAGCCTTTAGTTTCACCACTTATCCGTAACATGGAAGGAATCAAGCTGCTTAAAATAATGTAGAGCTTTGCCCGGCTGGCGTGGCTCAGTGGTTGAGCATCGACCTATGAACCAGGAGGTCACAGTTTGATTCCTGGTCAGGGCACATGCCCGGGTTGCAGGCTTGATCCCCAGTGGGAGGCATGCAGGAGGCAGCCGATCAGTGATTCTCTCTCATCACTGATGTTCCTCTCTTTCTCTCCCTTTTCCTTCCTCTCTGAAATCAATACAAATATATATTTTTAAAATAATGTAGAGCTTAGGTACCCGAGGGGTTTGTGAATGATTTATGAAGCATAGTAAGATCATGGTATGTATATTCAAATATAGCATTTGGATCCTGTTTGTCAGTCAAGAAGTTTCCCCATTCATTCCAAGTGCCCACTGTAATTTCTGGACACCACAGAAAACTAGGGCTTTGCCAGAGTATATGTAGCCCCTGAAGATGCCAGAACATTAGACGCAGCGTCAGCCATGGCTGCAGTAACCCACTGTGTCTCAAGAAACCTTTAAGACCACCTTACACGGCGCTCATTCCGAAAGCCTGGCACCGATACTCCGTGCAGCCTCAAATCTCACGCAAGGCATTGAGCAAAGCGGTATTGCACCTGCACACCTCGAGCAGGAATCACATTGCGTGGTCCGCTCTGAGGAAGACACTGAACCTGCAGGGCTGCTTGGAAAAGCAGATCTAATTGGGAGACCTGGAGCGGGGCCAGGTCCCCTGAACTCTGGCTTCACTCTCACCAACTGGCATCAGCTCAGAGAGCTCAGCCCCTGACCAGCGAATCAAGGTGCAGACTTCCTCTCCCTGTTCAGAGGGGACCCGTGGCACCTGAGCAAACGTACAGGGTCACGTTCGCCGGCAGCTGATGAAAACCCTCCTAACACAAACCGGAGACAAATGGAAGTCAGGTTTTCTGGCCGTTGGCCCGCTGCCCAGGGTCCCTGCACCCAGCGCCCTCAGCCTCATCACTTAGCTGTCGCAACCAGGCCCGCGTGGGGACCGGAAAGGGACCTGCTCGCATCTCTCTGGCTGCGTCCACACCAGTTCCTTCTGCACCTGGGCTCTCCTTGGGGGCCTCTTAATCGCAGTCTGACTAAACCTGACCTTGGCTTGGTTTATGGGGGTAATGAAATCACAGCCCCAGGTGGCACGGCCAGGTGCGCGCGCTGGGCCACTCGTAGCCTCGTTATTCCTGTAATTTGTCACAGGCTGCCTCCCGCGTGGGGTTGTCCTTACAACCTAATGAATGCGTTCTCTGACGAAGACAAACCTGGCCCGTGCCAATCCAATTACATCTATAAAATTAGCCTGGAAACTTTCGAGAAATGGGCTGCCATGGAGTGGGGGGGGTGTTTTTCTTTCTTTCTTTTTCCATTGTAAGTGGCTGGCCCGGGACTAATTATGATTTGGGGAAGGCAAGGGAGTTGGTGGTAAGATCTGCTAGTCGATGTCGGAAGGCCTGCATTTCATTCCGGCTCTGTTATGTGATCTGGAGTAGTTATTCTTCAGCTAAAATAATGAATTGTCAAGTAGTTGTGTTTGGCAATCTAGTCTTGGTTAGATTTCAGGGCAGCTGCCCCTGACTTTTCTGACTTGATAAATACCCTGTTCTTTCAGGGGGCTTCTGCAGATACTGCCTCTCACAGATTATTTACCCTCTAATCCAGGAATTAGCAGACATTTTATGGAAAGAGCTGAAAAGTAAATATTTTTGGCTTCTCAGGCCTGATGGTCTCCGTGGAAACCACTGACCTCTGGCACTGTAGTGTAAAAGCAGAGACAGAACCCTGAAAATGATGGGGCATGTGTGTCCCAATAAAACTTTATTTACAAAAACAGGAGGCGGGCTGAATTGGATCTGTAGGTCACAGTTTGTCACACCCTGGCCTAACTTGTTCTTAGAAGTTCCAACTCAAGTTTTATAAATTTCTATGCAGAAGTGTTCTTTCCTATTATACGCACTTTACAAGTGAGGGAAATGGCACCCTTTCTCCTACAACAGAATAAATTATATATTTGGATAAACAGATCAATCATTTAATACAATTTTAGCAGAAAAGTAACCCATGAGCCCTGGCCGGTTTGGCTAGATGGATAGAGCGTTGGCTTACAGACCCAAGGGTCCCAGGCTGGACTCCAGTCAAGGGCACATACCTTGGTTGCAGGCTCATCCCCGGCTAGAACCCTGGTTGGGGCACGTTCAGGAGGCAACCAATCGATGTGTTTCTCTCACATCGATGTTTCTCTCTGTTTTTCCCTCTCTCTTCCACTCTCCCTAAAAATCAATGGGAAAATATCCTCGTGTGAGAAATAAAGAAAAAAAAAATTTTTAAGAAAAAAAAAGAAAAGAAAAGTAACCCATGAAATTGGCAGACACAATTTGAACCCCAACACTGCACTGGAATTTGGAATTTTTCCAGTGACTACAGTGGCCTTAAGTTTAAGAGAGTGCGCACGTGGAATCACAGCTCTGGAGCAAGCAGGCTCCTCACACCTGTTTCCTGTGTGTGCTGCTGGCCCTGCATGTGTCCGTCTCAACAGGAAGTCTTTGAGGCCCATCACATTCTCGCGAGGCTTTCTGCCTGTCCTCTCTGGACAGAGGCCCACCTTGCATACCTGCAGATGCCCTTTCTACTGGAACCCAGGGCTGGTCAGAATACCCCCAAGAGTGCTGTTTCTGTTGGGTGCTAATTCTAAATGTTTAAACAGACGGGTCCCAAGGCTGAAATGAGGTCAATGAAATCTTCTGAGGCTCACTCCCTTCTGATGGACGAGCTGAGATAAAAACCATTGCAGAGCCTACCTTCAGCAGAATAATGAGTCCTGTGCCTCCAGTCATTAAAGGGGAAATCCTCATGGATAGCACTCTGCCCCACTGTTCGGAGGTTTAACTCTCCGGAGGTCACAGGAGATAGGAGATACGCCCTATTAAATAATGCAGGCCAGACAATGCTGACTTCATAAAACTGAACTGTCACTTTGGGTCTGAATTGATTTTCTTACCCGAGGACCTTTCAGGCTTACACATCAGAACTGCCTTGTGGCTGCCCGTCCGAAGGGGGCCGGTGTGCCCAGGGTTAGCTTAAAGCATGCGGATGGATGGGCCAGGTCTGGGCTGGGTCAGTGTTGAGTAGCCTTCTGTGAGGGGCGGGAATTATTCATGAGCATCCATGTGTTTTGTGTTTCTTGCTTCACACTGTGGAAGGTGGGGACAGGAGGAGAATGTAGCCAGCTGCTAACACAGATTCCTTCCTTCTTGAACAGGGTTAGCAGGGAGGGGAGGCAGGGGGTGGACAAGGGCGGAAGCTGGATCTAATTTTACAGGAATTTGAATCAATAAACCTTGAAACTAAACAACTAGCCAACAGCTGAGGATGCCCAAGTTTGGTGTTAGCCACGGCTCATTTTTGACAAGCTGTACACTCTCTAAGCAAAAGCAACAAGCCATAAAACCAAGTGTCTATCTTCAGGTTGTGAATATGACTGGTCTTGGCTGTCTCTAATAATGACTATAGCTTTTGTTTTGGATATATTTTTATTGCTTTCAGAGAGGAAGGGAGAGGGAGAGATAGAAACATCAATGATGAGAGAGAATCATGGATTGGCTGCCTGCTGCATGCCCCCTACTGGGGATTGAGCCCGCAACCTAGGCATGTGCCCTTGACTGGAATGGAACCCAGGACCCTTCAGTCCGCAGGCTGATGCTCTATCCAGTAAGCCACACCCGCTAGGGCATGACTACAGCTTTTGTAGACGGGTAAGTGTGCAATTGGCATAGGGATATAAGACTTGCCTTCCACCCTGACTGGTCTGGCTCGGTGGATAGAGCGTCGGCCTGCGGACTCAGGGTCCCAGGTTCGATTCTGGTCGGAGGGTGTGCCTTGGTTGCGGGCACATCCCCAGTGGGGAGTGTACAGGAGGCAGCTGATCGATGTTTCTCTCATTGATGTTTCTGGCTCTCTAGCCCTCTCCCTTCCTCTCTGTAAAAAATCAATAAAATATATTTAAAAAAAAAAGACTTGCCTTCCTCTTAGCTCTGGGACTCTGAGTATGTCATCTACCATTTCAGGTGCCACTAAAACTATAGAAGGAAGCCCTTTAGGCCTCTCCAGGAGTTTCCAATCTTCTTGCGATACAGAGCACTTTCTTCGAACAGAACACTCCCTATGAGCCATATAAACAGAAGTGACACAGAACTAAAGGGGGAGGAGGGGACAGATGGGGACACGGGGGAGGAGAGGCTGACCCTCTCGTTTTCTCTATTTGGTGGACTGATTTAGGTATTTTTTGCCCCAAATATCAAGCCTGGGAAGTCAGGAGACAGCCAGGGCCAGCTCCCCCTCAGTCCCGCCGGCACCCCTTCCTGTTCCTCGTCTGTCCTTCTTCCCAGGGGCCCACACTTTAGGGCTTACAACAGCCTCAGCTGAAGGACCGGGAGGGGCCTGCCTTCAAGGGAGGCCCAGCATGAGCCATGCTGAAAGGGCATTGTTTTCAGGGCCTGCTTTGCCGACTTCCTGCTTCCTGTGTGTGCGTACTATTTTCTTTTAAAATATATTTTTACTCATTTCAGAGAGGAAGGGAGAGGGAGTGAGAGAGAAACATCAATGAGGAGAGAGGATCACTGATCGGTAGCCCACAACCCGGGTATGTGCCCCGACCAGGAATCGAACCGTGACTTCCTGACTTCAGAGGTCTTCGCTCAACCACTGAGCCACACCAGCCGGGCTGTGCATAGTAGTTTTGAGAGCAGAGACAGGGGAAAGGAAGACTGGTGAGAAAAGGAACAGAAGATTCTTGGATTAATGCGAGAGTATTGGACCTGGAGGGTGACCGCTAAAACGAACATCTTCATTTGGAAGAAAAATGGACCACATGGGTCACACCAACGTCTGAGAGCTTGAAGCCAAGTTCCTTATCAATGAGTGCCTCTGAGGAACCACAGTGCACCCCTGGGCTAAGGGGGACCTTTCCTTTGTCATCTGGACTTTTATTCCGCCCCCCGCCCCCGCCCCCGGACAATAAGAGAGTTATATAATGATTGTTTCTGACAAAAAGAAAATACGCCACCTTTTACCAGAATACACACTTCATCTAGACAAGGGGTTCAAGAAAAACATCCAGAGACAAACCTGCCAAGGCCTCAAAATTTTGTGGCCGCAATGCTAAATGCGAAGAAAAAGGACCTAAAACCAAAACAGAAATGTCTGAGGTTCCACTCATTTTTTTCTTGCTGTTCATTAAGGCAATGAGGACATTGACCTTAAGAGTGTAACATTCCTTTCACCGGGGAAGGAATAATAACCAGCCCTCAAGATCACCACTGAATGGACAAAATATGCATTGACTATGCATGCAATTACCCCCAAACTTTGTTATTTTACAAAATGGAATTCTTTCCTACTGAAGTC
>NW_006296417.1:4299330-4299740 GCF_000327345.1 Myotis davidii | reverse complement strand
CCGGAGGTCATGGTTTAATTCGCGGTCAGGGCACATGCCCGGGTTGCAGGCTCGATCCCCAGGAGGGGCCATGCAGGAGGCGGCCGATCAGTGATTCTCTCTCATCATTAACGTTTCTCTCTCTCTCTCTCCCTTTCCCTTCCTCTCTCTGAAATCAATAAAAAATATTTTTTAAAAAGAAAAGATTATCAGACTCACTCCTAGGGCTTTTGAAAGCTCTTTTTGAAAGAGCTTTTTTTTGGTAAATTTTTACTCACTATTATAACCAGACTTACTGAAATAAATTGCTAATAACTGTTAAGCAAACTATATTTTCTTTTAGAAAATTTCTAAATTGATGTCCTAAGAATCCCTATTTTGTCCGTCTTTTACCTGCAAGGATTTAGAGCAGCTGCCAGCCGAGGGGATTC
>NW_006296417.1:4297538-4299131 GCF_000327345.1 Myotis davidii | reverse complement strand
GGACTCACACACAAAACTGTGGGGAAAGAGGTGGCAGAAAACAGCACATGTAATGAGGAGCCCTGGAGAGGGGGGAGGGCGAGGGGAGGCTGCAGGACCATCCTGAGGGGGGTGGGGGGTGAGGAGAGCGCAGCCGCGTGAAGACCCCGCAGCATCTCCCCTGCGGTGTCGGGAGATGTCTTCCCAAGAATATGATGGACCATCGTTACAGGGAAATAAAAGCAGCTTTGCTGGTAATTTATGCAGACTTTGAAGGGGCTTGACAACCACCATCATTTTCTACCCGTCAAAGCCGTACACTACCCTGGGATGCGACTACAGGCAGCACAAAAAACAGGGACATTGGGGACAAAGGTTTCTTTCAAAATAGGCGTCACTCCTTTTAAATGATGGGACTACCGCAGCAAGTAAAAGTCCCTTGTATAACAGAAACAGGAATTCCAGAATCCAGTAATAATTCTGAAAGAGGAGGTGTGGGAGGAGGAAAATTGCCCGGAGTTTCCTGTAAGTCCACCCCTGAGAGCACAGATGCGCACTGGCTTCCAATAGACTTTACTGGCTCTCGCTTCTTCCTGCTCAGACAAGGAACTAACTCCAGTCCCTGTACATCCAGCCAGCGAGGGTTCCTGGGGGTCCCGACAGGATATGCCCATGCACCTAGGAACGTGTCCCTCAGCACCCAGGGACCCGCACTGCCGATGGTACCTGCCAGGCACCACTGCTACTGCCACCCACTGGACGCCACCACCAGGGGTGCCTGCGCACTTGCCACGCACTGACATGCACGGCCACAATTACGAGCTCTTTAGGGCTAGGAAATTTCTCCCATCATCCTCAGCGTGTTTTGGAGTTCTACTGGAGGTGGCTGCCACTTCCATCAACTCCCACCCAACACCTCCTCCGTCCACTGAATCCCTATGGTGCCCAAGCTGGACAGTGGTCCGAGCGAGTACCTTTGCCTTTCCTCTTGATGTTCTGGTATGGCATTGTTGGCTTCCCCTAACTTACATATTTTTGATGGACGAGCAGTGCCAGTTTTTATTTTACTTTATTTTTTATCCTCACCTGAGGATATTTTTTCCATTGGCTTTTTTAGAGAGAGTAGAGGGAGGAAGAGAGGGAGAAAGAGAGAGAGAAAAAAACATCGATGTGAGAGAGACACATAGATTGCCTGCCTCCTGCACACGCCCCACCAGGCCAGAGATTGAGCCTGCAACCAAGGTATATACCCCTGACCAGGAATTGAACCCAAGACCCTTTGGTTCATGGGCCTACGCTCTAACCACTGAGAGAACCGGTCAGGGCACCAGTTTTTAGTTGAAACATTTCTCTCCTTATGATGAAGACAACAGTCCCTCCATGGTGGCTGAGCTGGATTCTACTGAGAATCCTGTTACTTATTCATCACTCAGCACTAATGAAGTCACTAGGTTCCGCCCCTCCGGCCACCAGGTTGTGCCTGACTCCTCCTTCCTTGAAAGAAGTGATAACTAGGAGACTCTTATTGCAAGCAGATTCCTGAAGGACCTGCCTTACCAGACCTGCTGGCCAGACTCCAGGTGGGGAGATAGGGTAGACCGCCACCCAAGAGAT
>NW_006296417.1:4294498-4297509 GCF_000327345.1 Myotis davidii | reverse complement strand
TAGCTTATTTAACTTTAAAAAAAATACATGTCGGCGTTATTCTCCCTTAATCCTGCCCCACTGAACATGCACAGAGTTGCAAGCGCTGGAACACACCTAGAGACCGAGTCTCCCAGAATGCTTCTGGCCACCTGAGCAAACAGAATCCAGTGTCAAAGCAAGAACTGATCCGCACGCTGGAGCTTTTTAAATGCAGTTCCCAGGAACAAGTTCAGTTAGCGTTCTATTGCTACTGGAGAACATTTTTCTTTCTTTTTTCTTTTCTTTTTTTACTTTCAATACATTTTTAAAATTTTTAAAAATCTTTATTGTTGGAAGTGTTATGTATGTCCCCTTTTCTCCTCGTGGACCTCTCTGGCCCGCCCTGAACCCCCGACCCAAGCCTTTAGAATAATTTTTTTTTCTTTCTTTTCTTGCAGATGAGAACACTAAAATCCCCATCCAATCCAGCCGTGCGCTGGCTAACAGCAAGGAGAGAAAACTTGTAGTTCCCACATGTGCCTCATGGCATGACAATTTCTTTTTGACTCATTTCTATTCCCCACCAGCTCAAGGTTCGTGTCCCTCTTGTTCACATGGTAACCTCAGAACGTAGCCCAGTACCTGACGTAGGATTTTCACAGTAAATGTTTTTAAATGAATGACTTTAACATTTTCTGAAGTTTGAATTATGACTCTCATCCATACTTTTTTTTTTACTTGCACCTTCTTCCTTCTGTCAAAACCTAAAAATACTGAGGGCTAAATAAATGATTATTAAATTCTCTGGATCCGACACAAGGTAAGAAAAATAAATTGATTTACATCTCCATTGGGTTGATAACATAAAGATACTCATCTACCTTACACAGACAGCTTCAATTCCCCAACAAAATACACCTTTGGAGTCTGGGAACGAGACGAATAACCAGCATGCTTTCAATATTTAACATTAAGTCTGAAACCCAAAACGGGTGAGTTTTGCCGTAAGCAGAGTGGGCCCACCTGCAAGACAGTGTTTGAGTGAGTTATGCCGGGACCGGGGAACTTCTCAACCCGCTATTTACAAAGTCAAGGTCTTACATTGACCTAATCATGGGGCTCTTGCGGGGAAAAATACGTCTCTGATTAGAATGAAGCTATAAACGTAGTCAAATAGGAAGTACCCTTTGCAAATGACCAGGCTGGCTACCCTTCCAGACACTCTGGAGTCCAGCTGCCTCTGAGTCGCCTCCTCAGGGCAGGTAGGACACCCAGGAGGGTGCTGCGCCCCCATGATGCTCGGGAGTAACGGCCAGCCTCTCATCTTTGTGGCTTCCAACTTCTTCCTTTGGTTGGTGATGCCTTTCTTTTTCTCAAGGGTATGACCTCAGGCCACGCTCATCCCTACAACCTCAATGTCCTCACTGAAGAACAGCAGCTGCACTTACAGGGGTGGGGAAGGACTGGCCCGTGGGCCCTACAGGGCCCTGCCGAGGCATCAGGGGCGAGTTAATGAAATGTTTGACCAAACAGAGCAGGCTGATTTTTCAGTTGATCATTCTGTGTGGCCCGCGAATGACGTTATAAATGCCCACAGGGCCCTGGGCAGGAAAGAGGCTCCCCACCCCTGCCTTGTCGCCTACATTTGGGCACTGCACTAAATTCTCTTCCTTGGCTAGATTAGCAAATCTCACTTGACAATTCTATGACGTCATCCAATACTGAAATGGAAGCCCCCTGCCAACGCTTCCCCCATATCCATCGAGCCCACCAATCCCTTGGTCTGGAGGAGTTCTGAGCGTGAGTGCTGGCCTCTCTGAGTCCCTAGGTGCTGCTGGCCAGCAGTGTCAGGAAAATGACATCCCATGAGACACCCATAACCAATGACTCAAGAGTCGATGTATAAATCCCTCAGCTGCTTGCCCTTCAGCTGGGTGAATGCCATGTCCTGTATTCTACACCATGACCTAGAGTCCAGTGATGGCGAACCTTCTGAGCCTGGCGTGTCAGCATTTTGAAAAACCCTAACTTAACTCTGGTGCCGTGTCACATATAGAAATTTTTTGATCTTTGCAACCATAGTAAAACAAAGACTTATATTTTTGATATTTATTTTATATATTTAAATGCCATTTAACAAAGAAAAATCAACCAAAAAAATGAGTTCGCGTGTCACCCCTGACACGCGTGTCACAGGTTTGCCATCACTGACCTAGACTTTGCTTTCGGGATCAAATACCAATCACCCCTGGTGGCAGCTGGCTTAACAGAGCACCTTCTATCTGCCACCTTCCCTTCCCTGTGTCTCTCCCCCCAACCCTCTGCCCAGCCCAGATAAACTATTTGCCCTTAAATCCTCTCCCGGGGTCAGCTTCTGGGGGAATCTGAACTGAGACACAGATAGATATTAAACTAAATTGAAGGTATGATTTCAGGTATGTGAGTCTCCTACATTTTCTCTCTTCTTTTAACCCGCAGAGAATCATGGACGAAGTGTTAATATCCCCCAAGAAGCGCCTGCCTGAATTGGCTGCCATTACATGGCTGCCTTCTCTGCAGAGCAAATGGCTCGACGCGCCCAGCAGTCTTTTGCGTACATTCACATCGCGGCCTGCTCTGCACTCAGAAAGCCCTCAGCCAAGCCACGGCTGGGGATTCTTACCAGACCTGCTGGCCAGACTCCAGGTGGGGAGATAAGGTAGACCCCCACCCAAGAGATCCTATGATAAACATTTAGGAAAATCTCCCCACATCCGTCTAGCGTATTTACCTTTAAAAAAAATACATGTCGGCGTTATTCTCCCTTAATCCTGCCCCACTGAACATGCACAGAGTTGCAAGCGCTGGAACACACCTAGAGACCGAGTCTCCCAGAATGCTTCTGGCCACCTGAGCAAACAGAATCCAGTGTCAAAGCAAGAACTGATCCGCACGCTGGAGCTTTTTAAATGCAGTTCCCAGGAACAAGTTCAGTTAGCGTTCTATTGCTACTGGAGAACATTTTTCTTTCTTTTTTCTTTTCTTTTTTTACTTTCAATACATTTTTAAAA
>NW_006296417.1:4287992-4294168 GCF_000327345.1 Myotis davidii | reverse complement strand
CATCGATCAGCTGCCTCCTGCACACCCCCCACTGGGGATGTGCCTGCAACCCAGGTACATGCCCTTGACCGGAATCGAACCTGGGACCCTCCAGTCCGCAGGCCGATGCTCTATCCACTGAGCCAAACCGGTTTCGGCTACTTTCAATACTTTTTAAAAATGTTTTAAAATCTTCATTGTTGAAAGTGTTACATATGTCCCATGTTTTCCTCCATTGACCTCTCTGGCCCGCCCTGGACCACTGACCCAAGCCTTCAGACTATTTTTCTTTTTCTTTCTTTCTTTTCTTGCAGATGAGGGCACTAAAATCCCCATCCCATCCAGCCGTGGGCTGGCGAACAGCAAGGAGAGAAAACTTGTGGTTCCCACGTGTGCCTCATGGCATGACAATTTCTTTTTGACTCATTTCTATTCCCCACCAGCTCAAGGTTCGTGTCCCTCTTGTTCACATGGTAACCTCAGAACGTAGCCCAGTACCTGACGTAGGATTTTCACAGTAAATGTTTTTAGGCCCCTTGAGTGTGGCTCTTCCACAAAATACCACGTGCGGGCGCGCATGCACAGTGCAATGGAAACTTCGTGGCCCATGCGCAGAAGTCGGTATTTTGTGGAAGAGCCACACTCAAGGGGCCAAAGAGCCACATGTGGCTCGCGAGCCGCAGTTTGCCGACCACTGGCCTAGACCAGTCGTCTGCTGCACACAGAGTGCTTCCCAGGGCCTGGTGCTCCTCTTAGGATGTGCTTCCTGACCGAGCCATCTGCTTCCCATGGGCTGCTCCACGGACAGCAAGCACAGGGCTGAGATTTCAGAGGGCTGAGCTGCATGTACAGCCCCTGCACACGGCCTCTCAGAGACAACTTCCAGGCAGCTTCATTGCAGCTTCAGATGTTCCCACCCCCGTTCAGCACATCTGCATTCCCAGCCCTGCACAGCCCCGCACCCATCCTGTGCAGCTGTCTGCCAGTGTCATTCTTGGAGGACACTCACATTTGTTCTCAGGACCACCTCTCTGTGGCCCCCATAAAACGGAATGCTGGCCAATCTGGATGACCGCCCCCCCCCTCATATCTTTCTAGGGCAGATGCTGCTGCATTTGACTTAAAGTTTTGATATTCAGACAGAAAATGGAAAATTAGTCCCAATAATTGAGACTACATAAAAGACCTAATCAAGCCAACGATCAGCCTTTAACTCAAAATTAATTCATAAAGATGGGCTTCCTTTCAAGATTCTTTTTCAAATGCTAATTCATTTTCACTGAAAGATGCTAAGATTCTATCTACAAAGAATAAATTTGTCAAATGTTTCATCAGGAATATCTAATGCATACATCTAGAAGCATACACACACACACACACACACACACACACACACACACACACACTCTCTGCACTTCATTGGTTGATTCTTGTATGTGCCCTGACCAGGGATCAAACCTGCATCCTTGGTGTATCAGGACGATGCTCTAACAAACTGAGCTACTGGCCAGGGCTCACCCACTGTGAGAATCAACACCAAGACAAATCAAATGCATTTGTCTGGCCCCAGTGTCTGCTTCCGAGGCTCAGTGCTTCACCGGATAGGTTGTGGACGACAGGGAGAGAGAGAAGGAGGGAGGGATGGAGGGAGAGAGAGAGAGAGAGAGAGAGAGAGAGAGAGAGAGAGAAATCTGCTACTAGTGAGAAGTTTTCAACGTGATGCTGAGAGCAGGTCAGCATGATCCCCCATTACATTGGAAGGATCAATAGCGATCATGTTTACAGATGAAAACAGATGGCTTATCACGCTGCATAGTTCCAAAAATGATAGATTTTTCTCCCTAGAAAAGAATTATACCTGTGGCTCCAGTTCAGCCGTCCTTGACATTCCACTCTCCTAATATTTGTGGGCAGTTAGAGTTGAAGGTATCTTAGGGGTCCGGTTGCAGTCTCAACTTTATGGATTAAGTGTTGCCCTCCACAGGCCCTTCCAATTCAAAAACGCAAGTGATACTAAGATTGGGAGCACAACTCAAAGGCTAACACGGGCCCAATAAACGAGGCACGTGGCCCGCAGGCCGTGAGTATGACGTGCTTGCCCTACCGCTTAGAAGGTACACAGGCCATAAGCACACAAATGCATACATAAGAAGGCAGATACGTACTCAGGAGAGACAGCTCGTGCAGTGACAAGTGCGCTAAGGGAAATGAAAGAGGGCAATGAGACGAAGGGTGCCTGGGGTGGGGAATTCTATTTCGGTGTGTTAGATCAGGAAAGCCTGTGCTGAGGCAGTGGCATGTGGATGACGTTTTGCATGGAAGACAGGCCAGGCACAGCCTAGGGGAAGCAAGGTCCCGGCAGAGGAAACATCAAGTGGGACAGGCCACACGGGGAAATGTGCCGGGGATTTTGAGGAACAAGAAGAAGAATGACATGGAAAGCAGAGGCCAAAGTACATAGCACCTCCCAGGCCACAGCGGGGAGGGTGGGTTTATCCTACACGCCATGTGGATCGCACAGTCACACTCTCTGCCCTCCTGTCTTCCAGTCTAGACACTACACAGAGAGTCACAAAAATAAAAGTAGAACTACAGATTGAGACACACTGTAGAGGAAGACTCTAGCTCAACCCGGGTCTTTATAACCAGAGAACCTGACTTCATTTGGTAGGGAGGGCTTCTTAGAGCAAATAACCTTTAAGGAGAAACTGGAACAGGACTTGCATAACCAGTTATATGAAATCTATTGTTTCAAGTATATATAAATAAATAAAGCTATAGATAGATAGATGGATGGCTAGATTTATAGAATTCCTTCATTTAATTTTAATTAAATTAAAAACTGGTGACCCTAATGCAGCTTCTGATGAAAAGAATGACACATTTTCCATCCAACAGAATACATCCCATCAGACATGGACATCTTATTACCTTTGCAATGACAGATTGATTCACTATGCAGGCCTTCATACTACTTGAAATTAGGGACATGGCATTGCAGTTCACGAACTGATCACCGTAATTACACTTCATTTGATCTTGATTGCTTGTGGAGGGGCTCCTGATTAAATCTGTCTGCCCTTGTAATTCCTAAAGCTTGTTTCTTGCAAAGCTGAAAATTTCTTGGGGGTAATAATTCAGTGTTTCCCTTTCAGCCTCACCCTCTTCCCAAACCATATTGTGATTGTTGATATACATATATGTGTGTGTGTGTGTGCGCGCGTGTGGTGTGTGTGTATACATGTATATTTACATATATAGTTATATATACAAATATAGTTATATATATATAAATGTTATATAATGTATATATTTAAATGGGGTGTTGTAATAGTTCTTTATGGTTTGCACAGATTTCACTAACAGTATTCAGAGACTCCAAACCGCCTGGGGAAGGCAAGCGTTATTGGTTCCATCTACAGAGGACACAGGAGACCACCAAGGGGAAGTGAGCTGTCCTGAGCCACACCATCCCTTTCTGTGTTATTTCCTCTCCATCCAGTTGCCAGAGAACTCGAGGATGTTGGACCGACACAGGAGGGAGCCTGCATTCTGTGAGAGTCCTTTTGCGTCTTGGCCAAAGGGCGGTAGAGCGGATGTGATGAAGCAGAAGGGCAGAGACATGTTCCCACTGCGATGCGCAGGTCTCTGACCAGCCTCCCACCTTCTGAGCTCAGCCTACGCCTCGGGCTGGAAGAGTGGCAGCCAATAAGGAGCTGATGCCTGCTCCCTGGGCCATGGGAGGAGGCTGAAGGGGAGGCGGGCTGGTCCTTCTGCAGACATTAACCTCTGAAGGGGATTTCTGTAATTGAAAGCCCCACCAGCCCTTTATGGAGTGATTTGGCCAAGAGGGCCTGGGGAGGGGAAGGGGCTTAAGAGGCCTCCCAGGAAACTAAGGCCGCCATTGTGGGGGGTAGTAGATGGGGGTGCTGTTTTGGAAGACTTGGCCTTGGGAGGTGAAAGGCAGACGCATCTGTGGAGAGAGACTTTCTGGGAAATGAGACTTTCCGTTTGTACAAATGGCCCCGGAAGCAGCAATAGCAGCCTTTCCCTCTGCCTCCACAAGCCAGCACACAAGGGCCCGCCCCGCCCCGCCCTCCGGAATGAACCATCTTGTGGGATTTGCGGAATAAAAGAGAGATAGGTTGTTCAAGTCTTTACAAAATCCCTTGGCACCGACGGGGAAGATTCTGGAAGAAGGAAATCATGATGTAATGGTGATTCTTTTCAACAATCTCACCCTTGACATTCTGCTATTTCCTTTTCTTTCTTTCTTTCTTTTTTGGTATTTAGAATTATAGACACTGTGGTCGTACAGTTCTCAACTTGCTTTGGTTATAGTTTAGGCTTTAAAAAGGCACAGAAAAGCATTCAAAGGCGACATGGTGAGTGAGAACTGAAAGGAGAGAAGGAGTTATTGAAAGCTCTGGGGGCCCAGGCCCTGAAGTGACACAGCCGCCCCAAGCACCCCACCCTCAGCGCTCCAAGCAGAAAATATCAGGGTGCACAGCCAGATGGGGCCTTTCCCTTTAAATCTCCCGAAAGGCTTCCTGAGCTGTGCAAGCCCCCAGACTGATGCAGGGTGGCTCATCCCCTCTGGGAGGGGGAGCCCTTCTCATGCCCTTGACCAGCTGACCTTAATCATTCTGAATCCGACGAATCAGCAAGCCCATCACTTGGAGATTTCATTACCTTTTCTTTAATCAAATCTTATAATGAACGATTCCAGCGGGTTATTAATTTTTCATTCCACATGAAGGCTACCGAGCATGGAGTTTTGGAAAATTCCATTCATGCCTTGGGTCTGTGCTGTGAATGGCCTGCATTCTCCTGATTAACACACTGAATCACACTGCATCTTACTGACAAGGGCCCTGGAATATTCTTCGTGCTAATAGGGGCTGACAGGGGCTTCTGCGGCAGGTGCTAGAACAGCTCCTGGGATGACATGGCAAGGCCTCTTCCCCAGCGACTCTGAGTCCATCAGCAACACATTCATCCCCACAGCCAAGATGACACTACTTCCTCAGTCAGACTTCCTTTCTTGGGATACATCTTGGGGGTTATTAATCTGACTTCTGATCCCCACTAACAGAGCATTTGATGAAGTAGCAAAGGGACCCTGTCAGTGTCTCACGCATTACAGTAAGCCCGTGGTCAGCAAACCGCAGCTCACGAGCCACATGCGGCTCTTTGGCCCCTTGAGTGTGGCTCTTCCACAAAATACCACATGCGGGCGCACACGTCCATTGCTATTGAAACTTTGTGGCCCGTGCGCAGAAGTCGGTATTTTGTGGAAGAGCCACACTCAAGGGGCCAAAGAGCTGCATGTGGCTCGCGAGCCGCAGTTTGCCGAGCCGCAGTTTGCCGACCACTGCAATAAGCCCTTGAGAGCAGCCATTTCTGCAACTGTAGGATGGGGAGTGTTGTCTGAAGATAAAAACAGGCAAACGGGCAGCGATCAGCCCGATCCGTTTCATTTCACACGTGTACAGTCGCTGATGTGTCTGCACTGAGATCAGGCAATGGCCCTGTTGGCAAACGTGTAACTTTTCTTGAATAACAAACCTCTCGTTAGCTTCTATGTGGCTTTGGTGCAACTCAGTAGAAGAAGGAAGAACAAACAGTCCTCGATCCCTGAGGAGCGCGGTGTTTACAAAAGCCTGCCCCCTTAAGAAGGCAAATGCCGGACAGCCATGCACACAGAGAGGGTTTACGGTTCTTTTGTTTTAACACAGTTGAAGGGGTGGATAAGCCGATCAGACGGAGAGCTGTGGCCTGACCTTTTCTCTCTTCTGCCTCCAGAGCTGAAAGGAAACCCGAAGTTCGTTACAGACTCCGCACTAAAGCATTTTGTATGTTTCCCGCACCATGGGAAACCTCGAGCTGAGGACTGCATTTCTCTGTACCGCTCAGGCCAGAAGCTGGTCTAAAACAGCCCCGCTGGATACCACCTGCGATTCTGATGCTTTTTTTCTTTTTTTTTTAAGTTGTATGAATTCTTTTTATTTATTTATTTTATTTTTTTATTGCTTAAAGTATTACAAAGAGTATTACATATGTCTCCTTTTTTCCCCCCCGCCCTTGACAATCCCCTGGCCTCCCCTACCCCCCAGTGTCTTATGTCCATTGGTTGTGCTTATATGCATGCATACAAGTCCTTCAGTTGATCTCTTACCCTCCCCTCCTGCCCCACA
>NW_006296417.1:4284138-4287899 GCF_000327345.1 Myotis davidii | reverse complement strand
GCCTTCCTGCTGTAGTTTGACAGTCTGTTCCGGGCAGCTCTGCCTCTGTATCTATTTTTGTTCTGATGCTATTTTTCAAAGCCAAGACGCAGGGAGACCTAGGCCAAAAACACACTGCGACAAGCAGAATACACTCCTGCTTCTTAGCAAAAAAAAAAAAAAAAAAAAGAAGGGGCAGCTCATGGCTGGTGAGACCACCAGATTGGAGGGTGGATGTCCCATCACAAGTCTGGGTACGCAGGCGATGGCTCGGGAAGAAATGATGGGACCTACTGGGCACAGGAAAACAGAACCCAATGCACTTCTGAGGACTCCGTGCAAGGGCAGAATGACTGAGTGGGACCAGAGGGGAAGGAGTGGGAAAGGGAAGGGTTTAAGGCTGAGAACACTTCAGTCTCGTCACAGAAGGGCAGGGGCACATCAAAAAATTCACACAGCCCGGCCAGCGTGGCTCAGTGGTTGAGCACTGATCTGGGAACCCGGAGGTCACGGTTCGATTCCTGGTCAGGGCACATGCCCAGGTGGCAGGCTCGATCCCTAGTAGGGGACATGCGGGATTCTCTTTCATCTGAGATGTTTCTATCTCTCTCTCCCTCTCCTTTCCTCTCTGAACTCAATAAAAGTACATTTTTTTAAAATTCACATAGGTCCCTCTCTACGCATTTCTGTGCTCCACTGTGAAATGAGTTTCTCTTTGATATAGTGGAAGAAAGAGCAGGTGACAGCCTGTCTTATTAGAAATGGCTGCACACAGCCCGGCCAGCGTGGCTCAGTGGTTGAGCACTGATCTGGGAACCCGGAGGTCACGGTTCGATTCCTGGTCAGGGCACATGCCCAGGTGGCAGGCTCGATCCCTAGTAGGGGACATGCGGGATTCTCTTTCATCTGAGATGTTTCTATCTCTCTCTCCCTCTCCTTTCCTCTCTGAACTCAATAAAAATACATTTTTTTAAAATTCACATAGGTCCCACTCTACGCATTTCTGCGCTCCACTGTGAAATGAGTTTCTCTTTGATACAGTGGAAGAAAGAACAGGCCCTGAGAGGCACAGTTATTTCCGTTGTTTTAATGCTGGGATGCTTGAATATGGTGTGTTTGCTAATGGGATGCTAAGCGTTGCTGTGTGCCCATCATGAAGTCAGAGGCAATGGCATGCAGGTACGGCAGGGGATGGTCCCACGCCCTCCCACTGTGATGTGCCTGCTTTCACCCCGGCCTGCGTTTCATGCTGGCCGAGAGCAAAACCCTTGTCTAACGGCAGCGGCGCAATGACTTCTGAATGCCGCATTATCTTGCTTTATAACTGTGTTTCCTAATACCAGAAAGAGGGCTTTGGGCCATAATTAATAGCCATCCTTACAGATCTTTGAACTCTCTGCCATCTCCAAGGAGCTTGCTTTCCATTAACATCTCCAGGAATAGCTCACTTTACGTTATTAAAGTGCTTCGAGTGACGGTGCCCAAATTACCCCTCAGCTAATTATTAGAAAATGATTGCTCAGAAAGCTTTTCCCTCTCTACGCCATACCGTTAAGTGCCTTGCCGTAAATATGAAGCCCGATCTGTAGCCCTTTGGAGGAATCTCAGCTTGTGACATAGGCAATCCCACTGAGTTGATCTCTAGTGCACCTTAAATGTGTTTTCATTACAAGTTATGGCACTAAGCACCATGGGAAAAGATATGCAAATCAGCAGTGCCATCTATGCCAGTTAAGAGGAGCCAAACTAAACTAATGAAGGGATATAGCCACCATAAAGCTATGTGTTGCTTTTTTTTTTAAAGGTTAATTAGACTCCCTAATTACCCAGACTGAGAGCGTATTGTGCTCTTGGAAAAGCAGGTTTAATTAACTTTGGCTTTCCCCACCAGCACAACAAGTAAATAGGAAAGCTCTAACCCAAGGGGGTTTGTGTCTATTGAAATGCAAAGGGTAGCTTGATGCTTATGTAAACACATGTGCATATGTGTGGGCACAAGAGCGAGCGCGTGCACACGTGCACACACACACACACACACAATAGCTGCTAAATGTGGCCATCCTATAAGTTTATAAGATATAAGGAAGTGCTATCTGCAAATACACATTCATAATTGATAAACACAATAATATATGCTTCTTCTCAAGAAGATGTGAAGAAACAAAACAAAGCACTTCCCAGGAAATCTGCAAATATGGGACATCTGTTGCTTTGGGCCTAGGAACAATCCCCCTATTTGTTGCTAACCCCCCTGCCCCGAGTTTCCTTTTGGGGAATTACCATCACACCTTCACTGCAGGTCAACCCCGCCCTGCCCCGCCCAATCCCACTTTTCTCACCCCCTTATAGGCAATTTCCCGAGAAAACTCCCCAAGAAACCAACTGCACACAATGCCCATTCAGAGTCTCAGGGAAGAGGGCCTTTGCCAGGGAAGCCAGACTATGGCCTGGGTGCCGGGATGGGTGGGTCCTAGGAGGCAGGAACGAAAATGACACTTTAGAGTTTTATCACTTGTCTACTCCACATTTATCCCATTGCCCAAGCTGTCACATAATCCCCAACACTCCACCCGCAACAGTCTGTGGCTCCCTAGTAACTGACGAGGAAGAAATACGGAAATTAATTCTTAGCCGAGCGTCTCCATCATCAGCCTGTAATAGAGAGAACCCTGAGGGAGGAGCCTGACGTGTAAGCCCTTTGATTAAGGGTGGCTGCTCTCCGACTGCAAAGGCAGCCCTGGCTCTGGGTCTGAGATGCTGGCGAAGGCACACATGGTAACATGGCTAGGCCAGGCGAGAAGAGGCTGGAGGAAAGACCTCAGAGCACCAAGGTCGACTCAGAGCCTCAGTTTCCTCACCTGAAGGAAGGGGTGGTTCTCCTGGAAGTTCTGTCTGCTCCCGCCCGGGACTCCGCCAGGGTTCTGTGGCCACACCAAGGACAAGATGCAAGTGTCCATCGCTCCCAGCCAGGAAGCAACAGCTCCACCAAGAGTCAGCAAATCGTCATTCCCAGCATCCTTGTGGCTCTCACACGGGCCCGGAAGTATCACAAAATCCCCGATCAGCACTACGGCCCTCTCCTCTCCTCACCAGAGTGCCATTTCCCAACTGGCAGAATTCTCTCCTTCACGTGCAGCTTGCCCTCTGCTTCCTCTTCCCTTAGAGCAGGGGGTGGGGAACCTTTTTCCTGCCAAGGGCCATTTGGATATTTCTAACACCACTCGTGGACTACACAACATTATTCCCTTAAAAACGAGCTTTCTGTATCTGGTCACCCATTTAATTAACTCACTCCTAATGCTGTGGGAGGGCCAGACCACACGATTTCACGAGCTTCGTACGGCCCGCGGGCCGGACATTCCCCACCCCTGCCGTGGAGGCTAGCTCCCTGGCCCTGGTGAAGTACCTCTGTAAACTAGAAAAGACATCAGAAATTAACAAACTGAAATGGCATCTCCACTAGCAGGGGTCAGAAGCTGCCCAAGGCCCAATGCTGCAGGGGCGTTGGAGGTCAAGAAACAGCAAGTTACTTCTCACCACGTTTTCTCAGGGAGTGGAGTGAAGTCGCCTCTTCGGCTTTCCCCCAGGGAGTGGGTGCCCTCGGCGAGGGCAGGGAACAGCGTCCTCCTGCTCGTAGGAAGCAGACACAGCCCTGACCTACACCGGTGGTTCCCCACCTTACGATCCTCTGGAAAGCTCGTGCAAGCATAAATCCTGAGTGTCTGACTCAGTCATTCGGGGAGGGGCCTAAGGGTCTGAATTTCTACTCAAATTCCCAGGTG
>NW_006296417.1:4252208-4283807 GCF_000327345.1 Myotis davidii | reverse complement strand
GGTTCAGAAAAGAATGCAAGTGATTTGCAAACTGTGTTTACTCCTTTCTTGTCATCACACAGCCAGCCAATTAATGACATTAAAGATTCAGTAACAGGGAGGCCTGTGCAAAGAGATGATTACACTTGGAGTTCTGTGTTTCTTCCCGGTGAAGAAAATAGCCCCAGGTAATTAAGGTTCAGTGGCCGCCTTTGTTCTGGGTACCGAGTCTACCCAAGTCAGGATAAGAAATATTTCTTGGCCCTAGCCGATGTGGCCCAATGGACAGAGCGTCAGCCTGCGGACGGAAGGGTCCCAGGTTCGATTCCGGTCAAGGACACATGCCCAGATATTGTGGGTGCCCAGGAGACACATAATGCCATAGTAGGAATGGGTGATGTATTTACTAAGATGAATTTCCTATATGTGCCCGCCCAGGAAAAATTATTCAATTAAAAACTGTTTTTAGAAATTACTGGAAGAGCCATATAATCGTAAGGGAATGAGGTCCTGCTCGTAGGAAGCAGACACAGCCCTGACCTGCACTGGTGGTTCCCCACCTTACGATCCCCTGGAAAGGCCTTGCCAACATAAATCCTGGGTGTCTGACTCAGTCGTTTGGGGAGGGTCCTAAGGTTCTGAATTTCTAGCAAATTCCCAGGTGATGCTGACCCTACTGGCCCAGCACGCCACCTCCTCCCCGCGCCCCCCCCCCCCTGGTGCCCCCCCCCCCCCCGGGAAGCACTGTTTGTACCACACTAAGTCTCCACCATGGGTGCAGGGACAGCAGGTAACCCAACCAAATGGCTCATCACCAACCCTGGTTGGGATGAAGATTTTGAGTTCAACAGACCACACAGGCAAATCAACATGAAAGGAAATAAACGGGTATTTGGCAAAACCCTGACTCTAAGATACTGGCTTTCTGGTCTCACCCCTGATCCCCATGAAACCAATGAGGAGATTTCAAAGGCAGTCATCGGTGGAGAAGAAAACCTCCAATTAGCATCTGTACCAAGAGGTATGTCCTCTGAAAAACATTTTTTTTGTTTTCAATAATCTTATCAGCCAGGCCCTGGAAGCCCAGCCAGTGAAAGGCTGGTAATTGTTTTTATTCACCCGGAAAACCAAACGCTGGTTCAGAAGAGAATGCAATTGATTTGCAAACTGTGTTTACTCCTTTCTTGTCATCACACAGCCAGCCAATTAATGACATTAAAGATTCAGTAACAGGGAGGCCTGTGCAAAGAGATGATTACACTTGGAGTTCTGTGTTTCTTCCCGGTGAAGAAAATAGCCCCAGGTAATTAAGGTTCAGTGGCCGCCTTTGTTCTGGGTACCGAGTCTACCCAAGTCAGGATAAGAAATATTTCTTGGCCCTAGCCGATGTGGCCCAATGGACAGAGCGTCCTGTCGCTTTCTTTCTTTTTTGTTTAAATATATTTTTATTGATTTCAGAGAGGAAGGGAGAGGGGAAGAGAGATAGAAACACCAATGCTGAGAGAGAATCATGGATCAGCTGCCCCCTGCACGCCCCCTACTGGGGATCGAGCCCGCAACCTGGGCATGTGCCTTTGACTAGATTCAAACCCAGGACCCTTCGGTCCGCAGGCCGATGCTCTAACCACTGAGCTACACCGGCCAGGGCCGCAAAAACTCTTTCAGTCACAATTCTTCCCTCTCCCACTTCGTGTCGCTCAAGAAAGTGCTGTGATGTGTGCTCACAGCTGCCGCTGCCACTTCCACATGTGTACACTCTAGAGCAGTGGTTCTCAACTTTCTGGCCCTTTAGATACAGTTCCTCATGTTGTGACCCAACCATAAAACTATTTTCGTGGCTGCTTCATAACTGTCATGTTGCTACTGTGATGAATCGTCATGTAAATATCTGATATGCAGGATGGTCTTAGGCGACCCCTGTGAAAGGGTTGTTCGACCGCCAAAGGGGTCGCGACCCACAGGTTGAGAACCGCTGCTCTATGGTGACTTGATTTACTGTGGGGATAGGGTGTTTTTTTCTACACGAGTTATTGAATGAATTGAAAGCCATTTGGGACAAAATAAATTTTGACCCCCACCTAATACTAGATTCAAAAATCAATTCCAGCTCTAGCAGGTGTGGGTCAGTGGATAGAGCACCAGCCTGCGGACTGAAGGGTCCCAGGTTTGATTCCGGTCAAGGGCACATGCCCAGGCTGCAGGCTCGATCCCCAGTAGGGGGCCAGCAGCCTTGCAAAGACTCCTGGGCCCTCTGATTTCTCCCCAGGCCTCTCCGTGCACAGCCTCTGATGCTGGCTCTATCCCTGGGAGCCCAGCACTGAGAGAGAGCCGGCTTTGAACTCTCCTGAGAACAAAGAACTGTTAAGGTGCATGTGCGCTTGGAGTAACTCAATATTTGTATTTGATGCAGCAAAGTGCGTCTGTTCAAAGCTCCTTTCATGTTCTGTATGGAGGCCTGTGGCTCCTTCCACTGATACCCACCGTGGCCTTGGCTTTGGCTAGCTCTTAAAGGAGATGCTTTAATCGCTCAGAGGCAAAAAAGCAAACTCCCCAGGTTGAGCCGTGAAAACTCTGCTTCAGCGGTTCTCAACCTCTGGGTCGCGACCCCTTTGGCGGTCGAACGACCCTTTCACAGGGGTCGCCTAAGACCATCCTGCATATCAGATATTTACATGACGATTCATCACAGTAGCAACATGACAGTGATGAAGTAGCAACGAAATAATTTCATGGTTGGGTCACAACATGAGGAACTGTATTTAAAGGGCCAGAAGGTTGAGAACCACTGCTCTACTTGGAAAGAACTAAGGGGGCTGAGTTTCTACACCACACAGATCCCGTCCGAAGCTGCTTCTCTGCCTCTCTGGTTTGGTCTGTGTGCTGGGTTAGGCTAATGCTGCACCCACAATTCTCCCTGCACCTCCTATGCCCTCTTTACGAAGGGTCCTGAGACAATGTGCCGGGCCCGTCGGCTCATCCCAAGCACAATCTGAAAACCAGCCACGTAGATCAAAGACAGTATTTTACAGATGCAGGCACTTAGATATGATTTCAGCAAACACGTACCAAATGCGCCTGTACTAGGGTATCTACAGGGAGCATGGCTAAGGAGAGATGTGAGCAGGTAACTCAGCGTCATGCACTAAGTGGGCTATGGCGCAGACACTTGAACTCAGGGCTCTGGCCCTCCCCTCAGGGCTGTGTCCCATGCCCCTGCCCCCTTCTCGTCCACACCTCCGAAAGGTGGGGTACCTTCTTCAGATGCTTAAAACCATTAAAACACAAAGGAAAGTGTTCAGGGAAAAAGTCATCTGGTTGCCAAAATGACAGATAGTCGGACAAGATAGACGCCAGATGTTGCAGTGAGAATTTGTTTGTTCTTCTTTAGCAATAGGGAGAAGGTGAAAAAAGTTTTTGTCACCATCCGTTACCTCCAAAATGGAGATCGGACCTGTATCATCGGCACCAGGAGAGAATCAAAGAAGTGGGTGTCCCTTCTTAAAGGAAAGATTAGTAGGAAAGCTGTAATATTAAATATTCCCTCTCAGATTTTCTCCCAACGAGACAAACTTGTTTTCTGATCAACAGTCAAGTCTCGGGGAGGTGTTCTCATCTGGATAACTGGGTCATCAGAATGCATGGGGCACACTTGGCAAAGACGATGTATTGTCACCTTGGCGGACCTTCCCATCACACAAGCTCTCTAACACACTTGACAAGTGAGCAGGACACTGTTACACAAAACTGATGTCATAACAGTGCTCTACCCAATTCAGCCAAATGTCCCTCCCTGCGATTTCTGTCCTCATTTTGGATTTTGCCTCTGGGAGAAGCATACTAGTTTAATCCCTCTTTACCTTGACAGTTCTTTAAGGACTGAAAAAGCCTTTTATCCACCCCCAGCTTTTCTTGTCAAAATTAGAACCTTATCCCCTATGATTACATTTAATTTTCCAGTCAGTGTAATTTTTTTTCAAAGGCCAGTAAAATGATAAAAGACCTAACCTTTATTTTTAGATTACAAAATCAATATACTAGTATGTTCACTATAAAAATAATTGTAAAATCCAGATGAATATGCAACATCATAAAAATCGGGCTTGATTTCCTCACTCTAAAAAATGCTAATTGTATATTTCTTTGAACCATTTTTATGCATATTTGTAAGTATCCCTCGTATATTTTAACATAGGTCAATATTATGCATACTGTTTGCTACCTTACAAGTTCACTTAGAACAGAATGAACTTTTCACAGGTGTCACATTGGATAGACATCCAGTTCTGAGAAAGATGACACAGCCTCATTTGTTTCTGTTCTAAGTTTGATCAAATACCCTGGAAATTATTCAACCGACAATGACAAGCAGACTTGCAAAGCTGACAGGAGGAGGACTGGCTAGGAATCCTAGGACTTGAGGAACAAGGGTGTGGTGAGTTTGCTGGGTTATCTATCGTCTTAGGTCCCATCTGCTCCAGACTGGGTTCTGGAGAGACCCACAGCCCAGAACCACCACCAACAAACACAAAGAATAAGCAAGGCCTGCGTGCCCTGGTTGAAGCACTGAACAAGAGAAGCCCATCTTCCTCTCTTTCCACAACCAGCAAGTGGTCCGGTCCACCTGCGGCACAGCAGCCAACCCCCAGCCAACCCCCTCCCACCCTGGGCCCAGGCCAGGCCGGCAGCCCCATCTGTGGACAGCAGTACCAGCAGGAAGCTCTGCGTCTCCCTGAGCTCCATCCAGAGACATAAGGACACTCAGGTCCACTGGCTTCTGTCCCCAACAGCCCCCCCACACACACACACACACAAGGGGGCCCAGTGACACCAGGTAACCCTGGGAGATGTCACCATCAGGGATTGAGGAGGGGTTCCATCAGCACCAGGAAAAAACACACACCAAAACAACAACCAGCATTTTAAGAGCTCGTGTCAGTGCAAATAAAGCTCACAAAAGTTGGCTAGAAGTTATGCAATAAATCTAAGCAAAGCTACTGCTTGCTAAAAGAGAAGATTTAAATAGAATCAAGGGTCTCCTAACATAATAACCAATGTGTCTGAATAAAATAAAACATAAGTTGTCCAAGGAACCAAGAAAGCCACAATTTGAATTAGAAAAGACAAGCACCCAATGTCAACATTGAGATGAATCAGATGGTAGAATTGTCTGCTTAGGATTTTAAAATGAGCCGTCAAGAACGTTTCAACAATCAATTACAAATTCTCCTGGAAAAAAATGCAGCAAATCTCAGCAAAGAAAGAGAAATTATAAAGAGGCACCAAATGGAAATGACGGAATTACAATAATGGAATAAGCAACATTTAAACGTGGGTGGAGAGATTCAATCATAGCAGAGTGAAAAGAACAGAATCAGCGAAACTGCAAACATCGGCAGAACAACAGAGAGAAAATAGACTGGAAAAGAAAATGAACAGCTTCAGCGATCTGTGGGACAACAGCAAAAAGATCTAATATCTGCAGCATTCAAGTTCCAGAAGGAGAGTCTAGGATTGAAAAAAAAATATTTAAAAAAATAAAAGGCTCACCCGGCTGGCACGGCTCAGTGGTTGAGCACCGACCTATGAACCAGAAGTTACAGTTCGATTCCTGGTCAGGGCACATGCCCAGGTTGTGGGCTTGAATCCCAGTAGGGGGTGTGCAGGAGGCAGCTGATCAATGATTCTCTCTCATCATTGATGTCTCTGTGTCTTTCAATCTCCCTTCCTTTCTGAAAAGTGCCTCAAAGGATCACAAAAAATCACATGAGAAATTACAAACATGAGCTTCTGGCACTCAGCGGATACTGGACAAACTCTGCCCACTTTCTCTCCCACTTAGTCCTTCTACCCTCAGAGGCTGATACTTAATCTTTGGCCGCGTGTCAACTGTGTTCCTCACCGGGACAGGTACTCAGTCCCTTGCTAGATGCTCAAATCATTATTATGTACATTATACCCTCTGAATTTCCTTTTTAAATAACGGAAACTGTGTGTTTAAAGCAGTCCAAGCTTCCCTTTATAAAGTAGTATCTATAATGTGTTCGGCCCTTTGAAGGTGCCAAGACCTGTAGAATACAATCACATGTGTGATTATAAAAGGTAAGAACTTCAGCGTTCCGTCCCAGGTGTCTTTGTCGGGCAATAACTTCCCCCAGTTCTTCTCACGTGACCCCTTTGTTCAGCAGTGAGGTTTGCATTTTTACTCTGAGTCCTGGGGACCTCTTCTCCTCCTAGCCCTGAGCTGTTCAAGATGTCTGGCAGCAAGACTTCCAAGGGTAGGTGTGTGTAATTAGGATCAGGTGAGCGATCCTCTTTTCTCAGCCCTTTTTCCATCTGTTCGGGTCCTCGCCTGTCATCTATCATGCCAAGTAATGGGTTCCAGACTGAAGCCGTTTTCTCTTGCATCTATCTCCCCAGCCATGAGCAGAAACTCAGAAACTAGCTATTTTGTATGATGACCATGGCACTACCTTTTGGGATAAATCCACTGTAATTAAAAATAGGACTTGCACGAAATGGCAACGGGGAACTTGGGACCAGGGGAGCGCACGATGGGAAATGTGAGCATATGAGCAGCAGGCCAGTTGGAGAATGCTGCCTGGCGCCAGTCAGCCAAGTTGAAGGGCACCGATGAAGGGGTTCCAACTGGCCAGCCTGCTCCTGAAATCCATAAAAATTTAAAATGACATTTTGCGCCTGAGCGGACAAATCCACAAAAGATGGGTTTGCCAGTGCAGTGTGTTGGGGCGGCAGAGTTAAGGCTCTTGGGAGTCCATGCTGGAAAATGACTACAATGTGGCTTTGCTGTGATGGAAGAAACCAAATGCACAGAGGCCTGGGGAGAAGGGGTTGAGGCGAGAGATCTTGCCGAAGCCCTTACCCCTCGTTTCTCCACACTAACTGTGGCGCTCGTATATACCCTACTAACATGGCCGAGGTTTCAGAGAATACCATAGAGGGTAAGACTATTTCAAAATAGCAAGTGACTGTATAACTCTAAGGCATTTTTATGACAGGATGGTTTAAATTGCTTAGTCTTTAATTAAATGGCTATTTAGTCATTAGTCCTTACTAAATTGGGAAATGTCAACATTGAGTTAAGCGTTACCTTTTTGAGCCTGAGTCATCATTAAGCTAAAGTCAAGTCCAACAGGTCCAGTTACTTCTCTCTAGGATAACACAGTCTAAACTGAACCCAGGAGCACATGGAGACATGTAATTAAGACCAATAACCATATAAATAGCTGTAGTTACATAACTAATGAAGTACGTGCAAATCTGTTTCCATTTTAACAGTACGTTCTGAACTACAGCAACCTGCCATTCTTCCTACCCACCCACCTCACCTCCATCAACCCCTGAGCTCAAATCTTAAGTGAGGACATGTCATATAGGGATTGGTGATAAGCAACTTAGCTTCTGGGTCCTTTACATCTGCACTGATGTTGTCTTGGCTGCAATTAGCCAATTATCTCCTGTTCGATTCTATCCTGGCCTTCACCTTTTATATGTCACCTTCAAATTAATGCAAACAGGTGTGCAAGTGCCACACTGCCTCCAAACTGCTGGCCAATTGCCCCTTTTCTGCCTTCTGCATTCCTCGAAGTTGGGTATGGCTGGTCTCACAACTGAGGGGCAGCTGCTTCTAGAAACCCCTCGAAAGTTCTCGCCGATGAACCTGAAGGGTCCCATGTACAGGCAGGATCCCAATAATTAAGTGTTTCTTGCTCTCCACTATCCACCAGTGTTGTCTTTAAAAATCATCAGATCATGGCACCCTTTGATGTTCTTGGCTAGTTTTAAGAAAGGGTTCCAAGTATTCAGCACAGATGCAAAGCCCTTTTAAAAAAAAAAAAAAACACGTATTCTTATTGATTTCAGAGAAGGGAGAGGGAGAAAAAGATAGAAACATCAACAATGAGAGAGAATCATTGACTGGCTGCCTCCTGCACACCCCCTACTGGGGATGGAGCCCAGAACCTGGGCATGGGCCTGAATCGGGCTGTGACCTCCTGGGTCATAGGTTGACGCTCAACCACTGAGCCATCCTGGCCGGGGGCCGAGCCCTCCTGACTTGCATCCCACTCTGCCGCTATCCCAGCTCTCCATTAAATCAAACATGTTATGACCTGAATCTTCTTCTATCCAATGAGAGAATGGATGAAAAAAAAAAGAGAGGGAAAATCTGGAATTTCTGAGGACAGCTTTCAAGTAGAACCTTAAATGGGCTCATTGTCAGGTTCTGAAACCGCGTTTCCCTCTGACCTCAGCTCAGCCAGTCACGCCCTCTCTGGCTTCCTCACAAAGTGCCTATTGCAAGAATCTATACTTTTTCTACCCAGAGTCCTCACAGGTCAGAAGAACTGGAACCTTAATGGCTTTCTTATAAGCTTTCCCACACTCTTTGCCTTGGCTCCAACCTCAATATGGTATCACTTATCATAAGTTAACTATTTGACCTTCAAGTTTAAACCAGGACCTGGTAATGCAGCCAAGTGCCATGGCGAGGAGAGCCGAGAAGCCAGCGTCTCTCTTTAAAAGGCTCATTTCCAAAGGTGCTTAAGTTTCTTTCTAAGCAGGCTCAGAAATTGGTTTTAATTTTACTGGCATTAGATATCTTCTCCAGAACAATGACTCGAGTGGCTGAATTCCTGTGGCTGTGTTGTGTTCACTCAACATTTCTGCATTTTCAAAAAAAGAAGGCTTGCCCTGGCCGGTGTGGCTCAGTGGATAGAGCATCAGCCTGCAGACCGAAGGGTCCCAGGTTCGATTCCGGTCAAGGGCACATGCCTGGGTTGTGGGCTCAGTCCAGCAGGAGGCAGCCAATCAATGATTTCCTCTCGTCATTGATGTTTTATCTCTCTCTTCCTTTCCCTTCCTCTCTGAAATCAATAAAAATGTATTTTTTTTTTAAAAAAAAAGGAGGCTTACCCATTTTCCAGATGCCCAATCAAGCATACTCCAGATATAAAATAAATAAATGCAACCTTTGGCATGGGATCTTCCTGAGAGAGGATTGAGAAATAAATGAGGCGGTCTGCAGCAGGGTCTACATCCCATAACCCCATCACAGGGAGGGGTGGCGGCGGCAAGACTAGAGGGCAACCCAGGCCATCCCAGCTGAGGACGAAGCCGGTGATGACAGCCCAGGTGCCAGGAAGGGACAGAGCGACTCTTCACTAAGCAGCACGGTTAGTCTGACAGGACTGAAGAGCCCAATGCCTGGGCATAAGAGCCTCAGGATCACCTTTGTCCTGGCAGCTCCAAGCAGAGAGGATCTTTGCTACTTGCCCCTTCCCCCAGGCAGCCTCCTTTGCTCCTGTGAGCATCCTGATCGGCTGAGGACAGAGACCGTCATGGTAATGACCTCCTCAAGGTTTGCTGTGCAAATCCAATCAGCTACTGTGTGTTGTATCAGAGCAGTGGCCCAGGGCACCTATGCAACTGTTAGCTGTCCTCCTTGCAAAGACATTATATATCTTCTGTTTTAACAGAAAATAAAGTGAAAAGATTGTATTTCTGAGAGGTCTCTGAGGATAACATTAATACATAGCACATTCCAAAATAAATGCATCATTTTAGACCGTTTATTTTAACTCTGACTATTCCTGCTTTCAAAGAAATCACTTTTATATATCTACCTTCAATGGTACGGAGGATACATAACCCAGAAGTCAGTGAATAGCTTCATTTTTTTTCTTTTCCATCATATTGCTAATCTACCCAGATATTCACGCACCCAGAATAAATTAAGCTAAAAAAATAGAAGTCACAATTAAACGGAATAAAGATAAAAGGAAGCCTGTTAATGAAAGCCTAATTTACATACTCTTCTGTATGGCATTCAGATGAAGGGAAGAACAATGGATGGAAAAGAAAGATTACACCAAGGATTGAGTTTCACATGGACCATTTGATATTCTACCTGTGCTGTGAGCACGTCATGTTGCATTAGATCAAATCCTGATCGCCTTCCCTTGCTGCATATCCCACTGTGTGTGCGTATTTCACACTCTGCCATTGTCAGGAGATGCTCTGGTTAATAAGCAGATAATGGGATATGCAAATTGCATGGACCTGATGAGGAAGGGGAAGATGGCTTCTCACCTCTGCCTACATACCAGCCGGCTTCCTGGTGACCACGGTAGTTTATGAGACATTCTGTTCAGGCAGCAAGCAATGCCCCTTTGCCTCGGGAAAGACGGGTCATGGAACAGTGTTCTTGCCGTTTTCAGAACTTGGGGTGTGGGCCACTCAGAAAGGTCAGAGGATGGAAGGATCTTCCAACAGGGGACACATCAGACCATAAAATAAAGTAAGTCCCACACTGCCAGGTGTTTTCAACCAGACCCAGAAGAGATAAATATGACCAGAAGGTCTGATCAAGTCTCCACAATGCTTATAAGAGGCCAACTTGATACTGAAACTCACCAGAGGCAGGAACTGTGGTAATTCGCCTGGTACCAAAAAGGATAAGGAGGTGATTTAGAGATTTTTAAATACGTATTTTTATTATTTCAGAGAAGAAGGGAGAGTAAGAGAGATAGAAACATCAATGATGAAAGAGAATCATGGATCGGCTGCCTCTTGCATACCCCCACTGGGGATCGAGCCCATAATCCAGGCATGTGCCCTGACTGGGAATCGAACCATGACCTCCTGGTTCACAGGTCAACGCTCAACCACTGAGCCCCACCTACTGGGGAAAAATAAATATTTTGAACTATGTGCCCCTTTTCCTCTAACACCCTTCACTGGGTCCTTACTCCCTTGCTCTGCTGACTCCCATTAGATAAGGTTCTTCTGTTTTGATCCTCATTAATCCACCCCAAACACCACTGACTCCACGCCCAGGAGCTGGGGATAGGAGGACCTCTATTAGAAACTGAAGAAAGGGGGAGCACCTTCCATTTGTTGAGTAAGGTTGATCATAAGACAAGGGAACGTAGTCTTAAATCATGACCGCCTTTGGAAACGCCCGGCTTCCTGAATATAGATGCCTGGTGATATCCCACTGTGCTTCCTCAATCATACAACATTGGTTGTTGATGGAAAGGTAGATGACAGATCGCAGCAACAACAACAAAAGCTGAACGGGCCTACAATGAGCTCTTGTTATGGAATAATGCAGATATTAGCCTGGGTTTTCTAGAGAAATTGCCATTGTGACATCAGACCTTTGTTAAACTAGAAGGGACTACTTATCCACTCCTTCCACCAGCCTAGCGAGCGTAATGAATACAGATGGTTCACCTGGAGTCTGAAACGGCAAGCAGTGATTGCCCTCCAACAAGACGAATGGACAGCCCTTCAGAGCTGTGCTGTGTCGTTTGTCAAAAAGAGGCATCAGGCCCTGGCTGGTTTTACTCAGTGGATAGAGCGTCAGCCTGCAGACTGAAGGGTCCCAGGTTCGATTCCAGCCAATGGCACATGCCCGGATTGCGGGCTCAGTCCCCGATGGGGGGCGTGCAGGAAGCAGCCAATCAATGATTCTCCCTCATCATTGATGTTTCTATCTCTCTCTCCCTCTTCCTTCCTCTCTGAAATCAATAAAAATGTATTTAAAAAAAGAGAGAGAGACATCAGTATTCACCGAAGATACCAAGGTTCCTCCAGCACCCCATTTTTTCTAAGGTGGAGCCAATTCTTTGGCGACGCTTCAGCCCTCAGCATTCAAGAATTCCCCAGCATATGCTCTGCTTTCAGGCTGATGACTTGGATTCATTGCCAAATTGGTGGGAGGTTAGAGAGGGGAGAAATTATTCCATGATGGTATCTGACAGAGGACATATCTCTCAGCTACTGTTGCCCAACTCTTATCAAAATCCTTGCCAAGATCATTGATATTTATACTGCGTGGTTTGAAAATCAACCAGATAATCCACTTCTCAATGAATTCCATGCTTCATCTATCGTGTAAGCCTGAGAATGAGAAAGCGACATCTGTTTGTACAAAACTGCCCGGGCTCTCGCGTTGCTAGGCCGCACACTTGTATCAGACCCCAGTGTTCCCTGGAAAGGCTACAGATTCAGGGTTATTAAAATCTATATCCATTTTATTATAAAGCCATCACCTTACACACTGCATGACACCTGAATCCTACACTATGTAGAATCAGAGATGGTAGCTTCCAGAACAAATGACAGAACCTTGTGCTCTCTGTGTGGTCAACTGAAGACGATTCCCTCCTGCTCTGCCCATTACCCAGATTTTCAGTTCAACATTCACAACAGTGTGCGAGTCTACGGTGTTGCCTGTATTGTGAGCTTACGTATTGCTCTTCTGATTTTTTTTTTTATTCTTTATGTTTGTCTATCAGTGGTTGGCGAACTGCAGCTCGCGAGCCACATGCGGCTCTTTGGCCCCTGGAGTGTGGCTCTTCCACAAAATACCGACTTCTGCGCATGGGCCACAAAGTTTCAACTGCACTGTACGTGCGTGCCCACACGTGGTATTTTGTGGAAGAGCCACACTCAAGGGGCCAAAGAGCCGCAGTTTGCCGACCACGGGTCTAAGTGAAGGAAGAGAGGAAAGATGGAAGGAAGAAGAGGGAAGAAAGAGAGAAAATGTTGAAATGGATTAGACTACCCAAGGAATCAAGAATGATCAACATATTCTTTTCCCTGCTTGATGTCACTTGCAAACAAACAAAATTGACAATTTCCATTAGCACCAAATTCTTCTTAAATAGAAACAACTCTTTAACACAAGTGACATGGCTTATTTTTAAAAAAATATTTTTTTATGGTTTCAGAGAGGAAAGGAGAGAGAGAGATAGAAACATCAATAATGAGAGAGAATCGTGGATCGGCTGCCTCCTGCACGCCCCACACTGGGGATCGAGCCCACAGCCCAGGCATGTACCCTGACCAGGAATCAAACCATGACCTCCTGGGTCATAGGTTGACACTCAAGCACTCAACCACACCGGCCGGGCTACCTGGCTTATTTTAACCAAACAGCGCCAGCAGGCTCCATCCACACAGAAGAGAAATTGCAAGCTGGTGACCAGGAGAGGGAAGCTTGGCCAAGGGAACAGGAGTTCTCAGGTCTAAGCAGAGGTGACTATAAAGCTCTCCAGTTCGCAATGGAGTGAGACAGCAATGGACGATGCTGTCCTTCATGGCCCATCTCCTCGGAGCTGCCCACCACACCCCTCAGATGGGATCTAGAACGCCATGGGCCCCAGCACCACCCTGCTGTGCGGCTGTCCCTCTGGGCAATCCTGCTCTGTGATAACCTTGCAAGTTTGTTTATTTTTTCATTTTGTTAAACCCTCACCTGAGGATATGATTTTTAAATTGATTTTAGAGAGAGAGGAAGGGAGGGAGAGAAACATCGATGTGAGAGAGAAATACTGACTGGTTGCATCCCATATGTGGCCTGAATGGGGATTGAACCTGCAACCTAGGCGGGTGCCCTGACTAAGAACTGAACCCACAACCCTGTGGTACACGGGACAACGCTCCAACCAACTGAGCCACCCGGCCAAGGCCAGCCTCGTGAGTTTAAATGACAGCAACAGGACACAGCAGAGCATAATAAAACACAGATTCAGAGACATATCAGGGTGAATGAATTATTAGTAGGTTCCTGAGAGACACGAACAGGATAGATACTGTGGTTCTCTTCCTCCCTTCCTTTTTTCTTTCCTTCCAGAGTCCGAGTTGAGAGGGGCATGAAAATCCCCCCGGAATTCAAATCATATTCCTTTGCATGTAAGATTTCATGGGAACATTCCCACAGTTGTTAGGGTCCGATCCAGGTTATAAACTCGTCTAATAAATTAAATTTTCAAACAAGAGAGAAAGAAGAGCCACGGTCCCTGGGTACCACTGATTGCTACCATTTTGCAAAGGCAGCCACAGCTGCAGGAGGCGCACGCCAAGAGAAGACTCAGACCAACAACAAGGCTACTCCCAGGGGTCTGTATTTGCTTGCTCCTTCAGCTGGTGTGTTATCTCCCTCCGACAGGGACATAAATAAATGTTGCCTCAGACAGGAACCGCAGGCTCGGATGTAAAAGCTGTGTATTTGAAATTAATTGTTTTCTGGCACTGTCCCGTAAAAAAAAAAAAAATTAAAAAAATGATGTGCTTTCGGTTGAAGCACTTCCATGCAAAGCCAATTAAGCCAGAGAAGCAACAATTGGGCTGAAGTCAGCGAAGGATGCTGGTTCTTGTCCAACCCAGAGGCAGGCTGTGCGGGTCACCGTCTGTGGGCACGGGGTAGCACGCCATTGCCAACACAGGTCGCTGGGACCCGCTGGGACCCGCTGGGAGCCACGTTAACCAGTGAAAGGGAGTAGACATTGAGAAGGAAATCTCCCCTTCCTTCTAGCTCTACCTCTTCATTCCGCAGGGAATCACAGACACCTCTATTCTGAACATACTATTCTTTTTTAAAAAATATATTTTTTTATTGACTTCAGAGAAGAAGGGAGAGGGAGAGAGAGAGAGAAACATCAATGATGAGAGAGAATCGTGTATCGGCTGCCTCCTGCACGCCCCACACTGGGGATCCTAGTCTTGGTCGGCTGCCTCCTGCACGCCCCACACTGGGAATCCTAGTCTTGGAGAAGGATTTCCATTGGACAGACACATACGTCGGCAAGAAGGTAACTCTGGCTCTTTCCGCCCAGGAATAGCTGTCTCACTAAGCCATACTTGATGTGAACAGCTTAACTGAAGTATAATGTACAGATCCCAGAATTCATTCATTTTAAATATATAATTCAATCACTGTGACATCTCTACAGTCCACGGTTAGCACATTTCTGGGTCCGCCAAAGATCCCGCACGCCCACTGCAGTTTCAATTCCTGCTCCTACTCCCAGTGCCAGGCAGCCACCAATGTCCTTCCTGTATCGATGCATTTACAGGAAATCTGGACATTTAGTACAGAAGGAATCATGTGGGGAAGGAAGGTAACTAGCACATTTCCAGGGGGCCAGATAAAGAAATCAAACTTATTTTAAAAATGACTTTCCCTCCTAGAATTATAACGAATTTTATTTTTCACATTTAAAATTTATTCAGAGTAAAGTTCCAACTTTTCAGTCTTTCCAGATGGTGACCCAATTGTTTCAATTCCCTGTTTATTCCATAGCCAATAGTTTATCTACTGGTTTGAGATGCTACCTTTATGGACTAGTAACTTTCTGTAAGTTTTTGCCTTTGGTTTCCTATCAATTCCATCTATTGCCATCACCACACCTCTACATTTGCTTTCATATGTCTAGTGTTTGTTCTTCTTTTAAAAAAAACTTCCCTTGTCTTTTTATTTATTTAATTTTTTGTCTGTTTTTTTCCCCCAAGAAATTTTATCTTTGGTGGGGAAGATCTTTATAACTCCAACTCAAATTCAGAAACTACTAAAAGACTGGTCTATCTGTCTGCATATATGACAACTGGGATGAGGTCGATTTACTGGTATTTAGTAAGTTCTTCTGAAAGACAAAGCAAAAGAAATAAATAAAAGCATATACACAGTGAACAGACAAATGGCAAATGGGGGGATAAATACTGGCAACTCACATACGAGAAAATGGGTTAATTCCCCTAATGTATAAGGAGTTCCTAGAAACAGGAAGACTAACAACACAAGGGAAAATAGGCAAAAGATATGAACTCACGGAAAAGGACTGCTACACCCACTTTTATTTTTTTAAGATATATTTTTATTGATTTCAGAGAAGAAGGGAGAGGGAGAGAGAAACACCAATGATGAGAGAGAATCATGGACCAGCTGCCTCCTGCACGCCCCTACTGGGGATGGAGCCCCCAACCTGGGCATGCACCCTGACCAGGAATCTAACCATGACCTCTTGGTTTATAGGTTGACACTCAACCACTGAGCCACGGCAGCCGGGCTATAACCCACTTTTAAATAGCCTCACAGTCTTGCTCTGTTCTTTCCTTCTCATCCGGGGTGACTGCAACCGTGAGAATAGTAAACAAACTCCACACACTTTGGGGAAACACTTCTTTTCCCCAAATTAAAGTTGGGCTTGGAGGATACTGCATAAAAGAAAAAAAAGGGCAAAATAATTTCTGCCCTCAAGGGGTGCCTAGTAGTCATTGAAGCCCAGAAAGAAAGACCACTAGACAAACCTATTGATCAAACAGTTCCAGAAGTATCTCAGAATGGGAATGTAGAAGGGCAGTTATAGGCCGTTTTTTTAAAAAATATATATCTTCTTTTAAAATTGATTTCAGAGAGAGGGAGAGGAGGAGAGAGAGAGAAACATCAATGATGAGAGAGAATCATTGATCAGCTGCCTCCTGCATGGCCCCTACTGGGGATCAAACTTGCAACCCGGGCATGTGCCCTGACCAGGAATTGAACCTGGAACCCTTCAGTCCTCTACCCATTGAGCCAAACCGGCTAGGGCTAGAACATTTATTAATCAAGACCTGGGCAGGGGCTGATCAGGACTTAAAAACTGGATGATTTTCTGGAATCCTCAGTGGTCTTATCTCTGAAACACCTGGAACCATGCAGAGCTACTGGGAAAACAAGTTTTCAGGGTCCAATCTCAGAACATGCAGGTCGGAAGGAGCTGGTATTTGAACAACTTGAGTTTTGACAGTTTTGCTACGTGGCATCGTGTGAGACATTTTATCTGTTTGGTGAGTTACAGGACAGGATTATGAGCTGTGATTTTTCTGTTTTCCTTTCTCATGGTTTATATGGCACTTCAATATCCACCATAACTAATGCATTCGATGCATACTATAATATTCATTTTATAGATGGGGAAACTGATGCATTACGATTTTCAGTATTTGGTCTAAATTCCCACAGTTATTAAGTAGCAGAACTGAGTTTCAAAACCGGGTCTCTCTAGCTCCAAAGCCTGGGCTTTGAGACTTCCGCCACGTGCCTGCAAAGCCAAAATTCTTTGTTCGTGTACATGAAATGTCTTCAGGATGACTCCTAACTCCTGTATGTCGTCTGCGAAATTTTTGATGTGTTTAGGGGCGAGGGAAGAGCTTGCATATACCCATCTGATTCTCAATGGGTAGGTTAAAATCTCTCCCCTAGAGAAATTGTCTCCCTCGACCTAGGCCTAGGGTGAGGAGAGGGCATCTATGTATTTGATAAACAAAATGGGCAGGGTGACCTCTTTCAGAGCCATTGTATGACTTGGGGTTCACATTTGTAGCTTCTCTAGGATTAACATGAAGAGCAAAAGGACACAATGACCTTGGATGAGAACCCATGGAATACAGAATCCACGGGTCCTATCTCGCCAGGGCGATTGCCTTGGGAAAGACACACGGTCTATCTGAAGGTCACAGAGTATCCCTGGCTTTCTAAACCAAGACCATTTATCCCACGTAGATCCAAGAGTGAAGTGATCTCAAAAAAAAAAAAATACTCCATTCTCTCTGTAGTTCATGCAAATTTCAGATACAAATGAGACTTTCAGTTTCTTCCCGGAAAGATCTCAACTCAGAAGGTCGTCTTTTTTAAATGGAAGAAAAAAAAGAAAGAACGACATTAAATTCATAGCATAATAGATGAGTTTGTTTTCCCAAGAGCAAGAAAACTTGCTTTAACTCATTTGTTCACGTGACTGGTTATTCAAGAACAAATAGCAAAGGCGTTCGGGAATTAACCAAAGAAAAGATTGTAGCTCATGAAAAGAAGAGACAAAACTCTGTGAGTTTCTCCCTTATGGCTGGCTGCAAACTTTGCTCTCCAAAACAGAATGAATAAAATGTCTTGAGGAGAAAGATTATAAGCTCACAGGAACAGCAAAAATCCCCCTACAGACAGAAGGATTTAGCATCGTATTTTGAAAAGGGACAGGAGACAAAACAACCAAGCCGCTCGCAAGACACAGCCGAAGTAACTGCCTGGACTTTTCCCTCTGCTTCAGAAGGCTTCATTCACATCAGGCATTTTTTTTTTTCATATGCTTATCACATTATTGCACCCGACCTGCAGCTGTTGTGCACATTTGTGAATCAATGTTAATTTATAATAATGTATTGTTTGTCACAGAAGACAAGGGGGAATTGAGCGCTTTCTGTCCATCTGGAGATGGGGAACAGCTGGTTAAAATCAGGGATTTGACATAATTCATTTCCTAAGTATCTCACCACCTTCACACACCAGCCCAGCCATCGCTCCCTGCCTGGAATGTAGGTTGGTCTGTCATCTAACCCCATCATTCTTCAGCCATCTGCCTGGGGGTCTGCCCTCACCCCTGGAAGTTTAGTCTCCTCTGAAAGAAGTGTCTAGGAATTCATGAGAAGAGAGTGAGGTGCCACGCCAAGGCGGAGGGTCTTCCATGGGCAGACTCTGAAATGAACCATGACCAGACGGCACGCATGCCGAAGCCCAATTATTCATATTACAGGACTCACACAGCAGCCAGTTTGGGGCTGAGAAAGGTGGCCTCCATCACGCCTGTGGCAATACCATTAACACGCGTAAGAAACAAACAAGCAAAAAGGCCAACACGAATGTGCTTTTAATCCCCCAGCTGGGGAGGGTCACACCTAGATCACAGGCCACTGAGGAATATGGAGGTGGACCTTCACCAGAAATTGAGTCAAAAGATGCGCTAGACGCTCAGATATGTGCAAATGTGCATTGAATGAGAGCATCCTGAATCCTGTCAGAGGGAAACTTCTTAACCAGAACTGCCATATTTTGAATTTAATTTAAAAAAAGGTCCACTGCTTGCATCTATAGGCGTTTATGGCATACAAATGGTGAAATTGTCCCAAGGCTTTATCATATGCAGTTAGCACACTTATATGACTGTACTGTCACACTAGCATATATAATTGGCACTTCCGGCAGTGGTTCTCAACCTTCCTAATGCCTCGACCTTTTAACACAGTTCCTCATGTTGTGGTGACCCCCAACCACAAAATCATTTTCGTTGCTACTTCATAACTGTCATTTTGCTACTGTTATGAATCGTAATGTAAATATCTGATAGGCAGGATATATTTTCATTGTTGCAAATTGAACATAATTAAAGCATAGTGATTAACCATAAGAACAGTATGTAATTATATATGTGTTTTCCGATGGTCTTAGGCGACCCCTGTGAAAGGGTCGTTTGACCCCCAAAGGGGTCACGACCCACAGGTTGAGAACCGCTGCTCTAGACCCACTAACCAAAGGGGGGAAGTTATTGAATCTGGATATAAGAGGTGGTGCTAGCTTGGTTCCTCACCAACAAACTTATGCCGTTGTTAGTCCATAAATTGCCAGGTCAGGATTTCAAAGTTATGTTTACATGGTCACTTGGGCTTCCAGCTTGGTTTTGCTCATGTGTGGAATCCCAGTGAGTGGAAAGATAAAGCAGTAGATAAATTAGCCTGAAGCACAGAGAAAGTAGATGGGGAGATTCAGAAAGGAGTATTAAAATATATGAGACAATGAAAAGTTCTCATGTTCGTGTAATTAAAGAACCAGAAAGATGGAGGATAGTGAGGCAGTATTTGAAGAGACAACAGCTAAGAAGTTTCCAAAGCAGACATCAGACATCAAGCCATAGATTCAAAAAAACTGTGCAAAACAAAGGAAGAAAAATGTTAAAAAATAAAAACTTAAAAAAAAAGCACTTAGAAACTTGGTAGTAAAAATTTTCAAATCAGAAATAAAGAGAAAATCCCAAAAGCAGCCTGTTTATGCATTTTTATCAAAGCCTTCAGATAGCAATCAAACTAAAGGAGGAACAAATAAAGTGAAGAACAAAACTAAAAGGTCTTGGGCTCAATTCCTGGTCAGGACACATGCCCAGGTTGTGGGTTTGACCCCCAGTGTGGGGCTTGCAGGAGGCAGCTGGTGGATGCTTCTCTCTCATCATTGATGTTCCTCTCCCCCTCTCCCTTCCTCTCTATCTAAAAATCAATAAAAACACATTTAGAAAAAAAACCAAAACCCATTGTGGAAAAATAACCAAAAAGTGGAGACACACATGCATATGCACATAGACACACACACACACACACACACACACACACACACACTTAAATTTCAAATAAATCCCTTTATTTGCAAGAAGGTAAAAAAAAGTCTTCAAAACCAAGTTTGTAGTAAAAGTCTGAAACCAAAAGGCAAGCACCCTCCGAGTGTAGTGCTTATCCTGGGCTCATCTATCTTGATGAAGGCTGGTTTTATTTCCATGCGTCCATGCAGCATGGAGACTAGCACGGGCACGGGTTTTCCCCCAGGTTGACAGTCAACTAAGAAGTGCCTGCCACGGCCGGGACCCCACAGGCCGAGTCCCCCGTGTTCTGGAGAACGAGGGAACAGTCACAGAGCAAACAGGAGAGCAAAAGAGTTGCCCAGCTCTCTCTAGGAGTTGGGTAGAGGGAGGAAAACATTCCCCTGTGGATTTGTAAACCTGAGCCAGGCTTTACAAGAAGTTGAGGGCAGAGCCACGCCGTACGTGTCCACGACACCTCCAGCCAAGCATTTACACTCACGCTGTCCTCAGCTGTTGCTGGTCGTGTATCTACAACAAAATATAATTACTCTCTGGAGGAGAAGGTGCCAGCAGAAAGTAAGTAAGAATCTGTAAAAACAAAAAGAGGAGCGCAAGGAACAGCTTAAGATGTTACAGTTATGCCGAAACCGGTGTGGCTCAGTGGATAGAGCGTCAGCCTGCGGACTGAAAGGTCCCAGGTTCGATTTCGGTGAAGGGCATGTACCTGGGTTGCAGGCACATCCCCAGTGGGGGATGTGCAGGAGGCAGCTGATCGATGTCTCTCTCTCATCGATGTTTCTAACTTTCTATCTCTCTCCCTTCCTCTCTGTAAAAAATCAATAAAATATATTTTTTTAAAAAAAAGATGTTACAGTTATCAGATACAGAATATAAGATGTGTGTGCTTGGTCACTTCACTTTCAAAAAATAAATGGAACTGAAAATATTTTTAAAACATGAAAATAATACTTTTAGCCATAGCCCATGGGCACGGGCAATAGGGTAATGAAGACATGTGGGCGGACTGGGTAGGGGTTGGGAGGAGAGGGGTAACGGAGGAAAAAAGGGGAGATATTTGTAATACTATCAACAATAAAAAGTATATTAAAATACAAAATTAAATTTAAAAAAGGAAACTAAACATGAGACTGTAAAGTATGACCAAGATGTTCAGAAATCAAATGACCGCTTGGTGGGGAGGAAACCGCATTACAGAATCAGATTCAGATCCCAGGCCTCTCTCACTCTTACTGGGATCCTGTGCGCTCACGTCAGAGACAGTGAGTGAGATCACAGTGAGTAAATCCAGTGAGTGAGATCACAGTGAGTAAATCCTGCTGCAAACCCTGCTTCCACCACTCAGCCTGGGACCTGAGGAATGCACTTAACTGCTTTCAGATATAGCACTTTCATAATGAAATTAGCGTCAGTACCTTCTTTAAGGAGCTGATCAATATCATGGTATCATCAGGAGCTAATACTTGCTGCTATTATTTAGAAATGAATGATGATGCTGAAGCAATCCAGCTGATCTGTATTGTGCAGATTCTGGCACTGGTGGTGAGGTTCTCGTGTGTGGACACAGACTAGAAATATGAAACTACCATGTCGTCTAATATGTGCTCTGGGAGAGGGAAAACTCATCATCGGTCAGTAATTAATTTCAGGAGCGAGTGCCAATCTGTCCCCATAAGCAATTACGATTAACAAAAGGAGCTAAAGCAGAAAAGCCATTTTAAAAGTCAGCACACAAAATATGATTTTGTAAGAAAAATTTTCTTCAGTGACATTCTTTTTTTGAGGGGGGGGGGTTCATCCTCACCTGAGGATATTTTGCCATTGGTTTTTAGAGAGAGTGGAAAGGAGAGAGACACAGAGAGAGACACATCCATGTGTCTCATTGACTGGCTGCCTTTGCACACGCCCCAACTAGGGCCAGGAATTGAGCCTGCAACCAAGGTACATGCCCTTGACCGGAATCAAACCTGGAACCCTTCAGTCCTCAGGCCGATGCTCTTTCCACTGAGCCACACTGACCAGGGCTCTTCAATGACATTCTTAAAAACAGAAGTCATATCAGAATTCCTGGATCAGGAGAGAGAGGCAGAGGGAGGTGAACTTGTCTGGATATTACAGCAGATCAGGAGAGGAGAACTAAGACTTGGAACTGGAGGCAGTGAGGTACAGCAGGAAAAGCACGTGACCTGAACCTGCACTAATGCGTTTTAGACTCAGTTCTGCCCCTAAATATTATTGTTTCTCAAGAAAATTGCCAGGCAAATCCAGGCTATCTCCGTTAATCCCTTGGAGTCTTCATTCCATCCCCTACGACAACATACTACAACATAAAACTGCGCAGCCCGCGGGCCCCCAACATCTCTTCTGGCTCCGCGTCCATAAAACTATAAACCACAACAAATCACCCTTAAGTTTCCAATTTTGCAGGAATTTAACTTGTGCGAGGAACAACCTATAACATTCCAGCAAAAGAAGCGTGTCTTTCTTTCTGTTTCTGACAGACGGGTTGGCATTATCCTGGAAACATCATGGGCAAAAATATGTGTGAAATTGAATCCCTCCAGCATGGGAAGATAGATTATAGGAATATCCCAAGGTGGGGGCGGGGGGAGGACGACTTGGGTGCCTCTGGATGCTGGGTAAGGAACCTTCAATATACTCCCTGACACCTTATCAATTGCTTACAATTAGATGGGAAATAATTTCTGCTTATTTATATTTTCCTTCTCAAATGGATCTTCCATTCTCTAATTTTGGTTGAACTAATTTGGGCGCATTCAAATTTAATTATTGTAAATAAAAATGCCAGAAATGGGGACTCTTATTTTTAAAAAATTACTGATATAATATGACTTCATTCTTGGCTTCTATTGTCATTTTTGACATCTGAAACTATGACTGTTGAAGAGAACATGCTGTGCCATGATCCTCTGTGTCGCCGTAGTAACGGGTCACACCGAGAGGGAGGGCTGGTGCTCAGTGACTTGATTTTTCTGGAAACAGTAGGTGATACATCGTTGTTATGAATGAGAGGTGCCTCTTCTGCTTGGGCTCTGGTCGCGGCTCCCCTCGGGGAGATGTGACGCATATCTGAGCCCTTCTTTCACCAGTTAACGCTGTTTGTGTGAAAGCCAATCACCCTGTGATAATTAAATTTCAAACGCAGAATGATTTATTCAGACTTCACGAAGTTGTCATGAATATTAAGTGACGATTTCATCAAAATGATTAGATCACTATAAGTCAGGCTATAAAATTAAAATGGTGCTCTTCTTTTGCATACATTAATTTTATTATTTGGCATAAAGAATGGTATGCAAAGAAGCATAATGCCCTGCCACCATCCCAAACTCCAGTTTAGAGACTTATCTTGTGTGTTCCAGAGGTTGCTGCATACATCGCACTGGAATTTTCTGGAAGTGAGCTTGTTGATTTTACTTGAGTTTCACGTCTAGGTATATGATACTGGGAAGGTCACTTAAGTTTCTACCTCGACTCAAATGAAAATGTGGAGGTTGGACGCAGCACTGATGCCTGTGATCCGGGAATCCCATTAATCACCCTGCCTGTAAGATGTCCTTTCTCCACTTGCTTTTTTCAGTTCTTCCCTTCGAAGGGGAGGGTTGTGAGGAGAGAAACAGGCCTGGCCGAAGGGGGAAGCCGACAGCTTCCCAGAACCTTCTCCTGTTGCTCTGCTCAGCTACCTCACCTAGGTCTGGCCATTTGTTCTGAATGTGAGGCGGAAGTTCTAGTCACAACGCAAACATACAGTATTGAGTTGGCGGGCTTGGGCTGCGGGGGGCATCCGTGGGAAGGGGTACATGTGTCAAGATGTAGACGTGAGTGCAGATTAAAGTAACAGACGAAGCTGAGACGCAGGGGTGATTTGCATAATTGCAGCCACTGGTGGAGGACGCATGCCCAGAACACAATGGGACCTCGGTCACGTTTCTCAGTGGCCCGGACAGTAGTCTCCTCGCCTTCTGACAATGAAGTGAAAGCCATGACCTGAATGGAAATGGAAGAAACAGCGCTGAATCGCACAGCCCCCTCACCTAGGGCTGGTTCTACCTCGGAGGGAGTCTGGAAATCAGGCCAGACGAAGGATGAGGTCATGAGGGCAAGGACCTGAGTTTCGTATGAAATTATTAAATTGAGGATAGACGTGGTCAAGAGAAGCCTGCTTTTCTCCCTCTGGCTTCACGGCCCAGGTGTATACTGAACCACCTGTGTGTGTAATGCCCACATGGTCCTGCTGCTGCAACCAGTGGCCTCCGAGCCATTGAATGGGAGAAGGCTCCATCTCATGGGGACCGAGGTGCCTGGCATGAGTGAAGTGGCCGCTGCAGAGATGTCCTCCTGGCCTTGCTGTGACCCCATGACGGCAGATGCCAAAATGTCACTCTGTTTTTCTAAAACTGCATTTTTTTTAAAGATTGTATTGAAATATAGATAATTTTTGTGTGTGATGTGAGGTATTTTTTCAAGTAGATAAGCAATTGGCCCCAATATATGTATATCAATCTATTATTTTTCTGTCTTTGCAGAATGCTATTCTCCCAGGACATCCAATCCCCATAGACCGATCTATGGCTTCATTTCAGGGCCACAGTGCAAGGAACCGGAGACAACTGAAAAGGTACAGAAATTCAGTGGAATGAAATTGCATAAACAACTACTTTATCCCACAACATTATTAAAATCAAAAATACGACACGCTTCATCTGCTGGAATTTTCTGTTCCTGCTAACTGAATACATAAAGGTCCCTTGGGTAGCACAGCCCAGCCATGGAAAAGGCCGATTTCCCAGGGACAGCACTGAGTCCCAACAGTGAGCCGGCAGCCGAGGGCACGCAGATGTGCGTACGGCTGCTGAAATGCTGGTGTTGCATTTGGGAGAGTCAGGAGGCCTTTCTCGCTCCGTAGCCTGGAGACGGGCATCTCTGCTCAGAGCCCACCTGTACCTGCGGGTCTGCAGGCGCAAGCCGACGCCGTCCTGCTCACACACTTTGGAAAGTGATGTGCAACTTCCCACACCAGGCCTTTCCCGTCCGGTTCTAAGTGGAGAACTGAACCAACGGGGTTGGGACCTCCTGTGTCATGCAGGGTGAGGGATTCTTTGACAGACACGGATCAATGTGCCATTGGGAACCTACCCCTTGTTACAGCAAAGGCAGTCCCAATCCGGGCATGTGCAGTCAGCGTGGGCTGCAGGAGCGGAGAGGGTAAGCGTGTGTCTTTACTTACCACCCCCTGAGTCAGGCTTCAGGATTGCTCTGGCTTAGCAAGGCTGTGCGGCCAACAGAGGGCTTTTATGTTACAAGATAAACATGTGCTTGTTCAGGTCACAGCATGTTCAGGATATCCTCCCAGTGCAGGGCACTCGCCCAGCGAGGATTTGCTGCTTCCTGGTGACTCAGGGGACCACGCCAACATCCTTGGCCTCACGATGGCTCCCCTGCGCCCAGGGGAAGGCAGGACCCTGTGCAAGGGTGAAGCGAGGCTGAGAACGAGCCAGCCCTGTTCACCTGGCCGCCCTCAGTGCCAGCGAAGACAGCTCACCAATTCCGGAGGCTACCGACGGCCTCCTCCTACACTGAAGCCAAACCAACCCTGCCAGGTGCGTGCTTGTGGGCAGGTGGGAGTGGATGTTGAGTATGAAAACTGCAGCGTTAATACCTGCCATGACTTCGACTTTCCTTCACTCCCACATTCACTCACTCACTTCCGTGGCGCTGGTGGTGTTCGGTCCACACGCCCAACAGCCTAGTTCACAGTCAAGACCAGGGGTCCTCAAACTACGGCCCGCGGGCCACATGCAAATACAAATACTGTATTTGTTCCCGTTTTGTTTTTTTACTTCAAAATAAGATATGTGCAGTGTGCATAGGAATTTGTTCGTAGTTTTTTTTTTTTTAACTATAGTCCGGCCCTCCAATGGACTGAGGGACAGTGAACTGGCCCCCTGTTTAAAAAGCTTGAGGACCCCTGGTCAAGACAGTCCAATACAGCAGTCACATGGGGCTATTCCAACTTAAATTTAAATGGAATAGTATTTAAAGCTCTATGCCTCAGTCACGCTGGCCAATTTCACAAACTCAGTAGGCGGGGCTAAGACACGGAGGATGACAGAGAAAAAACATCTACGTTATTGCAGAAGGTTCTATGGGACGCACAGTGAGTCTTGATGGGACTCCTGCTTTGTCCCGCCTTCAAGGAGCAAATACATAACTAAATACACAACAGGAAGAAGGTGAGTTAACCGTACAGAGAGATTCTGCTCTCTGATTGGTCCTGTTCCCTGCCATGTCCCCAGGCTCCCAATCACAATTCGGTCCTACCCCAGACAACCCAGACTAGGAAAAGTAACTGGTGATTCCAGAATTCAGATTCAATAAACACTGCCCACCTTTGCACACCTGGGGGGGAAAGGCAGGCTCAACTTGCTAACGGCCCCACTGGCTGAGGAAGCAAGGCAAACGCAGCTGGCACCTGCGTGGGGGAGTCTTGGTGAAGTCGCAGAGAGAAGCATGGCGGCGGCAGTGACCTATGGCTACATGGAGGGAGGAAAGGGAACGCTATAAAAAAACCCCGGTGTTCTCTGGGAAGGGGAAAGGGACCGGAGAAAGGCCACAAAACGCAAGTGAGATTAATTAAACAGAATTTGTGCAACGTGGCTGTAGAATGAGGCTGAGCTGGCAGTTTTCATCTGAATATTATTTGTGGAATTATTTTATGACTTACTTGTTTCCTCCATACACAGATGTTTCAAGAACAAAATTGCAAGGGAAGGCCAGCATTTACAACAAAATTTCCAAATAATATGCTAGTTTGCCTGATTGAAAAAAATAAATCTGAGGGTAGAACTGAATATCTCATTTGAATAAGCAAGTAACTCGAGCTGGAAAACAGCTACTATTCAATATTCCTTTACAAAGCAGTGGAATGGAAATGAACTTGAAGCTAATGATAGAAACAAAGAAATGATTAAAAGGGGGTTATTAAAATAATCCAGACTTTGTTTTCATCCTTGACTTAGGAGAGACCTACACAGAAATTACTAAGCAAGAAAAGCAAGAAAAAGAATATATAATGTGGCTTTTTTTTTAAAGCGAACAATGAGAAAACCCTTACATAAATAGAGAGAAATTACAAAAAATAGGTACCAGTTCAGGATAATAAGTAAAATACAATTCTCTTTTGGTAAAATCAAACAGAAGTCCTGTGTGTGTGTGTGTGTGTGTGTGTGTGTGTGTGTGTCTTATGCAATATTCATGTGTCCTACATTACATGCCCACACACTGCTGTGTCATTATCTGTGTGTAGCTGGTATTTTCTGAGCCCAGGCCAGTTTCCCCACCTGTGTATTCCCAGTACCCGACTGTAGGCTCTAGCACACATCAGGCAGGGGGTGAATTGTTGCTTAAATGACACCAACTAGACCAAACGGTTGGGGGAGCCTGCGGGGGAGAAGCAGAAAAGTGAGGGTTGAAGGTCACGCGCGGTGACCAGCATGTTCTATCAGGGGAGGTGGCCATGAAGGCTCTTCACATGACTTGGATTCTACCCCAAAGACAGGACCAGCCACACAATTTGCAGGGCCAGTGCAAAAGAACATTTTAGGCGCAGCTGGTGTGGTTCAGTGGATTAAGCATTGTCCTATGGACCAAGGGGTCCCAGGTTCAATTCCCGGTGAAGGCACATGCCCGGGTTGCGGACTCCATCTCTAGTCGGGGGCCTGCAGGAGGCAGCCAATCGGTGATTCTCATCATTGATGTTTCTATCTCTTTCTCCCTCTCCCTTCCTCTCTGAAATCAATAAAAATACATTTTAAAAATAAAATAAAATGTTAGGTCCCCTAGGTTAAAAATCATTAAGAAGTCCACGATAGGGACCGCAAGAGCATTAACCCAGACATGGGGCGCTGGGCTCTGCACAGGTCGCCCTGTGAAGCCTTCCCTTTAAAGACTTCAAATCAAGGGTCCTTGACCGATTTTAAGCAGAGGCAAGCTGGTCAGATTCCAGAAAGATCTTTGAGAGAGACCACAAATGCACTGTAGACAGCTGTCAGCGGGAGACCTGGGGAACTCAGAAGAAAACAGCACTAGCCGTGAAGAACTGGGAGGGCCTAGCAACGCAGCCAATGGCAAGAGGCTGAGAGGTGCAGCGGGTGCAAGAGGAAATGAAGGAATGAGAAACCAGGATCCTGACAGCACTGAGGCGGGGAGTGGAGGGCTGATGAAAACGGAAGGGGCCGAAACCGGTTTGGCTCAGTGAATAGAGCGTCGGCCTGCGGACTGAGGGGTCCCAGGTTCGATTCCGGCCAAGTGCATATACCTTGGTTGCGGGCACATCCCCAGTGGGAGATGTGCAGGAGGAAGCTGATCGATGTTTCTCTCTCATCGATGTTTCTAACACTCTATCCCTCTCCCTTCCACTCTGTAAAAAAATCAATAAAATATATTTTTTTTAAAAAAAGAGAGAGAAAACGGAAGGGAAGCAGGTAAAACTTGCCAGTTTCTGCCTCTGGCTCCCAGGCAGATTGAGCTGCAGCAGGGCCAGTCCACAGGAACACCTTACATGCTCCTGAGAGTGGTAACAGAATGGAGACAGTGGTCAGTCACACGGATGTTACCAGGAAAGAACAGAGAGAACATGTGAATGGGCCCAGGGAGGCAGACATGGCTTCCTTCCAAAAACCTGGGAGAACAGGAACTGTCCCAGGGCAAAGCTGGCATGCGTGCAGCACCTCAAAGTATTGTTACATTTTGCGTAACGAGCAGCAGGTGGAGAGTCCAGGAGGCGTTGGGCCCATGAGGAGGTACCGGGTGTACAGAGAGAACCCCCGGTATTTTAGATCACAGCGCTTCTGGGAGCCGGGTAAGCCCTGTTTACAGGTGAGAAAAGGAAGCCAGGTTTCCCAAGATCCCAAAGGGAACATGGCCGGATTCCTCACCCAAGGTTCCCTCCAACTGACCACACTTTCTCCCCAGGAAGCCTTCTGTGGCTTAGACCAGTGATGGCGAACCTATGACACGTGTGTCAGAGGTGACACGCGAACTCATTTTTTTGGTTGATTTTTCTTTGTTAAATGGCATTTAAATATATACAATAAATATCAAAAATGTAAGTCTTTGTTTTACTATGGTTGCAAGTATCAAAAAATTTCTATATGTGACACGGCACCAGGGTTTTTCAAAATGCTGACACGCCGAGCTCAAAAGTTTCGCCATCACTGGCTTAGACTCTGTTGATAACCAGCTGAATTATCAACGCGGCACATGGCAAATTCAACAGGCGGCAGAACAGACACCGGCGTTAAGACCACCAAGGATCTTAATGGTAAACAGTCGGGTGGGTGGAAACGAGCTGGGCTCCGGGTTAACTTAGTCTAACAACAATAAGCTTCTGGCACTCCTGGGTTTGATCAAGCGAAGCGCTGAGCCAAATTCATCGCACAAGTGCGCACAAATCCATGGACGGATTCCTTTTTTTTAAATTTTTTTTCCCCCCGGTTATGCCTGAATGCCCTGTATTGTCATGAGAAAGTGCTTGTTGGAACAGTTGCTTCTTTCTTATTGATGAGCAGCTGTGGGTGACGGAAACATAAGCCTCGGGAGTTTCTGTCCTTAGCCCTTCCCGGCCGTTCTGGTTTAAGATGATTACATAGCTGTCTGATACAAGAGCCAGTCGAATGGGAGAGACGAATGGTTTTATTTCTCGTACCAGCCTCATTAAGGATGGCTCAAAGCATCGTCTCACCCATCTTTGCACAACTGTATTCTCATAACAGGTTAGAAATAGGAAGTCCTTTTTCTAAGGCCGATTTTTTCACTAGGTTCGCAATGGAACTGTTCTTACTGGTGCCCCCTGAGAAAGTGGACATTCACTACCTGGTTTCTTCTGGCCTCAATTGCCCATTAATTTCCATTCATCATAACAAATGTTCAGGCAGCTGGGCTCTGCTGTTCCCAAGGCCTCACAAGGAATCCCAGGGCGTGAAAAGGGAATGGTCAAGAAGAGGACTTTCCAGAATCTTTCAAAAGGAGCCACAAAACCACTGTGTCTGAGGGAAGCCCATGTAATACGTCACCCAAACACTTTCTGCACCTCCTGGAACACTTTTGAAAGTAAGAAAGGTTTTACTAATAAGTACATCAAGTCAATAAATATAAATCAAGCCTAAATAAAAAAAACCACACACAGAATATATGTTCACTCTACCTCTTATCGATGTAAATTCAAAGCTAAGCCAGCAAACCTTCCCTTCTGGGATAAGAACCTTGCATCGTACATAAATACACGTCCACCAAACGTAGGAATAAATCATATCAGTCAACTGACAACAGAATCGTATGTTAGTTTTTTTCCCCTCCATGTGTTTTGAATCAGTTGACTCTCCGATATAGTCCCTGTATGTTCAGAAAACTAGACTTTTTTTTTTACTTAAAGTTCAAAGAACTTAAGTCTCAGGACTAAAGAAATTACTATAGCAAGTAAAGCATTCTACTTGGGCTCACTATGTCTGGAATTAATAAGTGTTACTGAATAAATAAATGAGGTAATATATTAATTTCATCAAAAGCTCATCTGGTTGCTTCTGATGTTCTCAAAGTGTTGTGTTGAAGAATAAGTTGGCAGTGATAGTTAGCATGAGCACTTCAATGTAGCAAAGAGAGAAGAGCATGACTATTTCAATGCTTAGTACATGCCAAGCTGTATTCAAAGCTCTTTACGCAAATTCTCTATTTTAATCAGTTAGTTAATTCAAATTAGTGAACTAACTAAACAGATCAGTTATAGATCCCAAACTCGTGGCTTTCTGCACTCCACAACCTAACCCTTTTCCTTTCCATTACAGATAATATCCACTTTTGCATGGATCACCCAAAGGAAAACTCTTAGCATTAATTATAAAAGAGGTAAGGGAATTAAAATTGTAGGAGGAGAATAGAAATGAATTAAAAATTATATATGCAGCCCAGCTGGTGTAGCTCAGTGGTTGAGTGTCAAACCATGAGCCAGGAGGTCACGGTTCGATTTCCGGTCAGGGCACATGCCCAGGTTGTGGGCTCGATCCCCAATGGGGGCCATCCAGGAGGCAGCCGATCAGTGATTCTCTCTCATCATTGATATTTCTCTCTCTCTCCTGTTCCCTTCCTCTCTGAAATCAATTAAAATTCATATTTTTAAAAATTATATCTGTAAATTCACAAAACATAAGACAACTTTCTCATCATGATAAGGTCTTACAAATGTATGTCCCCCGCTATAATGAGTTATCCTCATCAAAGAGCATCTGTTAAGTGTGAGTTTTGGGAGGATTTTCTGTGTCACTCACAAAAGGAGCTCTTCATTCCTTGTCCTGTCCTTCTGAGAGTGTCATCCCCCAAGTATCAAGTCAATAAGAAGAAGTAATTTCCTCCCAGTCCAAAAAATCCACTAATCAGGGAATGATGCAAGGCCATTTGAGGAGAACCAAAATTAAAACGGTCTCAACAGTGTCCCCATGGATTCCTATAAAATCTTTTAATAAAAGCAGCTGGAATTTCATTCTGGCTCACAAGCTTTCATTATGTGTCCCAAGTACTTCCATCTAATTTTTTTCTTTGACAACCAGTGCCAAACATGAGCCTTGGA
>NW_006296417.1:4245827-4252182 GCF_000327345.1 Myotis davidii | reverse complement strand
GAGTGTTTGCTTTTCATTTTGTTCCTTTCTCTGGTCCCTTTTGCAAATGTGTTCTGGGCTCAACATTCCATAGACACACTTCTTTGCAGTTCGTTATTGAAATGAGTGTTTCCTTGTGACCATGTTTAGCCATAAATGCTGCTGGGCCGTTAAGATTTCAGGCCTATTGCTGCTTGAGTATCACTACCCTTTCCCTATGTACTATAAAAACTCAGGGATACTTTCTAAAAAATTTATCTTTATTGATTTCAGAGAGGAAGGGAGAGGGGGAGATAGGAAAATCAATGATGAAAGAGAATCATTGACCGGCTGCCTCCTGCACACCCCCCACTGGAGATCAAGCCCACACGCAACCCGGGCATGTGCCCTGACCAGGAAATTGAACCCATGACCTCCTGGTTCATAGCTCAACACCCAACCACTGAGCCACACCGGCCGGGCAGGGATACATTTCTAATTCCTACCACACACCCAGTGGTGTTAGTGGAGACCTGGAAAGAGCAGGGCCACAGGGGGCTGGTGTCTGCACTCAGGGAAGGCTCCCTCTCACCATTTCTCCATAGGAAGCAGGCTGCCCTGGAAGCCCGCCCCATGTCCCTGAAGTGTCGTCTACCAAGGGCAGCACGCTCAGCTCGAGAAGTGTGATGAGCACCACCCCAGCTATCAACTGGGCCAACGCAGCAAACGGGAAAATAATGAGACCTGGAGCCCATAGGCCTGGGTGTCAATTCCAGTTCTACCTTTCAGAAGTAATTAGGATCACAAGTAGCTACGAAGGTTCTTTCAATCCATTGAGCTATTCATATACAACTCTAGGGAAACTACCCAAAAAAAGGCCATTGCTTTGGATCTACAAACCTGGCTGCAGGCATTTCTACTTGGTTGTGGCTGGCAGCGTAACTCTCTGCGTGCTCAGGAAAATGCCTCGATTTGGTCTGGATGAGTCACTGGGGTTGATAAAGGTGTTACCACGTGGGCAGAGCCTGAGGGGGCTGGTGCATTGGAAGAACCCGGTTTCTATTCCCAACAACCTGTGAGGAGCAAACTCTGAGGCTCTCCGGTTCACCCTACATCAGGGAGAGGGTTCCCGAAGCCCAGAAAGCAGAGAGGGATGGAGGGTCATTGAGGGGTGGCCCAAGGATTTGTGGGAGGCCGGGCAGGCCCACTGGGGAAGCTTAAACACATGGGTGCTGCACAAAGATGGCCCAAAAGGGAGGGTGAGGCAATGAGAGCTGGAGTTCTCATCAAGCCACACCAGTCACGTGCCCTGAGAGAAGGGCTACCTTTTTTTTCAGGTGTAGGTACCTAAGGACGCCACAGCCCCGGACAAGGGCCTACAAAGAGAGACCGCCCAGATGACAATTCCCAATCGAGGAGGAACAGAGGTGACAAGTATACTCAGAACTTGAATCTCAATCCACCCAAGTCTCCACCACACTGGAGGGAGCGCAGTTCTGAAGCCCTGACGCCAAGCTACGCACCACCAAGTGGCTGCTGGCCCAAGTCTATCTAAACGTCAGACTTAGGATTCTTCCCTTTAATGGAATTGTTTCAAACACTAATGTAGACTGAGCAGCAATAATGGGCTCATTCACGAATGTGGATACAAACAAAACGTGGACACAAAATGTGGCTGAGCCCATGCGTTAATGCCGGCCCTCAGCTCAGCCATCCATTCATTCACCGTTAATGCCATCCATTCATTCATCCCTCCATTCAGCAAGCCTTTGTTAAGGGCCTGCAATGGCCCAGCACAGGCCTTGGCATTGGGCATCTACAGATGACTGTCCCAGCCCCTCCCACTCAAGAAGCTCAAGGTCGACCGATAACTCAGCCAACAATGAACAGACATAGGAGTCAGTGCCTTAAATGCAGCTAAAGGAACAGCATGGAGAGGCACTGGGCAGAGCCTGGGTTGGGACCAGAGGAGCCGGAGAGCCAAAGCTCCCTGGAAATCATGACATTTGAGCTGAGTCATAAGAGACGGGGGTAAGTCTCCATCTGCAGAATCAGCGGTTCCAGAATATCCCTTTCCAGGCTCGCCAGAGGAGCAGGGACTGGGAATGTTAAGCGAAATGCTTCCCACCAAAATCACTGAGAACTCCGGGAGAAACCTGGCTTCCCAATATTGCCCTGCAGAACTCAGAGCAAATGTCACATCTCTCTCACACACACATGCACACACACATACAAATCATGTGTTTAACTCCCTCTTCCAGGAAAGCGGGGAGAGGGTAATGCGGGGAAAGTGCGGCGAGATGACAGTCTGTTCTTTGCTGGGAAAGGACTTTTTTTGGTCTGTTGGTGCCAATCCTGAGGGAGCTCGGCTGTCAAATGCACATTAGATTTTCCTGGGAAACAAAATCACCTACACACTGTGAAATCTTGGCTTGTATTACTTTCCAAGGGATGAAGCACCGTCCTGCTTACAAGGACACAGACTCCTGCACTTGCACAGTTTGCATCTGCTGCTAAACTGGTGACCCTGTGCCAGCCACAGCCCTAAGGAGCCGCAGACCTACCTCGGGTTTAGGAGGACGGGAGTGCCTACAACGTTGAGCTGGGCACAGAGCAGAGAGCCCACGAGTGTGTGGGGATCCCACACCTGCCTTTCAACAGGACTAATTACTTGTCAAGACGTTTACTCATAGTGACCATAGCGTATGGGTACCTGTTAATTCTAAGACAGCATCCATGTCAACCTTCCCATGCTAGACCTCCCTACCCACCAAAGGCCAGCTCAAGTCCTCAATGTCCCCAAGAAGTTGTAATTCCCTTTTCCTCTAAATTCTTACGACAAAGGAAGTGTTATGCCCGATTTAGCCCTAAATTCCTCTCTTTACTGTTTTAGCCATAAAGTGTTATCTTGACCTCACAGAGTGGTTTTAAGCACCCCTCCACCCCCCCAAGGGGAAAACATACCTTAGATGACACCTGTACCCTTCATACTGTGGCCAAGGAGGGTTCCTTTCCCCTGTTTGCTAAAACCCCATTTCTATGTGCCTGTTGGATTGCCCCAGGGCAGTGGTCGGCAAACTGTGGCTCACGAGCCATATGCGGCTCTTTGGCCCCTTGAGTGTGGCTCTTCCACAAAACATCACGTGCGGGTGTGCACGTACAGTGCGATAGAAACCTCGTGGCCCATGTGCAGAAGTCAGTATTTTGTGGAAGAGCCACACTCAAGGGGCCAAAGAGCCGTATGTGGCTCGAGAGCCGCAGTTTGCCAATCACTGCCCTAGGGGAAAGTTTACAAAAACCGGAACTTCAATACATCGAAATTTGAAATCATCTTTCCACCAAAATAAGCCCTTTTTGACTGCCTCTGTTTCTCATAAGCTTCGTCTTTTCCTAGTATTAACTTTTCCTGGTGGCCATGTCCTTATCTATTTCATTTCTCTCTCCCTTCCTGCATTCCATCTCTCCTTTCCTTGATTAACGGCGTCACGCTGGTCCTAACCCTTCTCATTTCTCATCAAGCCTCCTAACTGACCACCCTTCAACCCTTCTCTTCCAAACTGCGTCACCCAGACAGCTAACCAGCTTCAACTTTCTGTGGCATCTTAGGAACGGGCTCCATCCGGTGGCTTCTCACTGGCCACTCCATGAAGTACCTACATTTCTGTATCTGGTGTTCAAAACCCTCCAGCTGTGTGTTTTCTTACTTCTTGGCCCAGACCTTTTCTTCTAACAAGGCGATTTTTGCCACCGGATCCTCCCCAGGTCTCTCCACGCCTTAGCTCAAGTCATTGCTTTCACGTTAAAGCCCATTTCCAAGTATCATAACCTGGCTCTGTCTTCAAGGTACATTTCATGTGCACTGAACTCTTCATGTGTGAGCCCATCAAAATTAGGCACTCTGTTCCTTGCTGAGGGCATTTTTAATTTAAGTGATTTTATAATGTACCTACGACATTAGAGGCACTGTGCGAAATGCTGAAGGATTAATTTAGAAAGCCCAACTTCCATTTAGTGAGAGTTCTAAAGCATAGAGACATGAAAGGTAGAGATTAATTAATCAATTGAGTCCAGGAAAAAAAAAATGTCTTTGATATGAAGAAAGTCATAGCTCTTTATACTAAAAAGCACACTAACAAGTTAAAAAATGTATAAATGAGCCCTAACTGGTTTGACTCAGTAGACAGAGCGTCGGCCTGAGGACTGAAAGGTCCCAGGTTCGATTCCGGTCAAGGGCATGTACCTTGGTTGTGGGCACATCCCCAGTGGGGGGTGTGCAGGAGGCAGCTGATCGATGTTTCTAACTCTCTATCCCTCTCCATTCCTCTCTGTAAAAAAAATCAATAAAATATATTTTTTAAAAATGTATAAATGAAAAAAATTACAAATGACTCATATAAAACACAGCCTTGTAAAACTAGAATTCCAGGGATAAGAACAAAAGCATGAAATTCTCAAAGAAATGAACAGATATCCCTTTTAAAAATTTACATTTGGTTTTTACCAGCATCACTAGAAAATTACTACAAATCAGACGCAACATGTTTGAAGTTTCAGGAGTAGATATTTGGGCCCTACGATTCTATATATAGTCAAGGGTAAAAAATTGTATATAGGTAGGGTGTCCCCAAAAATGTATACACACACTTGGAATAATTACAAAGGCAGTGTTTATTAAAATACATTTCATTTTCAAATTTGAGCGATCTACTGTTAAAGTGTGCACAGACTATAACAACAGATTATGACATGGTAGAGAGAAGAGAAGGAATGAGGTTCTAAAGTTTTTTCAGTGGTCAGAGATGAAGACAATGACTAACTTCAAATGACTATAGAAAAAGATGAGTTTCAAAATATGCATTAAACATTTTAACATACCAAGTACCAAAAGTAGACAATGAACCATAATTCCAACCACAAGAGAAAAGGCAGGACCTAGCTGGTCGTTGCAATATAAGTCAACTAGCCATGACACATTGATAGGGAATGGTCTGATGTGCAAATATCACTGCAACACATAAATCAACTGGAAGGAAATTCCATTCAATTGCTAAAATGGGCAAAGAAATCTGATGCTCTAACTAATGGCCCATTTACCTAGGTAAAATGACAAAAACGCTGGGAAATCTAGCTTTCAGCATATGCCTTCAGGATTGGAAGGAAGTTGGAGGTGTCCAATCATCATACAAACACTGACTCAAGCACTTTTTGGGTTATACATCACAATATAAAATTAGTAGTGATCACTGCTAGTAGAAAAAATCAGGCCCGGCTGGTGTGGCTCAGTGGTTGAGTGTTAACCTATGAACTAGGAGGTCACGGTTTGATTCTCGGTCAGGGCCTACGCCCGGGTTGTGGGTTCGAATCCTCTCTCTCTCCCCCCCCCCTTCTTCCACACCCCCCCTTCATCTCTGAAATCAATAAAAAACATATTTTTTTTAAAAAATCATCTGGCATCTCAACTATGAGAAATGGTAAGCTGGACGTAACTATTTTCTTAGGATAATTCTCTGAAGATTCTGTAAGCCAGGCTAGAAGGTTCTCTGCGAGACCACTGAAGAAAGTCCTGCTCCATCTATTTATTTGTCTGAGTTGATTCTAAAGCTGGCATCGTTGCTCTTCTCCCGGTCACTCTGCTTTCTTCTCGGTTAATTAAGGTAAGTCACTCCGAAAGCCCAGAGTGCAGCAAAAGTGCTTGTGGTACAGGCACTAAACAAGATTAGAAAAACGAGCGTTCGAAATGGTCATTTAATCTTGAAGTTATGCTACAAGGGGAATGTCTTTGATTCCCAAGTGATAGGACACAGATGTCTATGTGGCATAATACATGGAGCAACGAAAGCAGAAATGACTAAAATTAATGGAATGGTTATCACGGGGGCCAGCTCTCTGAGTTAAATCTGGTTTTCCTTTCCTTGTGGCGTATGAGAATAAGACAAGTGGAGAAGACTGGAAAGAACGGGGGATTTGGGGTCAGAATTCTGAACTGTAGACGTTCCGAGCAGGACGGTTTACCCTTCTGTGCACTGCTCCTCCCCTCTGAGGCACAGGTAACCTGTGACATTGACCTTAAGAGTAAATTGCATAGATTAAACAGACAACATGCAAAGTCCTTTACCAACTGCAAAGTATTCCCCACGTGATCATTATTAGAAGCCATGCAATTTGCAGCAAGCGGGCAACCTTTTTTCTGCCAAGGGCAATTTGGATATTTATAACACCATTCGTAGGCCATAAAAATTATCAATTTAAATATCCGCCTGCTCTATGTGGTCAACCGTTTCATTAACTCACCGCTAATGCCTTGGCAGGGCCGGACCAAATGATTTCCAGGCCTTATACGGCCCCCGGGCCGGACCTTCCCCACCCCTGGTCTAGGGGACAACATCCAGGGCTGCTC
>NW_006296417.1:4235503-4244922 GCF_000327345.1 Myotis davidii | reverse complement strand
CAAGCTCACTGGGAGGAAAAGTCAATGAATGAAATCTGTTTTTTCACTGTGCTCTGGTTGTTAAAGTTGTTTTTCATGGACAGGTGTTAATAATTCTGAGACCGCTATATATGTATACTGGACTATCACAATTAAATGAATGGATGGTGGGAGCCAGGCTTCTCACTGTTGAGGGAGAGGTTATAGACAAGCAAGGGGAGGAGGCTAGAGTGATCAATGAGATAACAGTTGGAGATATCAGTATCAAGTCATATTTAGCTTAACAGAGAGATACAGATGGTTACATATATCCATGTGCACATGCATGTATATATTTCCTTGCTCTGGCAACTAAAAGGGCTTGAAGAAACAACACCCCAGGAAACGCACACAGACGAGTGTCGGGGTCTAAGTTTTTGATGGTATTCTCACTCCAAGAGCTAGGAGTCCTTGGAGAAATGGCCGATTCTCATGACCTCATCTAAACCTTACTACCCCCAAAGGCACCATCTCCAATACTATCACATTGGGGATTAGGACTTCAACATATGCATTTTAGGGGGGCACAGACCTTCAGCCCATAGCATTCACTTCTGATGGTTACTTTTAGGTTTTAACTTGACTGGGCCACAGGGGCCCAGACATCTGTAAAACATTACACTGGATCACATTGGGGATTAGGACTTCAACATATGCATTTTAGGGGGGCACAGACCTTCAGCCCATAGCATTCACTTCTGATGGCCACTCTGAGGTATCAACTTGACTGGGCCACGGGGGCCCAGACATCTGTAAAACATTATGCGGAGTGTGTGTGAGGCTGGTTCTGGATGAGAATAACATTGTGTCAGGAGACAGGAAAGCAGATTGCTTTCACCCCCCGACCCCCCCACCCTCACCCCGATGTGGGTGGGCCTCACCCAATGAGGTGAAGACCTGAATACAATAAAAAGGCTGAGTAAGGAAACTCCTCCCATCTGACTGCTGAGTCAGGTCATTGGTCCTTTTTTACTGACTCTGATCAAGCACGATTCAAACATTGTGTCAGGAGACAGGAAAGCAGATTGCTCTCCCCGATGTGGGTGGGCCTCACCCAATCAGGTGAAGACCTGAATATAATAAAAAGGCTGAGTAAGAAAACTCCTCCCATCTGATTGCTGAGTCAGGTCATTGGTCTTTTTTTACTGACTCTGATCAAGCATGAGTCACTAGACCAGCGGTTCTCAACCTTTGGGTCGCGACCCCTTTGGCGGTCGAACGACCCTTTCGCAGGGGTCGCCTAAGCCCATCCTGCATATCAGATATTTACATGATGATTCATAACAGTAGGAACATTACAGCTATGAAGTAGCAACGAAAATAATTTTATGGTTGGGTCACAACATGAGGAACTGTATTTAAAGGGCCAGAAGGTTGAGAACCACTGATCTAGACCTTATTCTTCAGATCACTCAAGGAAATAGGCAAGAGATGACTGAAGAGGCAAACTATGCTTTTTATTCATGCAGTTAGTTAGTGACCAGGAATCCTGGGAAAAGTCCTCTCACTTACCCTTTTCATATCATTTGTCATGAGGACAAATTTGAATATTCCTCAGAATGTCCCTTCTTATACGAGGCAGTGCTCACAGCCAGGACAACAATGTGACCATGTGGATGCATATGCTTTGCATACCTTGAAGTTCTTTATCTTTTCACTAACCTGAAACCCCAAGTCTTTCTTCCCAGTGTACAAAGCAGAAATGATTCAAAGTCCCAAATGGACCTCCATGTATTTTTTTCTAGACGTTTCTAAACCATTCTGAAAAAAAATACCTTTGGAAACAGCATGATGTTCTGGATACGGTTCTCACAGTTGTTTTCATAAGAAAGGTTTCAAGACTGTTGGCCCCTTGAAGTCAAAAGAAGTTGCCAGAAAGTGTGGTGAGTGGGGAGGGGGAGAAAGAGAGATGGACTTTAAATAAAACTCTTTGTTCGCCAATAGTTTTTGCACCTGGGGGTTTTCTTTCTGAAGGCGAAGAGATCAAACTTAGTTGGAGCAGTGGTAATTCTAGCATTTTCCTGCCTCCCACACAGTCTCTCCAGTAGAGGCACCACAGGTAGAAATGGCCCTAGCACGCCACGGGTATCATTAGTGTCACAAACTCCTGGCCACCCGGCTGAACACAGACTTCAAACACACAGCTCCAGACCACACACTATGAAGTCCCCAGCTGAGCGTCCCTTGTTTGGTGTCACTGCTGAACGTTCGGAACGCGTGTTTGTTATTCATCTGCTTCTGCCCAGGAGAGGGAAGATGTCCTGTCAGTGACCCTGAATGCCTCCTTGCAGGTATTCAAGGTGAGATCTCAGGTAAACCACGCATGCGCCTCAAGTAAGTGAGGAAGAGGGCCCAGTAGAGCGTATAAATGAGCCAGTGTCCTCCACGACCTGTGTGTGCAGACGGCGTGGGGCCGTGAGCCACCTCCTGAGGGTGATAACCCACATCTGTCTTCCCCGGCACCTTGATGGTTCTCTCACCACCCACGGAGCCACATCCCCCTGAAGACTGAAAAAGGCTGTGTGCACTTTAAGTCACAGAAGTCCAGAGGAAATAATGCAAATCCAAAGAGTGGATTCAACTCATAGCGCAAGAGAAAGCCTCTCCTCACGGCGGGATGCCAGAGGGAAACCCTCCTTTCCTGAAAAACTGACCCCCAACTCACGCCCAACACGAAAGCTCCCCAACCACAACTGACTTGTGGCTTTTGTTCCAAAGAAGAATGCGGCCCAATGACAGGCTCCCAGCGTTTCCCAGCTGTAACCACAGCACACAGTGCGTGGAGGGCTGGTCCTCCCGGAGGAGCTGCTACAAGGCTTGCGGACCTGGAGTTTGGTGCAGGATTCTATTTCTAGAGGCTCTCCCCACCTTCACAGTGTGTCAGATGCAGGGGAGGTGGGAGGGGGTGTCTCCGCATGGTGTGCCTTTAGCGGTTTTAATCGGATGTCCTCAAGCAGGACTGACTGTGGAATGGTAGTTTGCAGTGAAGTGACTGCAAAGTTCTCATTTCCATCTGAAACATGCGGTCACCTCATTACCCAAAAAGGGCCCTTTCTTGAGATTTGACTACAGAGGTAGAACACTTATAAATATTATATAAATATATACTCTTATATATTATATAAACACATAATTTTATCTATTTATATGCATATGTATTTATACACACCTACATACATGTATACACACAGGGGAAAAAAAGTCATTCTAAAAACCTAAGGAAATGTGTGTATACCTAACCCAGTTTCAAAAAAGAAAAAAACAATGAGTATGTGTCTGTCTCTGCGTGCGCACACATACTCTGCGTGATGTTTTTAAGAAGAGTAACCGGAGCTCTTGGCCATGGTGGCCCCAAGTACAGGGACTCCCACCAAGGCCGAGGCCACACTGAGTCCCAGGAGCCACCACATCAGTAGTGCTATTAATCCTGTCGCTCAGGGGGAGACTAGCCGGGAGGATAAAACCAAGAAACTTAAGTGCAAGTCCAAATGCAAATCTGCCCCAAACTAGAACGAGCAGGCTGAGCTTCTCTGTCAAAACCTGCACCAGCCCTGCCACGGTAGAGACAGGGCAGCAGGGAGAAGGGGGCGCAGGAGAGAAGTCCCGGATGCCTGCACATCCCTGCTGCTGGCAAACAGCACTGCACACAGGCCATCCACTCTGTGCTTTTGGAAAGGAAAGAAAATGCGATACAGCCATACACATGTGTCCACCTTTCCTAAATAATCCAGCAGTGGTCGCACATTGATAATCAGTACACGAGATGAGTATCCAAGTCTTAATTCTGTCTAGCAAAGGAAGGGGCATATGCTTTCAATGGAAAATAGGTATGCATTTCTAAAAAATTGGCTTCAGACTCACTAATTTTTCATCCTCAACTGAAGATATGTTTTACTAATTTTTTAGAGAGCAAGGAAAGGGGGGGAGGAGAGAGAGAGAGAGAAAAAGAAACATCAATGTGAGAGAAAAACATCGATCGGTTGCCTCCAGTCCTACACATTCCTGATCAAAAGTCAAACCCGCAACCTTTGGTGTACGGGATGATGCTCCAACCAACTGAGCCACCTGGCCAGGGCAGACTCGCTAATTTTTAATGAGATTTTGGTCATCACCTCCTTACTGCTGGGCTCCTCACATGCAGAATCAATGAACGGCTCAGAACATCTTTGATTTTCTGTGGGGGAAATAGAGCCTTCGGCAGGAAACGGGTCTGTACAAATGGAACGCCAGCCTAGAGCAAAGGAGCTCTTCTCTGGATGGGACAAAAGAGCAGAGATGAGTCATGACAAGCCTCTCACTGCAACTTCCAGAACCAGGCAGCCTTCCAAGGGCCAACGGGGAGCAAACTCGTGACCCTTCCCCTATTTCCAAAATGCAGACGCTAGAGACGCGGATTTGACCAGAAGAAGAGGGCGGAGCATCTAGGACAGGCGTGGGGAACCTGTTTCTGCCATGGGCCACGTGGAGACTGATAACATCATTCTCTGGCCGCACAAATATTCTCAGTTTAAAAATCAGCCTGCTCTATTTGGTCAGACATTTAATTAACTCAACTCTACTGCCTTGGCAGGGCCAGACCTAATGCTTTCTCGGGCCTTATTCGGCCAGCGGGCTTGACATTTCCCACCCGTGGTCTAGGGAATTTGATGGAAAGTTGCTGTAAGGCTTGGGGGCAGAGCAGGGTTTTCTCCAGTGACACAGGGATACAGTGTCTATTTTGGTAAAATGAAAGCGACACCACAGAGTCACGCAAAATCATCTGAGTGCCAGGGACGACAAAGCAAATTGCAGGGCAAGCCCAATCCATTCTGCCTAGGCAATGTCTGTCTCTATCTGTAGCTCACCGGAGAATGACCCACCGGGGAGCGAGGCAGAAGGTGGGAACACATCCAGGACACTCCCGTCCCATGTCCACTTGAATAAATACATCTATTTCTATGACACCCTTCAACCCTGTAACCATCACTGACACTTCCTGAATGCCTTCTTTGGTCCGGGCACTCACTAGACACGTGTATATGTAAGGCCAAGCCTCACAATAACCATGCAAAGTAGATCATTACTTTTCCTCAGCCGGGCTCATTACATTTAAATATAAATAAATATAAGTAAATATAAATATAAATATAAATATATAAAATTGATTTCAGAGAGGGAAGGAGAGGGGGAGAGAGAGAGAAATATCAATGATGAGAGAGAATCATGGATCAGCTGCCTCCCGCTCACCCCCTCCTGGCGATTGAGCCCACAACCCGGGCATGTGCCCTGACTAGGAATCGGACCGTGACCTCCTGGTTCAGAGGTCCATGTTCAACCACTGAGCCATGCCGGCGGGGCAGATCATTACTTTTTAAAATGAAGAAACAGATGCCCTGAGAGACTACGCCCCAGCTCCGTCAGCAGTAAGTGACAGAGCTGAAAGTCCCTCGGGCTTCCAATCCTGTGCTCCACCTACTACATTGTGGTCCACTTCCTGTTCACTCCCCATTCAGTGGGGCCTTGACTTACGAGTGTCCCGACTAACGAGGTTTTCGAGATACAAGCCGTCTCTCGGCCGATTTTTTGCTTTGAGTTGCGAGCTAGAATTCGGGTTACGAGCCAGCTTCAGATACCCCACCGCTAGTTGGCGCAGCGAACGTCACAGTGAACGCCACAACATCAGCCCAGCACCACGTGTCTCACTGTTGATTTGACATTCGAGTAATTTGAGTTACGAGCTCCGTCACGGAACGAATTAAACTCGTAAGTCAAGGCCCCACTGTATATCTCCAAGGACAGGAGCCACTTCTCAGGGCTTCCACTCTCCTTGATAACTTCACCTCCTACTTCCCTCATGTAGGCCTGGCCCGTCCATTCTGCCAGCGCCTAGAATGGAGAGGCCGGCTAACCCTACAGGTTTGCTAGGCAGAGGTCCACATGGCTCTCAGTGTTAAACCACATTTCAGTCACTTTTGCCACCAATAAGAGTAATGTTTTGTTTTCCACTTACCTTATTCCTGTATCTTATTTTTCAGTCGGTTCAAAAGCCTGGCGGAGAAGAGGGGTGTGATGGATGGGGCGCACGCTATGAGCTGACTTTTCTCTTTTAGAATCTGGGCTCCTAAACCTAAGCGGATTTTGCCTTTGCTAATTGAGCAAGGGAGTTCTGTATGCACTCAGTACAGTAAGCAAACACAGTAGTTGTTTAACCTGCATGCGCACACACACATACACACACATGCATGCACATGCGTGCAGAGTAATTAGGTTAAGAACATATGTGTTAATTTGCCTCTGAGGAACAATTTTAATTATCAATGAACCTCTTTTTATTCCTTAACTAGGCCCAGTAGGACTTCTCTTTGGCAGTACCAACATTCTTCTTTTTTTAGCATTGGTTAGAAATGCTCTTTGTAACTGAAAGCAATAAAACTATTTTCATTAAAAAGGGAGAGGGAAATTCTATAAATCAGATTAAAATCCTCCCCCATAACAATGAGTCATTAAGATTTGATTTTGGCTTCTCTGACTTTTTCCCCTGGTTAATTAATATTAACCCCCCACCCCTCGATTCACAAATGGAAAACAGCAACCCAGCTTACTGCGCTACCAAAACCAAGTCGCCCCCCAACACACATGCAGCCCGTGGGGTACAGGGCCAGACAAAGCCTGCTCTGCTCCTTCGGGTTCCCTTGAACACAAGTCCCCAGCCAGCAACCAACGTATTTTCTTAGCGAGAGGAAAAATATTTCGCAGCGCGTTCAATTAGTAGCTGTTTTTTTCTGCCCTTAAATAATAAAAGTCAATCATCAGGGAAGTTAAATGATGACTTTAAACTCACCCAGGGACGAGCAGGTGAAGATTCAGCGGCCAGGATGCTAATCACTTAAGAAAGGAGTTTAGGACCAGGCAGTCCACAGTGTTCATTAACAGCTGAAAATTCCACAATCACGGGCCCATTCCAGGGCGCTGTGACCCACCTTTACCTGTTAAAGGTCATGCCGAGAGTCAGAACAACTGCTGGGAACAGAGACACTCAACTGCTGGAGAAATAAGGGATTCCCTCATTTCCAGGGTTTCACGCACAGCAAGAGGTACAGGGACCCTGGCTGCACAGTGCACAGGTCATTTCAAGGCACATCCTGGGTGTCACAGCCCCAAACTCAGATGCCTGCAGGTTCAGTTAGGCCACACAACTAAGTGACACGGGCCCCAGGTAACTAGTTCACACAACTTGTCCTTTAAATTCGCAGCAGGACTCGCTGGGCAAACGGCAAAGGCAAGGTACACCCACACACAGCCCTCCCTGGGACTCCGTGTACATGCCTGTGTGCACGACTGGCCCACGGTCCACCAACTTCCAAGAACCCCCTCCTGCAAGCTGCTGGACCAGCCCCATGTCCCTCCCATAGTGAGGAAGCTGAGCCAGTATTTCCTCTAACCCTGAGCCTACCGCCTCAACTCATGGCAAATGGAATTGCAGTCTCTGGGCCCCGACATGCCAGGTGCCCAGAATGGGGGTAGATGAGAGGCTCACTCCCCCCAGGTCACCACCAAAATGCACCTTGACATTGCCAGCCCAGGGCGGAGACAGCTGCTGCCACTTCTGCTCCAAGATGCCATGGCGCACGTGTGTCCAACCCCGACACTCCCCACATCCAAGCCTAGACTCCCAGTAAAGGCAGAGGGTGGCAGGGGTCAGAGCCTGGAGCAGGGCAGGGCCCGTGGGGACAATGTCCGAGCCTGAGCACAACTCCTGGGGATGACAGGTAGGGACTGACCCCCATGGCTGAGTGTAGCCTCCTTTCTATTGTCACAGTCAACGCCAACAGCCTTCTCTCTGGGAGTGGGGATAGCAAAACCCCGACATGATTTTTACTATAGACAAAGGGACTCATTTCCAGTCCCCAAGAGGCAGCACAGGACATTGGAAGACCGGTGTAATGTGAAGCAATACCCACTATTAATCCTTACTGGCCATGTGACCTGGGAAAGTTGCTTAACCTCTCGGACCATGTATTACTTCATCCATAGGTTAAGTCAGGAATATCTCACTGCATATGATTGGTTAAAAGCAGAAAATGTAAAAGAACAGGACCCTGTGTATAGACTGGTTCACAGGAGACGGGACACGTCAGACTGTGTCTGTCCACCCTTCCCTTGTGGTTTTCTCACAACCTGGCCCCACCTCTGCCTTGCAGGCCATGGACTCAATTGCTTCTTATTAACTCGGAGTCCCTGGGTTCCACGTCTACCCAATTTCCATGTGTAAAAAGACTCAAATTGGAAAATATATATCTTTATGACCACATTGTGCTGGATTGACCGACTAGTTTAAATTCTTTATGCATTAACAGGGGATGAGGGCAATTATGTGGTTTGGTGTTCCTTGAACATGAGCCAGACCTTGAGCCAGAAGCTCCAACTTCTGTGGGAGGATCTACGACAGGCTGATACGTTCAATACACACTCTATACCAGTGATGGCGAACCTATGGCACGCGTGTCTGAGGTAACACGCGAACTCATTTTTTTGGTTGATTTTTCTTTGTTAAATGGCATTTAAATATATAAAATAAATATTAAAAATGTAAGTCCTTGTTTTACTATGGTTGCAAAGATCAAAAAATTTCTATATGTGACACGGCACCAGAGTTAAGTTAGGGTTTTTCAAAATGCTGACACACCGAGCTCAAAAGGTTCGCTGTCACTGCTATAGACTGTTGTTTGTTTTTTGCTGTGTATGCTAAAGATAATTTCATATCCTCCAAATGTCCCCAATCGGTGTGAAGAACAAGAATGTGTTTCAAAATTTAATTTGGTAGAAACAGACATGTTACGAATCTTATGTAAATCTTGTTAAGGAGGGAAATACCTTAGGGCTACTGTATCACAATACACTTTCCTTCGAATGCCAACTGTATCATCAAAGTGATGAAAAGATCCACTCACCTCTTCCTGCGTGTGATGAGCGTGGGTGATGAGTTTGCTGAGAGCAAGAGGAGCCGATGGGCAGGCTGTCTGTCACCAGCATCTAGAGAAGAGGCAAGTGCTTTGAGTCTGTGGTTAGAGTTGGGAGTGGTGGGCCGGCAAGGCAAGGAGGTGGCGAGGCCGACACCACGCTGGGAGGTCACAGGGGATGCCAGTAGCCAAGGTCCCTGAAGACAAAGCAAAAGAGACAATCACCGTAAATCACCAGATCTCTGATGATCCATGGCCGTGGTTGGCAAACTGTGGCTCGGCAAACCACTGCTCGCAAGCCGCAGTTTGCCGACCACGGATCCATGGCATCTATTGGTGCTACTATAATGTGAGGTTCTGAAAGCTGGGTTGTCCTAGGTATACTGGGAACACACAATGAATGGTGGCACCTCCACCTCACCTTACATCTCTCTCCCATTTCTTTTGTCTGCCAAGTGCTAT
>NW_006296417.1:4234211-4235482 GCF_000327345.1 Myotis davidii | reverse complement strand
AAATATCTCTAGAATCCCTCCTCTTTCCTTCTTTCTTTCTGCCCTGGTTCTTATCACAACTTACCCAGATCAGTTTCCTTATGACCAAACTTTCTACTTCTGTGGCTACCTAACTTCTGAGAAAGTCGTTAATTGACAGCAAGGCAGGAATCGGAGGCACTGATCATCTCCTCCACAGGGAGCTGAGACAAAGCCACAGAAGTCAGCACCTCACTCCTTTAACTCTGCTTGTGCTGGAAGGGACGAGTATTTTTTTCCCAGTACCTCCAACCCTCATCGTTTTATTTCCCTGCTTAGGGACTTGGAGGATACAATCTACAATCCCGTGTTGGTGTTGATGTTGATGCTGAAACTAATGAGATGCCCTATTCCTGGCTTTGTTGCAAGCCCAGGGGATACAAGGAAGAGTAGGGCAGATCTCTTTCCTCCCGAAGAGCTCAACATACTTTAGAGAATAAAACCAACCTCATCCCTGCCATCCATCTGAAATAACATCATATCCCTGTCACACTATATTAATCCATGCTCTGTAGTAAGTTCTTGCCTCTCTGTGTTACTCCTCTGCCTGGAAAACTATTCATTCTTCAATACCCAACTCATTATCTTGCACATAAAATTGTTCTCAATTCCCTAAACAGGATTTGCCTTGTGTGTGTTCCTAGAGTACCTTGCCTTTCTGTATAGTGAGCCCCTTAAATTTAAATATTTCCTTAAAAATCTCTCTCTTCATGAGGCTTCGTCAGTTTTTCAAGTGTAAGAGCCACATTCTGTACACATCTGCATTGCTCAAGAGCTAACAGAGTACTGAAATAGATGAGACATCAAAACATGGCTTGAAAAAGTAATTTGTTAATTAATGTATACATGCAGACAAGGGCTGGGAAGTCAGGTTGAAATCTGATATAAAATAATCACACAGGCATCTGTATTTCACTTAGTGTACTGGAGATGGAACGCCAGGGGCAACACCCAGCATATTTGGCAGGTGAATGGGAGTTTCTTAGGGTTAGGAATGTAACAATTACATTTTTAAAGGACTTGAGAGGACTCTATCCACCGCAAAAATAAATTATTTCCTCTAAAGCACTGAAGTCATAATCCTAATTCTTATCAGTGAGATCTATTCCCGTCTCCTTAATCTCTTCTTTGACCTGGTGTTAACCTGATTTTATTAGGTAATGTTTCTCTAATTAAAGGCACATTTCAGGGGGATGGGAGGTGGATCGAGATCTCCATCTCCTGACCCATCCTGAGAGCGACGCCCCCCTCCC
>NW_006296417.1:4233531-4234171 GCF_000327345.1 Myotis davidii | reverse complement strand
TTTTATTGCTCAAACAGAAAATTTTGTAGTGTAATGATGTCTTATTAAAAATTATTCAGGGATGACATTGGTTATTGAAATTATATAGTTTTCAGGGGTACAACTTTATAATACATTATCTGTATATTGTATTGTGTATTCACTATGCAGATTCAAGTCTCCTTCCATCACCATTTATATACCCTTTACTCTCTCTACCCTCCCCAAACCCTCTTCTGATCCTCCCCCCACCCCCCTTTCTCTCTTACTCCAATAAAATACCCTTTGTAATACTTTAAGCAATAAAAAATAAAAATAAATAAATAAATAAATAAAGGATTTCAGGTTAGACGTGGGGAAGAGTTTTTTAAGGCCATTTCGTTGAACTCAGGGTTTCTCGGCTCTATTGACATCCTGGACCAGATAGGTTTCTGGTGAGAGGGTGGGCGGGGCCTGTCCTGTGCACTGTAGGATACTCAGCAGCATCCCTGGCCTCTACTGAAGAGATGCCGGTAGCAAACCCCAGCTATGACAACCAAAAATGTCTCCAAACATTGTCAAATGTCCCCTTTGGTGGCAGGAAGGAGAAGGGGGGGGCCCAATGGACCCTGGTTGAGAATCACTGATCCAACCCACTGCACGTGAATAAAAATGCCTCTAA
>NW_006296417.1:4233065-4233391 GCF_000327345.1 Myotis davidii | reverse complement strand
TTCCCAGGAAAGAAGTCTACGGAAAAGGAGAGGACAGAGCCTGCTGTGGGGACTGAGGCCAAGATGCAATGACCCAATTCAAATGGGTTTTTTAAAAATATGTTTTTATTGATTCCAGAGAGAGGAAGGAAGAGGGGGAAAGAGATGGAAACATCAACGATGAGAGAGAAACATCCATCTTCCGGCTCCTGCAGGCCCCTCCCTGGGGAACGAGCCTGCAACCCGGTCATGCGGCGTGACCGGGAATAGAACCGGTGACCTTCGGGCGCAAGTATTTTTGTAAATACCCTCCAGATAATAATGAGAAGCACTGGAGAGTGTGCGCG
>NW_006296417.1:4224013-4232581 GCF_000327345.1 Myotis davidii | reverse complement strand
TTAGAAATGAGGAGGAAGCTGTGTTCGAATGAGCACGCGGAAAGCAGAGGAGGGGCTTCATTAGAGGCTGAAGGAGCTGGGGGCAGAAGGACCCATGAGGATGCCTGTCACTTAATTCAGGAGGGAAATAGCCTGAAGACACAAGAGATGAACAGCGGGGGGTGCTGGGAGCTGCAGGAAGAAAGGGACCAGGGAGAAGAGGAGGTGCCCACAAAAGAAACTGGGTCTAAAACATACCCAGTGAGGAGTGGCAGTGGGCTCCGTACCTAAGTTTCCATGGACATGATCCCTTAACATGGGGATGTGCCTACATTGGTTCTAACAAGAGAGATGCGGTCACTGGAGAAGAGCCCCAGTTCTGAAAGCATCAGTATTCTGCCAGGTGCCTCACTGGCCACGGCGACATGCTCTCTCCAGACCCGTATGCCAGCAGCTCACAGGTGCCCCTGCCCACTGGTGGCCTTGTCCACTGGTGAGGCCAGACACCCACCTATTGCATGAGTTGGCCCTGGGTATCTCCCCCAAAATGTCCCATTTCGCTCCATTTCTCTTGCCCAGCGGAAAAATGAACCCCTCTGTTGGTGACATCAGCCCTGAAAATCAATTAAATGAATTACAACAGGCCCTGCGAGATCAAAACACAAGCCCGGGGTGTCAGCTCTTCTTTCCTCTGATTGGCACCGATCAAAAGCTGCCCCCGGGGGTTTCGAAGAGAACCCCTCCAGCCCCTCCCCCACCAGCACTACCCTGGGCTCAGATGAGACCAGACCACCCCTGGGAATGGCACGATGCTCTTGAAATGTCAGAGTGCGCTGCACGCTCCCCATCTTCCCCGCAGTCTAGGCGATGCGTATTGATTTCAGACACCGTTTCAGAGCGAAACTGAAAGCTAGCGCCTTTGCAGCTTGTCAAGCACTCGGCCGGCTTTCACAGCCGCGTGCCTGGTGCCTCGGAGAGCTGAGCCGGGCCTCCGAGGCCGGTCTCCTCACTCCCTGAGATTCCATCAGTGACGCAGCCAATCAACAGTTTCATCCTTTTAACAAGCGGACGTGGGGCGCTCAGAGCAGGAGGCAAGAAAGGTTGGAGGGAGGGAGAGATGAAAGGCCCCCAGGCATCGGTGTGGACAGGATTCAAGCGGAATAGAACTGTCCACAAGTCCTGATGCCTCTGTCTTTGGGACTTTTGGGGGGTCTGGTACCCTTTTTGGAAAAGTCAGCGTTTATTCAACATTTCTTACACATGATGGCAGGCTTGGGGGTGGGGAGGAGATAAATAAGGAAGCCTTTGCCTCAAAGAAATCTGCAATCCAGAAGGGAAACAGATATGAATATAAATGCCACGAGGAAGAAAATCAAAGCGATAAGGAGGAGATAAGCAGGGGATGTGGTTGGAGTTGCATTGATGCTGGGTGAGGAAGGCTTCTCAGGCCAGTCCCAGAGGGATTATTAATGGGAGAGAATATGAAGATCAAAGGAGACACTATTGCCCGGCTGGCGTGGCTCAGTGGTTGAGCATCAATCTATGAACCAGGAGGTCATGGTTCAGTTCCCGGACAGGGCGCATGCCCGGTTGTGGGCTCAACTCCTGTTGTGGGGCGTGCAGGCGGCGGCCGATCAATGATTCTCCTCATCATTGATATTTCTATCTCTCTTACCCTCTTCTTCTCTCTCTAAAATCAATTAAAAAAATATTTTTAAAGCATTAAAAATGAGACAATGTTAATCTGCCATCTATTTGATGAGGAAATCCTACTATCCATTTTTAAAAGCTTGAGTGCACTATCGGGTAGATCACCCAGCTAAATATTCTCTACACATTTTAAATCCAAATAGCACTTGAGTGCTTGGGTTAATCTCAGAGTTTCCAATTTTTCAACCTAAATTTTACATCTAGTATAGTTCTGCAAACCATCTTTTCATGAAAAGGAACAGAAGGTCAGAATAAAGCAGCCTTCGAATAGGAATATGGGCCGGGAGCAGTGAAACTGCCTGACATTGAACATGACCTTGAGGTTTCTCTCTTCAACCTCAGAGAACCACAGGAAGAAAAGGCAAAATTAGTGGTGGGAACTAAAGTAACACAGGTGTCTAGAAGGGTCTAAATGCTATCTATTTTTAATGATCTCGGATGCTGGAAACCCAAGCAAGGAAAGTCGGATTTAAAAATAACCAGTGCGCCTTTACTTGGTACCGTATTTCACAAAGTTGCTCAACTTCCCTGTATCATCTTTCACGTATCTTAGGGGTATTAGTGTCCCCAATGCTTAGGGATTAGTCGGGGACAGGGAAAAGAAATGCAGGCCTCTAAACTAAGCTAAATGATTCAATAAATTAAGCCCAAGGCCAACCTCCATATTTGTAGGAGAATCTCAGACCATTTTGTTTGTATATTTCATTTATTCAGTCAACAAAACCTTCCTGGCTGGTAATCTGGAAGCCTGCCACCCTGTTGGTCTAAAATTGTGACTAAACCTTCTCATCTTTTTTCATAAACAAAAAATAAGTCACAGTCATTCTGCTTCTATTTCTCTCTCATTCCGCCAATCATTCGATTGCTCATCCAACCAAGATTGAAGCTTTTAACCCATACCAGGCATTTTCCTACACCTTCGGGGAATACCAAAATGAACGGAATACAACCCATGCCTTTAAAGAGATCCGGTCAAGAATTTCTAGTAATGCCCTAACTGGTTTGGCTCAGTGGATAGAGCGTCGGCCTGCAGACTGAAAGGTCTCAGGTTCGATTCTGGTCAAGGGCATGTACCTCGGTTGTGGACACATCTCTAGTAGGGGGTGTGCAAGAGGCAGCTGATCGATGTTTCTCTCTCATCGATGTTACTAACTCTCTATCCCTCTCTGTAAAAAAATCAATAAAATATATTTTTAAAAAAAGAATTTCTAGTAATTCCAGTTCACTGTGCTCAATGCGATAATTATTACATAAACAAAATGCTATAAAATGTATCAGCAAGAGGTGGGAAGGGTGGAGAGGGATTTTAAACCTTTGAGGGGGGAAAAGAGGGGGAAGTAGTATTTGATCTGAGTCACCAAATGGGAACTTTTCCACCCTCCCCCCACCAAAAAATAGTAGAGAAAAGAGCATTCTTGACTGACAGCTAAGGGACAGAGGGACATGAGGCGCTGAGGGTCCGGCCAGGGGCACCGAAGAACAATGGAGAACACTGTGTTTTGAAAAGATGACCTGACTGCGCACCACAGAGGGGACAGCAAGCTCTTGGCAGCTCCCTAAGGAGTTTAGACCGAATTCAGTCCACAGCAGGGGGCTCTCAGACACCTGCACCCACAGGTATCAGGCGGGGCTCAGACATTTCAATGTGGCCGAAGAGCAAGTCTACCAACAAGCAAAGAGCCATTTCGTGTCGCTTAGAGAATGAAACACTGGTCCTCCGTGCTGGGCTGAATTTCGAGTGGATGTTGGAACGCTGACCCAATGGAGACACACAGGGCATCACTGTGAAGCTGTATTTAAGTTTGCTTGTCGTTCCCCCACGCGTTTATTCAACAGCTGCTTCCCAAGAGCCCATGCAAGGTTAGACCCTCAGAGGAGAATCTGTGATGAAAATAGATACACAGGGGTTTGACAGAAGAGTTGGGAGACCAGACAACATACATGCAGGGGGTCAGAGAGGCTCCGTAGCAGGGGCCTGATGCTTTAGCAACATGTCGCCCTGAGGTATGTCACTCACAAGCCCACCCGGCGGCGGTACAGGCAACCTCACAGCCAGGGAGTGCAGTGGGGTAGTGCCACTGTTTACATGTAATAGATGAGGGCACTGAGCAGCCATTAAACAACTTTGCCCACAAAAAGTAATTTGTGACTGAGTCTAAGAAACAACCCACTTTTTTTTAAAATATATTTTATTGATTTTTTACAGAGAGGAAGGGAGAGAGACAGAGAGCCAGAAACATTGATGAGAGAGAAACATCGATCAGCTGCCTCCTGCACATCCCCCACTGGGGATCGTGCCCGCAACCCAGGCATGGCCTTGACCAGGAATCGAACCCGGGACCCCTCAGTCAGCAAGCCGACGCTCTATCCACTGAGCCAAACCGGTTTCGGCGAAACAACCCACTTTTTAAAAAGTGGGTTTTTATTGATTTCAGAGAGGAAGGGAGAGAGATAGAAACATCAATGATGAGAGAGAATCATTGATCAGCTATGTAAATCCTATCTCACAGGCGATTACAAATATGTAGCGGGTCTCATCACTTGGATCTGCTGCCTCTCCTGTGGGTGTGCTTCTCTGCGTGGACGCACAGTGACAGCAAGGGATATGGGTCCCCCTGCATGTGACAGGACTCATTCCGGAGTCACCATCTGGCTGTCAGTCTAGGCCAGTGATGGCGAACCTTTTGAGCTCGGCGTGTCAGCATTTTGAAAAACCCTAACTTAACTCTGGTGCCGTGTCACATATAGAAATTTTTTGATCTTTGCAACCATAGTAAAATACAGACTTCTATTTTTGATATTTATTTCAGATATTTAAATGCCATTTAACAAAGAAAAATCGACCAAAAGAATGAGTTCGCGTGTCACCTCTGATACGCGTGTCATAGGTTCGCCATCACTGGTCTAGAGCAACCCTGGAACCTTGTCCGTAAAACTCGAATTGGAAAGGAAAACAAGCGTGTGTCATCGAGAAGGCGGGACTGACTCAATCACTTTCTGTCGGTAGATGGGACATGCAAGTGCGACTCTGTGTATGATTACCTGTCATGTGTTCACCACAAAATCACAGCCTTCACAAGAGAGACACATTCCACACACACCCCCTGTTAGAATATAACAGGACAGTCAGACGACAGATTCTATAAACAGAACAGATGAGTAGAGATTTTCTTTTGCCACTACTTTATACCTTGTGATGATATATATACCCTACTACCTATTTGTAATCGCCTGTGAGATAGGATTTACATATTAGATATCTTTTCCTTTAACCACAAGCTCTCCCCCACCTTCACAGATTCCCCCTCCCAGCTTCCTGGGGCCCTGGAAAGAGCATGGGACTGAGAGTCAAGAAAAGTGGGTGAGCCTGGCTGGTGTGGCTCAGTGGTTGAGTGTTGAGCTATGAATCAGGAGGTCACGGTTTGATTCCTGGGTTGCGGGCTCGATCCCTAGTGTGGGGCATGCAGGAGGCAGCCAATCCATGATTCACTCTCATTGATCTCCCTCTCCCTTCCTCTCTGTAATCAATAAAAAGTATCTTTTTTTTTTAAGTGGGTTATTTCTTAGACTCAGTCACAAATTACTTTTTGTGGGCAAAGTTGTTTAATCGCTGCTCAATGTCCTCATCTATTACATGTAAACAGCAATACCCGACTGCACTCCCAGGCTGCTGGGGAAAGCGTTGGATTTAGAGTTAAGAGGTTCAATTTTGGGGTTTTGCCGCTGACTGGCAAAGCACTCTGGGTAAACCATGTAACCTCACTGAGAACTAGCTAATTCACCTGTCAGGGGGGCCTAATTCCACCTGCCTCATAAATTTGTCCTGAAGAAAGTAGACGGAGTGTTTTATAAACCGCAACTACTTATGGCAGCACAAGGTGTTATTAATTAGGATCAAGTAAGATCACAAACGAGATCTCATAACTATAGTGCTTTGAGGAGCACTCAGTACATTCACGTGACACTGAACTTCGAAAGCAGCCAACCACACGGTGTGCATGTTCCACAGTCAGCTTTAACCGCTAGGACGGTGGTTCTCAATCTGTGGGTCGCGACCCCTTTGGGGGTGGAACGACCCTTTCACCGGGGTCGCCTAAGACCATCCTGCATATCAGATATTTACGTGACGCTTCATCACAGTAGCAACATGACAGTTATGAAGTAGCAACGAAAATAATGTTATGGTTGGGTCACAACATGAGGAACTGTATTTAAAGGGCCAGAAGGTTGAGAACCACTGCTCCAGTCTAGGACTTTCAGGTCCAGGTCCAGGTCCTTTTATCATTGGCCGAGGACAAGGCTGGGGGACCCTAAGGGGCAGGATGCCCGGGCAGCCCAACTTGCCTTGCAAGGGGCATATCCTGGGAAGACTGGATGATGTTAAGACTTAGTGACCGAGAAGCAATGGCCTGATGCTACTCGGCACTGGGGAAGGTGGGATGGAGGAGTAAGACGCTCCTTTCTCACCCAGGAATTTTAAGGTTGAACAGCAAAAGGGGTTTTGTGCCATCCGCCCGCTGCTATGGCAAACGAGTCCTGCACTCAGACCAAGTCTTGTTCAACAAGAAGCGGGAGGAATCTTTCTAGTCTAATGACACATGTGACTGAATTCGGCATGGCTCTTGAAGGATTCTCAGTTTCTAAGCCCAAGTCCATTCGCTTCACTGCCTCCCTCAATTTGTCAGACATTCTAGAAGCACTCCTACTTCTCTGGACTGACCCACAGCACAGTCAGCCAGAGAGACAGAGAGAGAGAGAGAGAGAGAGAGAGAGAGAGAGAGAGAGAGAGAGAGAGAGAGAGAGAGAGGGAGAGAATGCTGTCCAAATGACCCCGCGTGTCCCCAGCATGCTGGGCATCTTGACCAGGAGCGGGAACAGAGCACTGGCACCTTCCCACTCTGGCCCTGGTTTGGAGCACAGTGGGCGGGGCTTCCACTGCTCATCAAACCAAAGCAAGAGGACTCCAGCACCATTTTTGCAGCTACTTATGGCAGCAAAAGTCCCTGGAGTGACTTTTTAAAAAATATTTTTTTTATGGGTTTCAGATTGAGAGGGAGAGATAGAAACATCAATGATGGCAGAGAACCACTGATCGGCTGGCTGCCTCCTGCACGCCCCACACTGGGGATCGAGCCCGCAACCTGGGCATGTGCCCTGACCGGGAATCGAACCACGACCTCCTGGTTCACAGGTTGACAGTCATCCCCTGAGCCACGCAGGCTGGGGTTACTTTTACAGCTCTCCTCTAGTAGTCACTTTTCTTAAGGCCAAAATTTCTGTTTAGTTTTGACTGGTCTAATCCAGATTGGGGGGGGGGGGAAGAAACAGACACACATAGATTAATAGTTTACAAGTGAAATCTACGGCCCATCTGGGGACCTCTCCGACGGGAACCTTGCCTTCTTTCATTGAAAAGGGCAAGAGAGAGTGACATTTCTGTTGGGCTTGGGGCGCCCACGGGGGCCGAGAGGCAAGTCCCAGAAAAGAACATCTGGTTGGCGAGCACAAAGGAACAGCACACCTGCAGGCTCCTCGTGTGTTTACTCTGTGACTGGTTGTCTATTATCCACACACACGAAATGCGTTTTGGGGCTGGAAACGGGCCGTCCGTGCCAAGAAAATCTGGGGTGATAACGCAGCCTGTTTACCTTGGACGCCTCCCCATCCTCGCTTGGGCGGGCCCCGCTGAGCCAAGCAGCTCTGGATGGGCCTCCTGCCTAGTGCCTCGGCTGAAATGTCTACAGCTTGGGAACTGGAGGCGGGAGAGGAGGGGTGTTGGGGGAGCAGAGCGTGGACCCTGACTTGCGGGTGTCAGGATGCAGCCCTGATCTTACCGATTCCCTGGCGATGAGTGTCTGGCAGGCTTTCCCCTTTCTCGGTCTCTGGAAGGAGTCGCGCGTATCAAAAACAACCCCCAAACAGACCGTTTTTAACACCCACACTTACAGGAAACTTTCCCCCAGGGGCTCAGAGCGCTGCTAGCGGAACCAGACGGCCGGCTGTGTGCAGCTCTGCTCTTGGCAGGCGCGGCTGTCAGCTCCGAGTGCAGAGTCTGTGTCCTTTGAAGAACTCGGATTCTGCAATGAGGCCTCTCCCATGGAGACCTCGCTGAGAGCAGCTGAGTGTTCACGGCGGGAGCGTTTCCACCCTAAGCAAACCCCTCGCTGCCTGGTGAGCCCCAAACCCAGCGCCATTCCCTGTCACCGCCCCGAGTCCAAACGGCAAAGGTCTGATGAGTACAGTGGGCGCATTGGCTTGGGACAATGTGAAGCCTAAAATGAAGACGTGGGAAGAAGTGTGTGGAAAAACAACGGAATTCCCCTTCTCAAGCACTTACTAGGTGTGCCGGTTAATAATGCGGATTGATACTCAACCGGTTAATAATGCGGATTTTGTCATCAAAGAAAACACGATCATTTCAGGAGATTCATCAAAAGTGCTTTGTACAAAAGCTTCAACAGAATTAAAATGGTTAGTGAGGTGAGGTCTTGAATCCAACACCTCTGCCTCCTTGCATGAAGCAAAATTACATTGCTGTTTCTTCTGGCCCATTCTGGTCATCTTCCAATCAAAGTGTAGTTCAAATTGATTATTTGTTGTATCGATCAGTATTAACTGTTTCAGCTGGTTTTAGAAGCTCATAATACACCACACCTTCCTGATCCCACCAAACGCAGAGCATTGCCTTCTTTCCGAAGCAAGTGGGCCTTGCAGTCGATGTTGATGGTTGACCTGGATCAACCCATGATTTGGTGCGTTTGGGATTCTTAAAATAAATCCACTTTTCATCGCCAGTCACAATTCTTGCAAAAAAGACTTTATTTTGTGCCGTTGAATCACATAGCAGCTGTGTGCCCACAGCCAGCCGGGCGCCCCCCG
>NW_006296417.1:4217429-4223972 GCF_000327345.1 Myotis davidii | reverse complement strand
TACTTTTTAAGCATTTAAACCAGCATTAACAAGTATCTTGAGATGGAGTATGTTCACCATAAGCTTCCCAAAGTATACGATAACTTTCAGCAGCACTTTTCTTCAAAATAAAATAATGAATTAAAACTTCCTACAAATGCTCTTTTTTTGGCACGAAATTTGACATTTTTAAGTGTAAAAATATCTATGATGTTAACGCCTTCAGAAAATTTGACATATGAAGTTCTGAAGCTTGTCAATACAACAAAATAGCATACATATCAAATCGCATATATATTAACATATGTGTAACTCCATCCATTGAAAAAAATCCACATTATTAACGGGTACACCTGGTAATTCTCCTAATAGTTCTATTCTCCTTATTTCATAAGCCAGGGAAAGAAGGCTTAGGGAGGTTAAGCAATTCTCCCAGGGTTGTTACTCAGGAAATTCTAGGGTTTCAAACCAGGCCTTTCTGGCTGTCTTCCACTACATCACGCGGCCTGCAAAAGGTTGCCGTGCATTTCTATTCCTTTTGCCTCCAAATTTTATGCACGAAGACCCTGTGTGATGCTGGGTTGCTCCTCTGCTTCTAATGGCTGAGCTTAGTGTCTATTCAGTCCCACTCCCAGCCTAGTAAGGGATGGCCAGAGACTGAGGTCACTCACCAATGACCAATGACTCAATCATCATGCCTTTAAATTTTATTATTTTTAATATATTTTTATTGGTTTCAGAAAGGAAGGGAGAGGGAGAGAGAAATAGAAACATCAATGATGAGAATCATCGATTGGCTGCCTCCTGCATGCCCCCTACTGGAGATCGAGCCCACAACCAGGGCATGTGCCCTTCAGTCTACAGGCCAACACTCTATCCACTGAGCCAAACCAGCCAGGGCCCAATCATGTCTTTTTAATTCTGCCTCCATAAGAAACCAGAAGGACAGGCTTCAGAGAGCCTCTGGGCTGGTGAACTCGAAGGCGCTAGAAAAACGGTGTGACGGACCCAGCATGGACATGCCGCATCCTTGCCCCATACCTTGCCCTACACGTCTCTTGCTGAGTTACATCTCTTGCCTTTTACCATAAACTGGTCACCTACTAAGTCCAATGTGTCTCTGAGCTCTGTGAGAAGCTCCAGCAAATGAATAGAACCCAAGGAGGATGACACGGGAACCTCAGAGCCGTAGGCAGAAGCTCAGGTGCCAACTTGGCCTTGCAGTTGGCATCTGAAGGGGCCAGGCGGTCTTGTAGGACTGAGCCCTGAACCTGTAGGCTGCTCTCTCGAAGAAGATAGTCTCAGAAGTGAGGACGACACCCAGCTGGTGTCGGGGAATTGCTTGGTGATTAGAAAAACACACACGTCGTAATGCATTATCTCAATGAACCTTGTCATCACGGATCCCGGGACGTACATACACTTGTGCCCAAATGACAGATGAGAGCACTGAGGCTCAGAGAGCTGAAGACCGCTGCCTGAGTTCCCACAGGGCCCGGAGGCACAAAGGGGTGCTGACGAGTGGGGAGGAGAATGGAGAAACCTACTGGGCAGGGATCCAATGGAACTTGCAGGACAGCAACACCAAGTTATTGCATTAACCTTTATTTGAAAATAGGATTCTGCAGCTGCATATGATATAAAAAAAAATCAAAGTTTTCGAAAATTAAAGCTGAATGTATTAGCTTGCAAAACCTAACCCAAAGGTTAATGCAAACACAGAGTCACAAATGAGAATGCCCAAAAGGTGCTTTTCTAATCTGCTAAACCCGTGTCCACCTGAGTGTCACTGCCATTATCCCTCAGATTTCACCCACAACTGCAGGCCATCTGTACCGAGAAATTCCCTCGCACTCTATCAATTTGGTTATGAACTTGAAATGACTGAGGGGTGGGGAAGGGGATGAGAAGAAGGAAAAGACAGTTAACTTAGGCAAGGCTGAGGCCCTGGATTATGGTCTTTGAAGATGCCAGCCCTGCTGGCATGGCTCAGTGGTTGAGCATCGACCTATGAACCAAGAGGTCATGATTCAATCCCCAGTCAGGGCACATGTCCCGGATGTGGGCTCAGTTCCTGGTGTGGGGCATGCCGGAGGCAGCCTATCAATGATTCTGATCATTGATGTTTCTTATCTCTCCCTCTCCTTTTCTCTCTGAAACAAAAATATATTTTAAAAAGCAGCAGCAGCAGCAGCCAGCAATCCAAAACGTTGCTGCCCTGGAACCATGTCCTCTGACTGGGGAGCCTGCCAGTCATGTGCAAAATGGCCTTTTCAGTGGGGGGCATCCCCTGCTTTGTCTTCTCCGCTAGGGAAACCAGTCCATACACAGTCCTTACCGACGCACAGCTCTGCACTCAGCGCCTGTGTCAAGTTCTCAGTGAATGTGATTAGCAGCCCATCTGCCACAGCCCCGGAGCTCCCAGCAGCTTTGCAATTTAAGAAAAATTAAGCTTGGGTTGATGTTTGGCTGAACCCTTTTTCACTGTGTGGCCTTGGCCCAGTCAAGTGACCTGCTTGTGTCCTGATAAGACACAGCAGCTGGAAAATTGAGTAAGACACAGGGGCCTCCCTGGAAAACAGATGCTACATTTTTACTTTAGCAAATAAACTGGGGCGCAAGGGGAGGGGGGAGTGGGGAGTGGTTTCACAGATTCAAGCTGAGGATCAGAGTGGGTCGATTGGCACCTCTTTCCAGCATGGCCACCAGAGATAAATCTTCTATGGTCCGCGTGGCGCCCACTCCGCAGGCATGGAGCAGACCCCTTGGCACTGCCAAGCTCCACTGGACCTCTGCAAAGCCCACTGGTCTCAGGCGGCCTCTCTTTAGACAACTTGACCTTGAAGTGAAGGTCCTCAGGGATCAAGTTTGTTAAACTATCACCTCACTCCAGCTGCAGTGGTGCCTACTGAAAACCGCAACAGTACGGTAGCCGGCACTTTCATTGCTACCTGGCATCCAACGTGGGTTACTGGTTCGCTGGCATGTAAGCTCCTCCAGAAGAGCGACTTTAGTTTATTTTATTCGCTGTTTGGCCCTGGTGATGGAGACGGTCTGGTAATGAGTCTGTTTTCTCTGGGCTGGGAAGCTGGGAAGATTAAGCGCCACGGTGAGGATACACAGGGAAGCTGCTAGAATGCTTATTAAGCAACTGCTCTGGTCAATCCTTCAATAGAGCACATCCTACCAGATGTTCCTAGTGTGACAGGATGGGCTTACGGCACAGATGCTCCTGACATCACAGTAACAGACTCTGCGGATGCGGCGGTCGCAGCGCTCACACCTGGGCTGCAGACTGGACTGGACTTGCACAGCCTGTCCCTGCCTCCCTGCCTCCAGGCTCGCCATGTTCCAATCCACTTCCAACCGGCTCCCGGCAGGCTCTCTCTAACACACAAACCTGCCCCTGCGCTCCCGCCAGGTCCATTCATTGCCTGCAGGAAGAACTGCAGACTCCACACCGGGTTCTTCTGGATCAGGGCCCAGCCCACCTCTCCTACCCTCCCTCCTGCCCCAACTCCATCAGACCTTACCTGCCGGCCACTCTCCCCACCGCCGCCTTGCACTTCGCTGGACCATGCTCTCTCTCTCTTCAGACATTTTCTCTGCTCTGCCCTGCCTGAAACTCCTTTCTCTGCTGGCCAACGACTGGCTTTCTGCCACTGAGCCCAACACCAACTTCTCCCTGAATCCCCGTTGGTTGCTCCCTGTCCCCACAGAGGCCCCTCCTGCACCTGGGGACAGCCCCCCAGTGTTATTAAAACCATGGTATTGTAATCACTTGGACACTTCCCTTCCCCACTAAATGGTTAAGGTCTCAGGACAGGGACAGAGTCTTATTTGTCTCTCTGCCTCGCCCAGGGCTGAGCTCTCTGCGACTCTCAAGCAAAGGCAAAATCAAGTCGGTTTCCTTTGGAAGACTTAAGAGTTTCCTGGTTTCCCTCACCTTTACAGAGCATTTTAATTTATTGAATGGGTAACAAAAAGCTTCTCTAAAACTAAAAAATAGCACCTCTTCTGTCGGCGGCCCCACCCGCTGGGACATTCTGTAATTCTCTAACTCCCAGATAGAAAGCTAAGAGTAGGGCTGTTACAAGACAAACTGAGGTATATTAACATTTTTAAGACTATATTTTTGAGCAAAAATAAATTCCAAATGGGAAATGCCAGAACAGAAAAGGTTAGGAGACTTATACGGAGAAGGTTCGGAAGCAAAGGTAGGAAATGATTTCTTGGCTCTAGCTTACGGCCAACCAGCTGTTTGTGGCTGATTACTTCTCAGCCTTTTGATTCTGTAACTTTGAGGTATCCACAGGCTTAGATTTTGTTTTGCTCACATAAGCCACCACGTCAGTTTAATGGCCTCATTTAATTAATTTAACAGGAGATCTGAATGTTAGCTTTAAGGGCTAAATCAAGCAAGAAGTGTTGCTGGGAAAGTACAAATAAATAGGTAAGTAGCAGAGGAAGGGAGAGGGGGCAGCGGGTAGTGAGAGAGAGAGAGAAAGAAATGGACTTGGTGTAACAACCCAGGAGAAATCTAGGACTACAGATCCCACCCCTCTCCCACCCAGTTTCATGCCTTCCCCAAGTCCCTAAGGGCTCTGGGGCCCCCTATTGGCTTCTGACTACCTCCTAGAAACCCCAGAAGATTCTATGCCCATCTGGGAGCAGGAGGAATCCAAGGGTAGTTGTATGCTTGTATGCCACCTTCATGACACACTCTCTATTGAGAAGTGGCCGCTTTCGGCTCCCTCAAAACACGAAGTAACGCTGAGCCAGGATTTCATGAACCTCACAAGTATCGACAAGATTCTTCAAGACTCCATTTTCATGCCCAGCCGGCATGGCTCAGTGGGTGAGCATCAACCTATGAACCAGGAGGTCACGGTTTGATTCCTGGCCAGGGCACATGCCTGGGTTTCAGGCTCCATCCCCAGTAGGGGGCGTGCAGGAGGCAATCAATGATTCTCTCTCATCATTGATGTTTCTCTCTCTCTCCCTTTCTCTCTGAAATCAATAAAAATATATTTTAAAAAGACTCCGTTTTCATGTCTGGAAGAGTACGTACTGCAGCACATGTTTAAGGGCTGGTATGGTGTCAAGATAAAGTCGCTGAGGGGAGAAACACTTTCAGAAATTAACTTCCTTCAAAGGTAGGAGACAAGAACAATCTAGAAATAAAGAGTGAATTTGACTATGCAAAGAAATACTCCCTTTTCCTCCAGTCTTTGGGCTCACTCCTTCTCCCCTCTGGCTCCGGGAAGAATCAGCAATAAGAACACACTGCTATTCAAAGTCCATCCCTCTTTCATTCTTTCTTTTCCTTCCTTCCTTCCCTTTAAAATGTTTTTATTGATTTGAGAGAGAGGAAGGGAGAGCGATAGAAATATCGACGGGCCATCTCCCACAGCAGCCCATCCATCCCTCTTTTTGAGTTTACGTAGAACAGGAAACCAGGCAAGTTTCTACTGGGGGAGCTCACCACGCTGCCTGTGGATTCCCAAGAGCCCTGGCTGACTCAAATACATGGGTTGGGGGCCTTTGTCTTGCCAGCTCCCCAAACCTTCCCCACAGTTCCCTCCGCCCAGCCTCCTGCCACTCAAATAACTAAAACACTCTTTTTCTGAGTCTGGGAATCTGAGCTCCACCACCGACCTCACTCCCACCCCCACCCCCACCCCGAGCTGCTCAGGTCTAAGCTTGCTTCTTCAACAATGGGCCCAAGTGCCATGTGGGCAGGGACTGTGTGCTTTTTAGTCAACCGTGCACGGGCCCCAGCGCCCAGCCAGCACCTGGAACAGAGCAGGCACTCAGGAAGCGTCCTGGGAAGAATGAAAGCGGTATGGCTTTCTTTGTGACTCCTGATCCCTTTGATGCGTTTCAGGCCAGGCCAAGGTAGCCCAATACCCCAGTGTGTGCTTTACAACGTCTCTGCAACTGTTGTTTTCCAATTGACTGTGAAAAAAGCAGCAACTCCCATGACCACTAAGGAAGGGGGAGAGAGCCTGCCTACGTGGCCCCAGGCTCCGCAAGCCCCGGTGCCCGTCCCAGGCGCCCGGTGGAGGAATGACTATGCCCTTAGTCATTCTCTTTACTGAAGGCGGGAGTTTTGCTTGGACTGGTTCTGACTCATTGATCTTCCTTACAGATCGTATCTTCTACTTAAAGAAACAATCCACGTTTCCAAACTTCTTTTATCTAGTCACCTGTTTCTTTTTTAAAGACTTTATACCAAACGTTTTTCATGACAAACATTCGCAAGCCTTCCTTAGGTCCTACAATCAAAAATCCTTCCTAGGTCTTTGCGTGGCCTTTCTTGGGCTGCTGTGACAAAATGCCCCAGAAGCTTACTTCCTCCTAGTTCTGGAGGCTGGACATCTAAGATCAAGGTGTTGGCAGCGTTGCCCTTCTGAGGCCTCTCTCCTTGTCTTGCCCGCGGCCACCTTCTCTCTGTGTGTCTTCACACCACCTTCTCCTTACAGGTCTGTCTTAAGTCTTCAAATTTCCCATTGTCATGAGATCACCAGGAATACTGCATCAGGGCCCACCCCAAAGATCTTC
>NW_006296417.1:4213849-4216958 GCF_000327345.1 Myotis davidii | reverse complement strand
CACAGGTTGAGAACCGCTGAACTAAAACAAACAAACTAGCCTGGCCGGCATGGCTCAGTGGTTGAGCATCGACCTATGAACCAGGAAGTCACGGTTCGATTCCGGATAGGGGCATGTGTCCAGGTTGTGGGCTCAGTCCCTAGTGTGGACTGTGCATGAGGCAGCCAATCAGTGATTCTTTCCCTCTCATCACTGATGTTTCTATCCCTTTCTCCCTCTCTCCCTCTCTGAAATTAAAATATTAAATTATTTTTTTAAAATAATTAAATTATTTTTTTAAATAAACTACATTCCCAAATACCTAACTGCCCTCTGAGGCAACCCACGCCTGCTTGCTGAGCCCCTCCTGATGGACCAATAACCCTTTCTCCTTGCTCCTTTGTGATTGGACCCAACTTCTCTCAGTTGGGTCTTGAAGTAAATCCAGGGCTTGACTATTATGAGGTAAATTGAACCAAAGAGGCGCGCTTTCCCGGCCAAGGTCAGTAAATTAGGTCTGACTGGCAGTACACAGCCCAGGGAGCCAGGGAGAAAGCAGACTGACCCTCCAAAGCTCACGCACAGAGGAGCCAGCACTTCACATCTGGGCTGAGAGGCAAGAGCCAAGCTGAGGGGTGAGCCAAGTTCAAGGGTCAGAGAAAGACACCAACAAACCAATCGAGATCAGGGTCAGGCCTCCACCTCCGCCGGGACCGCTGGCTCCACCATGCTAGACACAGTTCTGCCAGCTCAGGCTACTTTAAAGGTCAGGAGGATGTCTCTTTCAGCCGATACCAGAGGCCCTCTTAAAGGCGCCATCTGGTTCTGTCATACTAGGATAGACAAAAGGTTCTGGGAGTTCCTAGAAAAATGGAACTGATGCCTTCCTTAGACTTGAAAAACGGAAGACAGGTTCCCAGGCATCAAAGTCATGACAAGTTCCTTGCTTTCTATTTTTCTTCCTCCGTAAGGTATTTTTATAGACTGATCAAAATAGGGGGAAATACAGGGCATAAAAAGTAGGTAGGAGCGAACGGGCCATGTTCACGGGGAGGCCTGCTCATGCTGACAGAGTCATCTATTTTCCCACTTGCATTTGACAGTTGCCAACCACAAAAATATGTGATAAAGGAGGAGACTCGGAACTATAACAGTTTCACAGATGAAATAAGTTTTCATGGAGCCAGGACTGGCTGCCAGGCCCTGGAAAACAAAAGCCGGGAAAACAACACCTGCCTATGAAGCTCCCAGTCTGGTGAGCAAGACACTCAGCAAGTGGAGAGTAACAGCAAATGGGACAAAGACCATCACATGCTCTCATCCTGGGACTGACCAGGAACACTGGGCGGAGCATTAAGTGCCTAGGGCGGGGGTGGGCAACCTTTTGGTGAGTGCGTGCCAAAACCAGCAAAATCCCCAACTCAAAATCCTTCTGCGTGCCAACCCTAATCTTTTGAGAACATGTTACGCCTACCTGATATCTCTTAAGGTGTACGTATGTGAAGAACCTTGACGAAATAATAAAATTCATTCGAGCAACAAAAACACAGATGATGAAAAATAGGTTTCTATTTCGTGACCTTCAGAGATATGCACGAGCTACTACTTTCATCCGTCAGGCAACTCCTATTATGAGACTTAAAAAAATTCATCACTGAGAACAAAGATTCACAAGCGTATGTGAATGAAACCAAAACACTGGTCGGATCTAGGAAGGCAGGGAGAGTTAAGGCAGAGGCATAGAAATTGCTCTTCCCCTCTCTCATCAATCCATGTCTATGGTCTTTAAGATAACTTGTTATGTAAAATTATTTATGTATCTAAGATGCACCTACACGGAATTTATCTGAAAAATGAAAAATTCTATATTAAGAAAAAAATTGTAAATGGAAGATTATAAGAGAGGGTTTCGCGTGCCAGCAAAAGTTAATGGCGTGCCATGTTTGGCACGCGTGCCAGGGGTTGCCCACCCCTGGCCTAGGGAACGCGGAGACGTCACCAGGAACATACAGAACAATGGCAAAAGTCATTCGGGAACGTCACCTAAATTATTTTGTCAGATACAAACCCAAAGTTGGCAAATGCTTTCCTTGTTTCTCTCTCTCTCTTTTTTTTTTAATATTTTTTATTGATTTCAGAGAGGAAGGGAGGAGAGAGAGGGAGAAACATCAATGATAAGAGAGAATCACTGATCAGCTGCCTCCTTCATGCTCCCCACTGGGGATCAAGCCCGGAACCCGGGCAGATGCCCTGACTGGGAATCAAACCTTGACCTCCTGGTTCAAAGGTAGACGCTCAACCGCTAAGCCACACCGGCTGGGCTGTGTTCCTTGTTTCTTGAGCAACTGCCCTATTCCTTCCTTTCCTGGTGCAGCCCACGGCCTGGGTGGAGGACAGAGAGTTGAATATGCTAATAAGGAGGGAAGCTAAGAAAGCTAAGAACACAACAAGTGGATAGAAAGCTGGACTCTGCCGGCCTGCACGTAGGTATTGTGAGGGTCCCTCCGCTAAAGGGCTCAAGGACCAGAAAGGCTGACCTGGGATCCGCCTGGTGCCGTGCACACACACTGGTGGCTTTGGGTCGCTTCCCAGGGGAAGTTCTACAGAAGCCGGCTGTCACTCAGGAGTCCTCCTGTTCATCAGTCCCCGGGCACGTAGCAGAGGCCGCAGCCCTGTGGGGGAATGTGCTGGCAACCAACACATCACCACGCCCCAAGGGAAAGTGTGCCTTCCACAGCTGTCACCATATCAAAGAAAAGATTTTAAAAAAAACAGACAGAACCACTCGTCTAAATAGTCCTGCTGAGCCCTCAAAGACGGCTCAGAAAACATCACAAACGACTATTCTTCGAAAATTCTAAAGTTTCCTAAAAAACAGGAGAGCAGAACACATTTAACAGTGTGTTTTTTAACAGCATACTGGCTCACAGCAGACTGAAGAAAACACTGACTATAGTCTAACACTTCTTTGTTGTTTTTAATCCTCACCAGAGGATATTTTTCCATTGATTTTTTTTTTTTTTTAGAGAGGGGGGAAGAGAGGGGTAAAGACAGAGAGAAATATCGATGTGAAAGAAACAAATCTATTGGTTGCCTCCTGCATCCCCTGACCAGGGCCCAGGCTGGGGAC
>NW_006296417.1:4194165-4213375 GCF_000327345.1 Myotis davidii | reverse complement strand
TTTTTTTTTTTATCAATTCTTTCCATGGGGGGTTCAAGTTCAGGAGAAGAAATCAGTGGAAGGGATGACGGAGGTCCCTGCTCTCCCTGTACTAGAAAGCAGCCCGGACAGGCAATATCTGAGCGCGCTATGCTACGCGTGTGGCTGCTCTGAGCTGGCCTCCAGGCGGGGATGACATTATGGAAACATCTCTCGCTTCGGGCTCTACTGCAGTCCTTTCACTGGAATTATTTACTGCTGCAAAGTCAAGAAAGCCGAGCCCGGAGCCCAGTGCCATCCCTGAACACAAACAAGCAGCCTTCCGCCCGAGGGCCAGAGGGGAAGCTCTCCGCCCGTTTACAGAGTCACACACCGTCTGACGGCTTGATGCTCAACCTTGATTTATGTCTCCTGATTCGGGAAAACGGACTGGCCCAGGAATCCTGGTCTCCTTCGGCTGGCCACCAAGGCAGACATTTCTGGAAGAAATGACAGTCATAACCGCCACCCTCCCGTGGAAGGGGAAGAAAAGGTTCATCGTTCTCTGCATGGGTCACCCCGCGCCCATTCCAGCGATTATGTCCTCATTACTGCAGATGGGGAAGAGGAACCTTGCGGCTAAACAAAACCAGCAGGGCGATTACATTTCAGCCTTCTCTTGGAATCTGGACTCCATGGTAACCCTCCACCTCCTGCCACTGACCTCCTGGGGAGGAAATTGGTGTCCTCTGTGGAGGGAGGAAGGGAATTATCCCCAGAGGCCCTAGGTCACAAGCTGACATTCCATTCTGCTTGTGGGCAAAATGGCTCCTTGTTTCACGATTGCGCTGTTAACACCCACAGGCAGTGGTTTCACTGACCTCAAAGTGGAGTCACCCGAATGTCTCTGTAAGAGAAAAGGATTGTTTAAAACATGTTTCAATGGTGGTCAGTCAAGAGATGGCTGGCTTACTGCCGAATGCCTACACCTCCGCTCCAGCATCTGGCCTAACTTCCGGAAGATTTCATCAAGATGTTTGGCCGAGTGCGCTCCATGCATCTGAGACAGGTATCCTTAGACCAGCTCCCCAGCCTTGGGAAAATAGGGAAAATGGAAATAAAGGGACTGCCCCTTTAGGCCACAAACACTGGCCCTGCCTCAGAGGGTTGACTTCTATTCCTGCAGCTGACAGCTTCTTAAATGCTGGGCAAGTTACTCTCTCCCTGTGCTTGTAATCAGCTAACACACACACACGCACGCACACACACAGAAAAAGTGTCCCAAGTATCCATCGGAGAGACATAACACACACACACACACACACACACAGAAAAAGTGTCCCAAGCATCCATCGGAGAGACGTGTTTGGGGTGACTCCTTTTCAGGGTACAAGCAGTCAGTCACACTGCAAGCACTCGATGCTAGGTTTCATTTTAGGGTGATGAGAATGCCCTACTGCAGTGTGTTCTCCATCCCGTGGATGAGCTAACGGAGTGTGTGCGGACGGTACACTTGAAATGAATTACAGAATGTATGAGTCACATCTCCATAAAGCTGCTATCGTCGCAAAAGGAGTGAAGACATGACGACAGTTTATCACGCAATTAATTACTTTTTAGAGTTCAGCAGTACAAACAACACCTTCGTAACGTTAGGGAGAAAAGCCCGGGCACCGCTTGTGCTCACGCCCAGGAGACCAGACCTAGACTTACCACCTGAACTAACTGCTGTTTCTCCCTCTCCCAAAGGGTAAGGGGTGGCTGTCCCTTTAAGAAACAGCTGCTCAAAACACAGGCATCGACACATAAGCTGCGATACATACTATTCCTTTTCAAGAACGCTATTGGCTCATCACCAGCAAGGCAACCATGGTACTGTTTTCCTGGTCATTTTGGAGTTTATACTGATGCAGCCATATTCTGTATCCCAACAGTATTGACAAATGCTATGCAATGGATTTGTAGGACCATTTATCGGCTCCGTAATCCTGGGGACTTAAATCTCTCTGTGCCTCAGTTTCCTTATGTGTAAAATGGTGATAACCGTACCTTTCTCAGAGTGATTGTGAGAATTCAATAAAACATGCGAAACAGCTCATCTGGCAGCGGTTCTCAACCTGTGGGTCGCGACCCCTTTGGGGGTCAAACGACCCTTTCACAGGGGTCGCCTAAGACCATCGGAAAACACATAGATAATTACACATTGTGTTTGTGATTAATCACTATGCTTTAATGATGTTCAATCTGTAACAATGAAAATACATCCTGCATATCAGATATTTACATGACGATTCATAACAGCAGCAACATGACAGTGATGAAGTAGCCACGAAAATAATTTTATGGTTGGGGGTCCCCACAACATGAGGAACTGTATGAAAGGGTCGCGGCGTTAGGAAGGTTGAGAACCGCTGCCATATGGGGTCTGGCGCATCGGGACTGTGCAGAAACAGCTACATATGAAGAATATTGAGAGGACCATAAACGACAGGTGGTCTGAGCGGTTAGTCTGATGGGTCAGCCACGTGCTGACGAATCAGAGCGGGTTCTGTCAGGACAGCCCCAACGGAGGCAGGGCCATGGATTCTGTGGCTGCCTCAGCCCTTGCTGCAATGCCTTTTTTAGGAAAAATTATCCTGCTGACTTGCACCTCCAGCTAATTTGTCGCTCCGGGAAATGACTACATGGGCCCAAAGCTTGTGTCTATTTCCATCTGCCTTACTATGATTTTATTTTTTTAATCCTCAAATGATGGCTGTTTGTTTTTTATCCAATCGAACATCAATCTCGGGCCGTAGGAGGGTGGGAGTCCAGTCTTCCAAAGACTGGATCGATCAGGCACTCCATGTGCAAACAGGGAGTAATTGGATGAGGGTGTTCGCTGGGTTTCCAGGCCACCTCGGCTAATTATTTTTAAGCACCAATTTGCATTTAATCACAGCTTGACACATTTCACTCCAAAGGTGGCATGTACTAATTATAGGTTATTCAGCCCAATTCATCTTTCAGAGCAAAGGACCTTTGCAGTTTTTAATTAAAGACTTAAAAAAAGGTGGAAGTGTCTGCACCTGGCTAAAATGGGGAGCGTGTGTTTTCAAGGGATCAGCAACCGTTCCCTTCACTCCGGAAATCACATGGGTCTTGGCTGCACAGAGTGGGCCAATCACAGTCGTGATGGAAGAGAAGCCATCACCCGGGGCCTCTGGCAAGACACTGGCAATGACTGGGTGCTCCCCGCACCCCCAGCGTCTTTTCAGATCCAAATCCCTCAAAGCAACTGAAGAGTCATTGGAGACAAAGCAATGGTTTTCAAACCACTTCAAAACTCACTTTCCTTAACCCTTTCATTAACCGAGGTGAACCAATAATTGAACGCAATTGGTAATGTGCTTTACAGAAGACATAATTCTTTCTTAGCGTTCACCACCTGCTACCCTGCACTATTTCTCTGTTAATCAATTTGCCTCGATGCGTCATTTTATCTCTTTCACCACTGTGGTCCCAACCCAAGTGGGCTTCCTGGGGATGGAAGATGAGCCACCACCTGGCCGGGTGGTAGGGTATGAAGTAAATGAAGCCCCTGTGGCAATCTGTACACATCATCGGGGAGAGGGGGGTGCGGGAACCTCATTCTGAGGCATGATTCCTTGTTCTCCCCAAAGCAGGTGGATTTGCTCGGTGAGTTTGCATCCTAAAGGTGCCGGCTGCCCTCTGAGAGAAAGCACAGTCCTGAGGGCCAGCACAGACAGACTCGTGTCCTGCTCAGCCGCCCCCTGGCTCACTGACAGCCACGTCTCCTCGATGCACTGAGCTTCAGTTCTCACCACCACCGCCGCCTTCCATCACTGGGACCATGCTGAGCCACGCACTGGGCGCCATTCAATGTCGCCCTAAAATGTCTGATCTTGGCAAAAACTCCCAGGTGTTATGTTGTCCCCATTCTAAGGTTAAGAAACGGAACCTCCGAGAGACGGAGTAACTTGCCAGGATCAGATACTTAAAAGGTAAATGAGCCTAATTTCTATTAGAGTCCGCTTCCCTGCAAAATCCTCTTTCTACACAGATTCACAAACTCCCTTATAGAGGCCTGCTGCCTGTTTATGGAGAAACATCCACAGGGTAGTGGGGGGCAGAAGGGGAGGAAGGGGAGGAGCCAAAGAAGCCTGCGTGATCCTCTGGGGCCAGGGCCTGTGAAACTGACTCCCAGATGTGGGCCCGGCAGGCACGCCCCCACCCCCGACCCCGTGTGTGGCCTAAACTGGCAGTGTCAGCACGCCCATCGTGTAGGCTCCCGGGCCTTTCAATGGCGTTCTTCTGCAAATGTACACAAACACCAGACAGGCCGCCCCAGGCCTCAGCGCACGCCAGCCGGACAGCAGTCCGTCCGTCTGGAGTGCCCCAGCCTTGCCAGGCCGATAAGCTGCGCTGCCTCCCGTTCCTCTTCATTTCGAATTCATTCCGTCTCTCTTTCCATGAAAGATAAACCAATAGCTGCCCTTGACAGCTGTTCCCTGTGGGGTCATTCCTTCCGTCCGCCCAGCTCCTCTTTCTTTGGGGATTGCAGCGCTGTACTGTTAGGCCTATCAGTTTCATTCAATCCGTCCAGGGGAGTCTACAGTGACTGGGGAGGCAGCCAACCGAGTGCCCTTAACCGTTCATGCGCTGTGCACGCCAGGGAGGGTGGGAAAGGACACGGAGAGCAAGGTTCCAAAAGAGGAAAAAAAATCCGTACCGAACCTGTGCAAAGTAGACAAGAATAAGGATGCGGCAGGAGAGTTCAGATCAACTTCCACCAGAGCCCACGCCATGGCCGGGCCCAGGGGGCCGCACACCAGGTGCCCGCCCCCAACGTGGTTCGCAGCTGTGGACGCACCATGACCAGGGGCGCCCAGCAGATTACCTGCCAGTCAGGGCCCACCCTTGGTACCTTTCTGCAGCTCAGGGTGGCACTTGGGCCTCCCCGGAAGTCGGACCCATGTGAACGGTGGACGGAGGGAAGATTCCTTCCCCGTGGGCTGCTGGGCTGGTCCTGGGGTAAGGGGACTGGGTTTTTGGAGAATTCGGTGAAGGGGTCAGTACGGGACAAGCATGCTCTCACAACAACCCTGAAAGGTAGATACGCTGGTCACCAGTTTCCAAGTGAGTGACCTGGGGTTCGTGGGGTTCCGGTAACTTGCCAAAGCCCAGGCTGCTCCGAAGTAAAGAAGCTAACATTCAGAAGGTAACTGAGACTAGGGGTTCTCTGCCTGGGGTGACACTGTCCCCCAGGGGACTTTGATGATGCCTGGGGAAATTTCTGGTTGTCACAGCCGGGGTGATGTCACTGGGGAGGGACCAGGGTGCTATTAAACATGCCACAATACACAGGACAGAACCCCAGAAGAAGGAGCTGCCCAGCCCCGCATGGTAACAGTCTTGGCTGGGAAACCTTGGGCTGGGCTGACTCCGAGCCCGTGAGGCTGCGAGGGCTGGGGAGGCGCGCAGAGGGAACAGTAAAAACTGCTCAGAAGAACTGTTAACATTACACATGACTTTTCTCATTTTCAGTTCTAATTGGGGCCTTGGGGCCTCCCCAACTTAATGGGACGCACGGGGAAGAGCGATTTCCGTGCAGAATTATAACAGTTTGTCTAGCAGAAACCACGCGGCCAAATCCCTTGACATTTCCTCCCAAGTTCGTCCGTCCTGTGCCTGCAGTGAATTTGTTCAACATGTAGGGAGTGTTTTTTAAACGGTAACCAAAAACCAACAAAGAAAAAAAAAAAAGAGCTCCCTGCAAGAAAAATGACACATTGTCCGCGTGTGGCCAGGGAGCCCTCATCCAGGAACTTCTGGAACATCTGCCTCACCGGTCCCTCCCTCGGGCGGGAGTCACCCTGACAGTAACCGGGCTCCCGTTATCTCGCGCCTTCTCTCCTTGGAGGAAACGGCCAACAGAGACACCAAGCACCTGGCAGCCCACTCGGGCTAGATGTCTGTCTCACAAACATCTGGAGGCTGGAGGGCCTGTCTAGGGAGGTAAGCTGCAAAACGGTTTCTTAATTACGACGTGCTCTTGGTCATTTCCCTGCCTAACGCCCAGCCAAGTACCTGCGAGAGCCCACCCCTGGCAAGTGGCCAGTGTAGCCCTTCCTGGTTTGGCTCCATGCAGCCCACCCCCACCGCCACCCCCAGAGCCTCACCCTCACGCAGACCCCCAATCTCCCTGCCAGGCCCGGGCTGTGCTGAGCCTTCTCTCCAGAAGGTTCCTTGAGGCCGCCCTGACCCACCTCCGGGGCACTCAGCGTTCCTTCGAGGGGCGGGGGAGAGGGGTGCCTACAGCCCCGGGGTTTCCCGTGGCTGGGCTGGCTCGCTCCCTACCTGAAGCTCACTACTCAAGCACAGACGCCTCCCCTGACACGTGTGTGCCCCTCAGGAAGATGAGTGAGCGAAGGAAAGGCCGTGGGGAGTGTCCCGAGTGGAGACATACTCCCTGCGAACCAGATGACAGCTCGGTGTCATGTCAAGACACTTTCGAGTCAGAAAGCGTGGGCTTTCCCACACTCACTACCTTATGTGTGTGACTGAACCTGTCTGGACCTACTTCCTTATCTGCAAAATGGGGGGTGGGGTGGTTCCAAACACAATGCCTAGCTCCGTGGTCAGCAAACTGCGGCTCGCGAGCCACATGCGGCTCTTTGGCCCCTTGAGTGTGGCTCCTCCTAAGCCTTAGGAGTCCCCTAATTAAGTTAATAACAATGTACCTACCTATATAGTGTAAGTTTAAAAAGCTTGGCTCTCCAAAGAGATTTCAATCGGACTGTTGATATTTGGCTCTGTTGACTAATGAGTTTGCCGACCACTGGCCTAGCTGATAGGATTACTGTGGGGATCGAGGCACCCAAAACATTTAACGGGCGCCAGGCGGGGAGGAAAACATGCCACTGGAACAAGAAAGGCATCCTTTTGGGGGGAACTTGTCTGCATATATGCACAGCCCGTGGACACACACAGCGATGTGGTGAAGACCTGGGGGGAGGGGGGAAGAGGAGGGAAAACAGGCAACATCTGTAATAATGTCAACAATAAAACAGACTTAAAGAGGTATTCTGCTTTAGTTCCCCAAAACCAATAGAGAGCCCAACTGATTAATCTACAATTCTGCAGCCCCTCGTCCTCTTTGCCCCCAAGGGGAGAGGTTTGAAATGGGGGTGTATCACCCCCGGAACCACTGCGGATTGAAGGGAGGAAAAGGGCCCACACATGTTCCAGCAACAGCAGGCCAGACCGTAGCAACAACTGGTGCAGGTGAGCAGACGCCCATGCCACCAACATTGGCACCATCTGTCTTAGAAGCCAGGGAACTTTCTTTTCAAAAGAGGTGGCTCTTTCAGAGGCACTACCGTTCCCCCAAGAAAGAGATCACCGTCTCTCTTTAGGCAATGGTTTGAGGCAAAACTACAAAATGCTATTGCTGGAGTCACACAGCCCCTGCGTTCCTCCTCCTTCCCCCGCCGCCCCCCTCAGCTCACTGGGGACCACCTTCTCTGGTATCCACTGCCGGCTTCTCATTAGCGCTCCAGGGAGGCCGGGAGATGTAACCAGACCGGGTGGGCGATGCTATCAGCTGCCCCCGGTGACTGGCACTTGGACTAAAAGCCTCCTCCCGCTCCTGCTCTGTGATTGAGTTTCCCTCTCCCCCGAGCCCCTCCCTCCCCCAGGCAGTGTGCGTGCCAAAGGGCTGGGCGCTCACCCCGGCACCTGCCAACGTGAACAGCCTGCTTGTCTGAATTCAAAAAACTCTCTCAGTGGAGCAGACGGCTCTGCGGCCCTGGGGAAGCTGAGAGCCAGGTCGGAGGGACTTGTGGGCAATTCCGTTTCCTTAGCCCCTGGGACCCGGGGGAAGAAGTTCCCCGGGGAGGAGGATAAGAGGTTAACAATGACATGGTGATGTCCTTGAGACACACCTGGGCAGTGATCAAGGGATCTGAATGAAGTGAGAGGCGGAGCAGAATGGCGATGAGGCTGGGGAGGGAGACGGGGCTGTCAGAGGAGCCGAGACCCTAAACGTAGCTTCACACAGACCTAAGGAGCCCCCTCATGCTGACAACCAACAGACAAAGGAACCCGAGGGGCGAGGGGGTGCTGGACAGAGCAAGCCTCTGCTCACACCCTGCACACAAAATCAAGAGAAGCGATGGCTTCCCGTGGAGTTTGCTTCTTACCTTGTCCCTCTAGTCTCCTTTGCCTGACAGACTTGTCAGCTGGCCAATGGGGTCACTTAGAAAACAGAATGGCCTAACAGAGCCCAGTCACTGCTCCCACGACCCTGCTTTAGTAGCCAAAGGCAGCTCAGCTACAGTGCAACCAAATCCCAGCAGAAACCCTGGCCAGTTCATAAGCCCACGTGTCTTCATTTTATTCCCAAACAATAATAAACGTGGAACTCCCACCTCCAAGGGGAAAGGGAGGACAGACATTTATTGGGATCCCACTGCGTGCCTGGCCCTCACAGAATGCACACATTGCCTGGGGTGGGGGTGGGGGTGGGGGTTGTTTCTCTCTTTCATTTGCTCCAAATCTCAAACTGGAAACCTCGGAATGGCCTGGCCCTCTCCCTTCTTCACTCACAGTCAGCAGCTACTACGCACTTCCTGTCCGTTTCGCCTCCAAATACATCTCCATTGGATTCCACCCTTCCTCAACCATCGCTGTCTGATACTTCAGAGCGCAGCATAATGCCCGCCTCCCCCCAGTGGCCCAGGGACAGCCAGCCTCTTCTGTCTTCCTGCTCCTTGATCCTATTCCTTTCTATCCTTCAGTCATACACCACCATCTTTTTTTTTAAGTAGTTGTCTTCCCGATAGACTGTTAACAGCCGGCAGGCCCACCCTGCGTCTTACACCCAGAGCCCAGCACACCTGTCCAGCACAGGTGAACGGAAGGAGGAAATTCTGAATCAAGCAAGTGAACCGTCATGTACACAACCCCAGGGCCCGGATTCTCGCCCAGGCTGAGGGCTGCAAAGCCTCCGGTTCCTGGCCGGTGGCGGACCCAGCATCATTCTCTACCTACTAGAGGGCGTGGGGGGTTCTGCTGTCCCTGTGACGCACGGGTGTCCCCATCGATATAATGGACGGGGATGGGTTCCATTTTCACAGGCCACTGCCCGTCCCACCACATCTGTATAACGTGCCACTCAACCTCCTCTTAAATGCCTGCATTCCTCCCGAGGGGAAACTGGGAGCCTGTTTCGAGCCTCTCCTGGGGGAAATGGTTGTTGGGTTTCATCATCCAATGACCTTCCTGTCAATGATGTGTTCCTCTCACATCAGCAGATAAGCTGCCTCTCCCACACACAGCCTCGCGGCCAATGTCAGGTGCCTGGACGTCTGCCTGGGCGGCCTCACCTGCCCCGGAACACAGCTCTGAGGACCCCGAGACAAACAGGAACATGGCTGCGGTGCAGACTCTGCCTCCGAACCCGGGTGGGACAATTCACAGAGAAAATGAGGACTCCAGTTTTCACGTTCACTTTTATTCAGTCCATTTTCTTCTCAATGGGATGGTTTTTAAAGGTGCAGAGAGTTCTGATCCTATCCCCCACCCCCATATCCCTTGCCACGAAGCAAAGAAACTCTTGCCCTTCTCAATGAGGCATGTTTCCGTCATCTACAGGCCAACTGAGGGTCACTTAGAAGACACAGGAGCAGTATGGGGGCGACTAGACTTCAGATCAGCATGTGGAGAATGGAGTATTGGGTGGGATGACTTCTCTGGTCCCTTCCCAATAAGTTCCCACATTCTGATCACAAAAAAACCGCCATTTCTCTTGTTTCTGTAGCTGAGCGATGAGACACAATGAGCACTGGCTGAAAGAGGGGCGGTGGGCATTTAAGGGAGACGCTGTGGGTTCCAGTCTCCTTTTAGAGCTGGGAGAGTGTCTGAGGGCTGGAAGTTCTGTATCATTTCATTCGCTCCATTCGAATCCGAAGCCTCAACCGGAAGCTCCGAAGAGATGTCTGGTTTTTAGACTCCACGTCTCTGCTTGTAGAGACCCTGGTGCTGGGAGAACGTGAGGAGAAATCACCCGGGCTGTGCTCATCCCAGGCCACCCATAAACAGCACCAGGAAGTGTTCCGCTGAGATCTTAAAGAGAACCCAAGACCCAAATGGGTGCTTTCCCATCATCACCCAGGGGACGAGGGGCAGGGGGGGCGGGGGGTGCGAATCAACGACTTTCAATAAGACTGTCTCTAAGAGGGACCTGCCGCCGAGGGGGCCTGGCTGGGCGGATGTGAAGGTCTGCGTAGGGCTCACCTCACACTGCAGCTCTGTCCAAGGCCCTGCCGGCCACACAGTGGCCTCCGTGGGCTATCAGAGCCTCCTTTTTCAGGACCCTGTTATAGACACATTCTTCTGGAGCAGAACATTTTTTTTAATAGCCTGGGATTTCTTCCTACCCTGTGGTTAGAGACCCTGGAGACTGGGGGGGGGGGGGGGGGGGGGGGAAGGGGGGTCCACACACCTCATACCTCAAGGATCCAGCGAGAGGTTGGGGCAAGTTCTGTCGGTCTAGTTGGCTTATCCCACATCATACAAGGCCTAACTTTCAAGGAAACCAGTCCCATGTACATAAAGCCTTTGTTTAAAAGCCAATGACAGTGAGACAGACGTTCTAGAGACAGAGCAGCCACAGCAGTCTCGATGCACAGACTGCCATTTCTGGGGGCCACCGCTATAAGAAATATTGCTCAAAAAGGCCACCCCACGAAGGAGTCTGATTCTGCTGGTGGGAGCTGCACCGCCCTTGTGAGCAAGATGAGGAATAATACGCCTCGATGCCATAGTCTTTGTCCACTGCAAAGCTACGAAGAGACCAAGTCCCTCGTGCCCTCACCTGCTTTGAGCTTCTCCCCGGAAGAAGCAGTAATGAATAATGGTTCAAGACAATGATCGGGTTAGGTGCCCCGGAACTTCTCTTTAAAATGGCAAAGGGATCCTTTCCCGTTCTCCTACCAAATTCCCAAACAGTTCCAATTGAACACACACACACACACTATGACTGGAAAGCAATCTCTTGGTAAACTGAGTGGCATTTAGAAAGTTCTGCCAAGTTAGAAGGTTAATTAGTGAAAGCAACCAAAACTGCTGCCTTTTTCAACCATAAGGAATAATGCTGCGTCACCTCCTCTCAAGGGGCTAGGAACAGAGTGTGTCCCCCAACCCTGCAGAGTTCCCCAATCAGAGAGTGGGGACCCTTCAATACCGTCTTTACACTTGGCCGTCTCCCACTGCAGAACTGATATCCTTGCATCTCCCACGAAGGGACTCTCACCCCATTGCCCTGGTCCATCTCACCGCCTCCATACGGGTCCTCAAACTCCCAGGAAACAAGAGCCCAGAGGGTGAGAGGCTGGAGGGTGGGCCATGCCAATAGGTCCCTCCGTGTTTACTTCCACGGGAAAGTCAGAAACACAGAATCCTCAGGTAGATACTGATGATGGAGGCTCACTTTCCATCCATCCATCCCATCAGAAGACAAACAGATCGGAGAGGACATCTCACCACCCTGTCCAGGAGCCCCCGCCCCCAAACTCGGAAGTGGGCCGGGAGCTACCTGACTTGACCTCATTCCAGCGATAGAAGTGATGGGAGAAAACCTACACCCTCTATATTGAGGATGGAGGAACAAGAGCCAGAAAAAAAAAAGTGGCAAGTGCCTGGACGAAGCACATGTTGGGAGTATGGGGGAGGGGGAATACCCACACACACAGGCATCGTGCATGCACCCATGCGCGCGCACACAAACACAGATATTAGGTCTATGTAAATGCTCTCTCTTCTCACCCCCTTCCCTTCAAGTGGGTCCCTCTCTCACCTTCTCACCTTCAAGCCACCTGAGAGCTCCTTTACTCTATAGAATATATGCTTTCAAGGTGAATGTGTAGCTGAGAAAATGTCTTTAGGAGAATGTGGCCCTGCTATGTACTGCTTTAGGCGACTTCACCAACCGGCCGATCTTCCCTTCTCCCTAAATGTTCTCAAAATGACCAATGCAGTTAACACTCACATGGAGAACACTGACGCTGTCGGCACTGCCTGGTGGCCACGGAAGTCACAGGGACCGTATGACATAATCAACAGTGTGGCAGGGGTTCCCGCCCGGGGAGGCTGGCCCTGGCTCCGCAGGAGAGCCGTCCACGGAGCCATGCATTCATTCATTTTTATCCTGCTTCGCTGTGCTTGGGAAATGAGATGTTTTTGCAACCCCCCGGGAAGTTTGGATCCTGCTCACACATTGCCCTTTAGAGCTGAAGGACTGCAAGACACGGATGCCTCTCAGCTTTGCAGGATCTTTCAATTCATCAAACACTCGCTGATAATCGGCTGGATGGAAGTCACGGTTCTGAGCACTCACGGAAAAGCACAGCTGTGATTCTGTTTCTGCAAATTACCAGGAGCTCGGGAAGGAAGGAGACGTCATATTAACCGTGACCTTCCCCCAGGACGGGTCCTATAAGGGTTTGCTCTCTACTGAACACTGAGATGTGTACCGACTGCTCCGCACTAAAATTTTCTCGGCTTCTCAACTTTACCAAAACCGGGAATTTCCCCCTGATGGTCTAAGACTCAGCTCAGCCATCTCCCGTCCCCCAAATCACTTTTGTCTTCCTTGAACACTTCACCTGCACTGCTACTCATGACGCCAAGGTCATTTCTTCTCAAGGTGACCTTTAGCCACTGCCCCTCCCAGGGACACCTCCTTATGCCAGTCATGTGATACACGGGAACCCAATTGAAGAAACAGAAAAATGGGGAGAAGATGATCAGTGAGCTCTTTCCGCACAGGCTTGTGTGTGCATCTATCTGATAAAAATGAACAGTTTTCCCCATCACTTCACCGCATCCTCACACCAGCTCTGTGCCGTCAGCTGGATAGACAGTTATACTCCTTTTTACAACCACAGAAACCCGCGTTCACAGCGGTCCCCAAAGTCAACTAATTTGCAAAGAAAATCACTTCCGCCCTGGAATGCTCTCCCCACCTCCCAAGCGCCCCTACCCCTGATTTGGGGCGGCCAAGGGTTGGCTTCATGACACCTTATCAGAAAAGGTTTTCTGACCTCCATCCTACTTCCCCACTGGGTTCTTTCTCTTTTATAGCATTAATCAAGATGTGTAATTACTTTCTGATTTTTTTTTTTGCCTGTCTTCCCAGCAGAGTTAACAACTCGGCTCATGCGGAGTTGTTGCCTGAAGCCCAGTCCCCAGCGCTGGTCCCAGCGTATGGAAGATACTGGACAGACACTTGTGGTCCTTTTGACTTGGAATTCTGTGTCCCTTCCACTCGAATGAAGAAAAAATCCTTAAGAAAATATTTCTCCAAACTGCCCCCGATACATAATCCTAAAACCAAATCTTGTTCTCATTACTATTCGGTCCTGAACCTGGAATGCCGGCCTTTTGCACAGCAATTGGAGACGTGGCCCAAGAATTTCATGTAAGCGGGCAATTACAAAAACATTAACCAGTATGTGTGATGCTCTAAGTAGTCCGTATCAAAACTAACTCATGGGACTTTCACAACGACCCTAGGGGCTACTCCAGTATCCCCTTTGTACAACAGGGACAGTGAGGGCTAGAGGGCATTACTGCCAACCCCCCAACCCCCAACTTTGGGAGAACCACTGAAACTGTCCCTTCAAGGTAACGGCAGCCTCCTCTGGTGTCCATGCTGAGCCTCCTGCTTCCCCTAAAAAATCCATTTCTTTGTCTCCACGTATGTCTTGTCTTACAAGCGTGGGAAAGCCACACCCAGAGGGGGTCTGAAAGTGCTCTTTCCGCCCCATCCTACCCACGCCTACTGCTCCCGCCTCCTTCGGCAGCGCAGCCTCAAGCCTGCACCTAGTAGGACCGCTGTCTCCCTGTGCTGGGGCCTCACCACAATGGACTCCAGGCGGGGCTGTCTGGAAGCCCAGGCACAAAATGACAGGTGGTCGCAGTCCTTTAAAGGCCTGTCCACCCGGAGCTCTGGCCTGCTGGCCAGGACGTGGTTAAGGGGATCCGACGGGCCGCCTCTATCCACTGTGGTTTTTACTGGTGGCCCACACTGGCCCTGCCCAGCTTTGATCAGCCTGTCTCTCCCCTGCCCCTTCTCTCTGGACCCTGGAGCTGCGCTGAGTAGCTCATTGGGAATATGGAACAGGAGTCCTGCACCCGGGACATGCTTCCTCAAGGGGCTTCCACATCAGATCTTCACTCGTTTCCCTTCTCCTCGCTCTCCTGCCCACTGACTACTTACTCTCTTACCTTTTACACTGACCATCGCCTGCTGCTTCCCACTTCTCTAAGAAGCATGCCTATGCCTGGATAAAGGAGCTGCTGCCCAGCTCGAGACCCGGCAGCCATGGAAGCTGGCCTCGCCTTCCCGCTGAAGCCCAAATCAAGACTTCCTGATCCCCACAACATTTCTAAGGTCCCCAACTCACAGCCCAGAAACCTGCAGGTAGAGAAAATGCTGCCACCCAGCCTTGAACTTCGACAAGCATCCCCATGCCTGCCCCCAACTCTAGAAGCACCTCCAAATCTAATGAAGTTTGCCAGAGACATCCTGGGCCCGCCTGCCCGTGACTTGGAGAGCGCCCCTGCCCTGCGCAGGACACAAGAGTGGTTTCTCCTCTTCTCCCTACAGCTCATGTTCAGAATGAAGGAGAGCATCGCCCAGGGTGAGTCGTGTGGAGAGAAGCAGATAAGCTTTGAAGGCTGTAGTGATGCCACCCGTTCTTAGTGGCCGTCCTCCTCCTCTGGCCATTCCTCCTCAGCCTCCATCCCCCTCCAGCACCCCCAATTTTCTAGTCTTTCTTTTTGGTAAGCTCTCTCCTTGTCATGGAACAATTACATGTAAGCAGGTAATTCACCAACTTCTACCTGCAGGGCAGATCTCTCCCAGAGCTCCAGACCCGGGTGTATTCTGCAAGCCTAAGCCACTAACTCGTGCCCCAAACCTCACTTGTGTCCCTCCTCTAATGCTGGCTCCCACAGGAAGTGATCCCTGTTCCTCCGCCCATCCCCAGCCTGTCCCTGTCTCCCCCATAGTCAGCCCAGCCGCCCCAATCCTAGCAGCCAGCATCTCCCAGTGGCCCTCCTGATCAGTCTTCCCTTCTGCCATCTCCTAGCGTGTGCTCCACGCAGCAGCCAGTGTCTCTTTGTTTAAAAAGGAGAGAGAATAAAATAACTGTTATCATTTCTCTCTCCTGCGTAGTCCTTCAGTGGCTCTGCAAGGCTTCTAGGATAAAAACCAATTCTGAGCCTGGTCTGCAAGCTCTCACACCACCTCGGCTTCCTCTGCTGCCCTCGCTGTGCGCCCTTCGCGCACACACCTCCCTCCAGCCAGGTGCCCACACACCCGCTCTGTTCACACAGGTCTCCGTTAGACTGGAGCGCTCTGAGGGTGACAGTCTGATAGACTGACACTTTTTGTACCCCCAGTACCTAGCTAATGCCTGACACATAGGTGTTCAGTGGGTATTAAATGAATGAATGGGTGAATGAATGAAGGAAGGAAGGAAGGACGAACGGACAAACTGGGCCCTGTTCCAGAAGCACTAAGAGTGGCCAGAGTAAACCTGAAGTCCAAAGCCAGCTCTGCCGGGTTAAGCCTCCAGCTCCCTGTACCAAACATCGCGGCTCTATTAAAGGCACAGTCAAGTAAAGGAAGGGCCCCAACTTTTTATTAAAGGCACAGTCAGATAAAGGAGGAGCCCCAACTTTCCCAGTTAAGACAGAAGCCCAGGAGACGGCTAAGCCCGAGGCACTTGGTGGGGTGGGGGTGGGGATCACAAGTTCCTATTTCCTGGAGCTACAGGCATTTGGGACCCCAGTGAAGCCACTGCAAGCCAGGCCTTTGCAATCTCCCTTCGGCCTCCTCCTCCAAGACCCGCCCAGCCCCGAGGGTGGGGAAGCAGAAGTGGGTGCAGTCTGGGAACGGGAGCTGCTCTGGGGCGGTTGCGGCCAGGTGGCTGCAGGTGAGGGTCAGAGCTGCCCTGAGGGCTCGGCCAGGTTAGGTGGCCCCCAACTTCCTTCAGCTCAGACAGCGGGACTGAACCCCGCTGTGAAACTGCAGCAGGGGGCTCAGGCAGGCGGCCAGGACTGCCCTCGAGGTGGAGCACAATCTGGTTGAAGCATCGAGCGGCCGCGTGCTGCTCTGTGGTTACTGCATGCTCAGTGCTGAGCCCGCTCAGAAGACCGCACGCCTGGACCCTGCACTCAGGGTCTGGTGGCCCATGTGGCTGCGGAGTTAGCGCACCAACCCCTTAGAATGTTAAGGACAGAATGTTCTACTGGCAGTTGAAGGCGGCAGTTGGTGCCAAGGCTGAGAGCAGCAGAACTCACAGTCCAGGGCAGGGCACAGACACCCCGAGGAGGAGCTCGGGGAGGGGAGGCCCCTTTCGACCCTGCAGACCGCGCTGGGAAGGGCTGAAGAAGAGCGGGGAGGCAGGCACAGGGGCCTGCAAACGTATGAAAGGAGACCTGAGGGTCCAGGGCACCGGAGGGATTGAGCATCCCAATAGGCCAGTGGGCCAGAGGGCAAACCGACCACTTTGTGACTCTGCTGGGGGGCCTGCCCTGGAGAAAGGAAGCCCGGCCTCTCCCTCAAGCGCTGAGTTGACAGGCTGGCTCCTCAAGGGGCAGGCGGCGTGGCTGCCTCTGTCTCCGGACCTGAGCTGGTTTTTTTTCAGAAGGGTGCTCACTGGGAATCTAACAAGCCTGGGTGTATCCTCGCGACAGGCAACTACACTCATTCATTCAACAAATACTTACTAAGCACCTACTATGTGCTGGACGTTAGGACTATAAAAGTGAGCATGACAGCCCCTGCCAGACGCTTACAAGTAGCTCTATAATATTTCCCCAAGAGATGTTATAAAAGACAAGTATCTGACCCTTAGAGCTTAAAGCCCTGATCGAGCTGTAGGGCCTTTTTAAAAGCAAAGGAGGGTAATCTGAAAGCTGAGTAAGAATGACTTAGCTGAAATGGGCAAGAGGAGAGGGGAGGGATGGGGTTCTAGGTAGAAGAAACTGCAGGAGCAATGAGTGAAGGGGGAAACGTGGCGTACTTAGGACGGCAAGCTATAAGGCATTCAGGCGCTGGGAGAGAAATGAGGCTGGCGAGGCAGCAAGCCTGGGCCAAACCACACATGCTCGTGGAGGTCATGACCAAGTTTTCTTTTGGGGGTTCCCGTTGAATTGCTCTGGTCTTGATGTTGAAGCCAAAAGCACAACCGTGAATGGCGACACTAGAGCAGGGGCTCAATGCAGAAGGTTAGCATGCTCCCATGTACTACTCATCATAGGGGGGAATGAGTATTGTGTGCGCGAGGGGGCCCAGCAGGTCCTGCCCCCACCACTATTAAGAACCCCCTATTCTTTTCTCTGGCATCAGTAACGGAGACAAAAACATCGGGCACCTCGGGCACAGAAACCTACCAAGGGTTGAACCATGGTTTCAGCAATGACCGAGGGGCCCTGGCATAGTTTTGTTGTGTATGTGTGTATATGTGCGCATAATTCTCCAAGTTCAATGTATAAGGTGAGGTAGGGGCGATGGATTGCTGTCTCCTTTGAAGATGGAGAACTTAAGGCTTAGAGCGACGAAAGAGCTTGCCCAAAGTCACAAAGGAAAAAGAGAGATGAAGCCTGGAGACCATCTCCTAGCTCATCTAAATAGCACAGGCCTAACAGTGCTTGGAACTGGTATTTGAAAAGAAAGGACAATTAATTTACCCCCCCCCCAACTGCATTCCTCTATGTATATGCAAGTTGGACACTATGCTGACTGAGTTCTACTCTACGTTTGCAAGTAAAGACATTAAGTGCTAGATAATTTACTTATCTCCAACCTAAAGGGGTTTGCTCAAAGCCAAGAAATTCTCCAAGTCATAAAAGGAAAAAATAGAAGCAGGGCCATTGGGGGGAGAGCTAAGTAAATGATGATGATGATGCAAATCCACCCCCCACGCTCTTTGTGTGTTGTGATACCCGTTCACACTCAGACCTACTCGTTATGAAACCTGAAAAACCCGGGTGACGTTCATCTGGAAGACAGTGTGGACACATCTGCCAGAGAACAGATGCCCTGCCCACTCCTAACTGTCCAGAGGACCGCTGTTCAGGCTGATTGTGAACAATGGGTTAAAGAGGGGGGGAGGGGCCTGCAAATGGTTTGGAAAAGAGAATCTGAGAAATGCAAACCTGACAGCTTGTGGATGAACACACTGGGGCTAGCCGGAGCCCTGCCCTCCTGCCCCTGGGGCGTCCCTGCCCTCCTGCCTCTACTTACCAGGGGCCCTAGCATCCCCCAAGTCCTGCTGCCTGCCTGGCGCTTCTCGGGATAAGCTCCCCCACTGGCTCCTGTGTCAGGCCCTGAGGCCAAAGCTACGCATGTCGCTCGGAGATGCTGACAGCCTCACCGAATTAATCCGCCAATCCTGCGACCATCCAACCAGTTGCTCTCTCTCCTCTTCCTCCAAGCACCCAGCTTGCTTCCTCCAGTTCCCACGTAGCAGGAGCTAAAATATCCCCCAAAAAAGATCCCAAAGAAAAAGAGCCTTCGCCTATCATATTAGGTACCTTCACAGACAAACTCTGAGGCCCTCTAAAGCAACCAGGACATAACCCTTCCCAGCCCAGGCGCCCTGCGGGGCTCACAGGTGGGCACTGGGTCCTAGAAAGTGGGAGCAAGCGAGCGTCCGAGCCCAGAAGGGCGCCGCTGTTCCACCAGGTGACGAAAGCCATCTCTTTGGGCACAGACTTCTTCCCCAGCGGGGACTGGCCCCGCTCTGTTACTCCAAAATGAGCTCCACTCAGCTGTGATGCTTGAGAAAGCGGAACGTGTCCTCCAGTCTTTTAAGGAATGCAGACTCTGAACTAATCCCAGGGGCGCCTCGCCACGTCCCCCTGGGTAGGGGGTGTCTGCTCCCAGCGAAGTCTCACAGAGGCCAGCCTGGTCGTGGGCCGGGCTCGCCCGCATCCCTCTTCTTGGCTGACTTCCCTGAACTTTCCCACTGTCTCTGCCGAATGCTTACAAAATGGTGGGATGCCTGACAGCTCTGGTTGGGGGAACGGGCAGGGAGAGGTGGGCACATGGTGGAGGAAGGAAAGGTCAGAGGTCTCCCCAAGACAAGAGCACCGCGGCCAATGCGGGCTCGGCCTTTGCACACCCCAACCCCGCCCCATACCCCCTGCTGGGCAAAGCCCCCCCCACCCCCCG
>NW_006296417.1:4192345-4194047 GCF_000327345.1 Myotis davidii | reverse complement strand
TCAGACTCCAACCCCTTTTCTCCACTCTGAAAACTGTTTCCATAGCCCTCCCCGCACCCTGAGAGGCGAGGGGAGGGCCGGTTGTTGCCCGCCCCTCCCAGGGCTGGGGTGCTGCCTCACCCCACAATCTCACTGATCCTTTGAGATGCCTTCCCCGCCCCGGGGACTACCCAGAAGCCTTCCAACCCTCATTTTTTCTGTTCCTTTTTGGATGACTCCAAACCTTCCTTCTCTCTCCCTTTCTTCTGATTTCTTCTTTCATGAGATGCGTGAGCTAAAAGGAATGAGGTTGGCCCTATCTACCAAGTGCATGCGTGTATTTTCCCCTGGCATATTCCACACCCCGCCCAGGCCACAGGGCCCCCGAGGAAGGCTTGGCGCTGGGCAGGGGACCATTCCGGGGCATCATGATATTTCCTGCCAGGGCCGGGGCCCTGCACCCACTGTTCCTTCCAGAAGGCTGACAGCCCTTGCTACTGAGAGCCCTCTCCTCTCATCCTCCTTTCAGAAGCCATGTATGTGTTTCCAACCCAGAGCACAACGAGAATGCTGTGGAATCGGAGCCTCTTGTATAACTGCCTTGATGTCTCTAAAAGGTATATATTCTTCTCTATAGCTCAAGCTGAAACAAGTCCCGTGGACACTCCAGGAAAACCTAATTCCTCCGCTACTACCCACCAACACTGACTGAGCGCCATGCCCAGTTGTGAGAATTCATGGAAGGGCCTCCAGGGGAACTCAACTCGCTCATCACACCCCGAGAGAAACTCGGCAGTTACGAAGGCGGGAGGGTCAGGGCTCCGGTCACGTTTTAACTCCACCATGGGACGTTAAACCTTGAACTTGGAAGGGCTTTGTTTAGCAAATCTAGCACTTGTTTTCAAGCATGTGCTGCGGACTACATGCTCACTTTCTATTTTGAAAATTATGACGCTTTGAACACGTGTGTGTATGTGTGTGTGTGTGTGTGTGTGTGCACGAGCGTCTCTGTGTGTGGACAGAGCCATGGGTATAAAACTGCACACACAACGTTCTCATCTACTATCCAGAAGTGATGCTAGCGCCCTGGGCTGATGAGAACAAAGGGGAACTGTTCGGTCTTTCGCCGAGTGATCCAGAGGCGTGACTGGTTTCCATGCCAACGCTGTGGCCCCTCCCAGGTCCTCCCTCTTCCTGGCTAGTCCCGGCTCCCCAGGTCCCGGGCACCCTAGGACCAAGGTCACTGACAGAGGCGCCGTCTGGCAGTTAAAGTTGGGGCAGGAATAAAACACTGGGAGGACGCATCCCGACCCTCAAGCTGCTGCGCTCCAGGTCTTCTCTTCTATTCCTGACCTGCTCTTGCCAGGGCCAAAATCGGTGGGGCTGGGCCTTCTGTGACCGGTCCTATGAACTTCACTTTGACGCTGAATGTTGCAGGGGCCTCTTGAGCCTCCTCTCTGTGGGCTGATGTTGGATGTCTCACCTCCATGGCTTGCTCGGAGGGCTAGAGCCCTTCCAGTATCTCCTGCTGTTGGCAGGCAGTGGGAGCCCAGCTCCAGGCCCCTGCCCTGAGCCCGGGGGAAGAGGTCCAGCCTTTGCCTCTGGGTTCTCTGGTGCCAGGCGCCTCCGTGGGGCGCTTCTAGAAGAGAACTCATGCTGCTACCCCCAAAGGACCCTGTCCTGCGGGTCCCCTAGGTTCGGGCCAGAGGAAGGCCCCACCCCC
>NW_006296417.1:4169670-4192189 GCF_000327345.1 Myotis davidii | reverse complement strand
CATGCCCGCTGTCACATGCTCCAAGATCCCACGTCTGTCGTCCTCCACTGAAGGGAGGGAGGTGACGACACCACATCAGAGGGCAAAGGAGCACTCCCGCCTGGCTCTGCCCGAGCACAATATGGAGGGTTGAGGGGGAGGACGCTCCAGGCTGTACTGGGAGCTGCTGTACTTTGCCAGAGTACGAGAAAGGAAATGAAAACCAGACGAGCTCTCAGTCCATCGTCCTCTGATTTGGGTTCTTCATGGTCTTCGGGGTCCCCTACAACCCCAGACCCCTCCCGAGCGCGCTTCCCCGGGGGGGACTCGGCCTGAGGGTCCTCCCTCCACGTGGGGTGTCTCAGGGGACGCAGTGCTGTGGGCCATGGTCAGGCCCCTGCTGCTGCTCACGTGAACACCTTGCAGGGGCCCATGGGTATGCTCTGAAGCAGGAAACGGGGGCCGCACACCCCAAACATGTGGGGTTCTCAGGCGTTTCACCCCACCAGCACTTATTGAGTACTCACTATGTGCCAGCTGCAAGGAGCGGCTGTGGGTGCGACAGCAGCCCCCGCCCGCAAAGCGGTCACAGTCTGATTGTGAAGAGGCAGGAATGGGGGGACCTGAGAAATGGGGGGACCTGAGGGGAGCCGATCCGACTCGGGAGGGGCTGGCCCATGCCAGGGAGCAGCTGCCCCTCCTTTGATTACCAGGTGACTGAGAGAAGGCACAACCTCCTGGGCAGGATTCGGGGACCATTCTGTCGCCAATCTCTTTGCTATCTGCTGGGAGAGACATCAAAATGTATGCTCGGTTTCTTTTTTAATTTATTGCGGTTTTTTTTTAAAAAAAGAGAGAGATGTACGCTCAAATCTTCAGGTTTGGGCGGCTGAGAACCTTCTCAGGAAAGCGGTAAGAAGTGAGATTTCGGAGGGAAAGGTGTCTGAAGGGCTGCAGGCTGCGCTGCTTTCTTCACCCTTACTGTAGTACAGAGCAGTACCATGGTTTTTTTGCACCAGCGACGGGACAAAAAGCCGCTGCAGCGTTGGAGCCCGCTCGCTCGCGGGGGCATGTCATTACCGCGCCCTGTTGGAGTGAGGACCAGACTGCTTCCGCGGACGCCTGTAAGGGGTGTGCCCTCTTAGTGCCGAAAACGAGGCTCTGGAAGCCAACGTAGGAAACTAGGGGAAACCTGGGACCTGACAGGGGAGAAAGCTTTCCTCCCTCCATCTGGTGAAACCTTTAAGATGCCAGCTGCCAATGATTCTGATACACGAATGGTGGCTTCTGCCCACGTTCGAGGGCGCCTCTGGGGCAAGCCTCGCAGACCCGAAGCGCTATCTGTGTTTTTGCTGTGTTCTTTACTCGTTCAGACCCGTCTACCGGAGGAGTTTTGAGACTGGAGTATATTCAGAACCCGCGAAGGCAGATGGAGGAAGTTCAAAGCCCTGGCCCCAACCCCAGCGAACTTTCTCTTTCTCACTAATCTGCTCCATCAGAGGCCCCCTCGGCCTTGGCCCTCCCCGCTGGAGCACATGTTGACTTCTAAGCCTCCCCCTGATAGTTTCCACTCGGGGCTTTTTCTCAGCCCCCCCACCCGATGTCCTTCCTGTTTCTGTCCTCTTCAGCCCAACCCCCTACCAACCAGAGGCCTGCTTGCTGCTGCCTCTGGTACCAGCTTGACCTCAGCCCCCCCTGCTCACTGCCTGGCTGTAAGGTCTTCTCTCTTCCCCCGACAAGCAGCAGCCCAGACAAGAGCTGCCGCCTGAATTGAAGCCCGTGAGTTGGTCTTGTGACAAATGCAAGAGGCTTGCTGCCAGAAGCCACCTCCCTTCATTTCCGAATGACACAAAACAGTGCCTGCAGGCCCTTCGCTCCCAGCAGGCCCAGCTCTGGCTGTCCCCTCGGCCTGGCTCAGCCCCACGCAGACCTCCCCCTGCTCAGCAACACAAACTTGGGGAAAGCCTCTCTCTGGCCCCCCCAGGCGGTGGACCTCTACCAACCCCCACCTACAGGAGTCGGGAGCATTGGCCTCATCTTTGTAGAATGAAGGAGAAAGAAGGAGGCCCTGTCTGTGACCCCACTGCCTTCTCTTGGCAATACGTCCGGTCGGGCTGGGCCCCCGCTGGCTGACGATGCTTCCTTGATGAAACTGGGCCTCGACAGGCCAAGGAGCCCTCCCTCGGGGAGGTCCCAGCAGCCCCCTGGAAAGCCCCACGGAGGACCTCCCCATGCGTAGGACCCAGGATGGGCACCCCTCCCCCCCAGGGGGCATCCAGAGGATTCATTGTGGCAGGATGGGCATGATGCAAGGGCACACAGTTCCTTGGGGTAGGGCAGCGAAGTGATAGAGAAAGAAACCAATCCAACCAGCACCACAAAGAGAGCTTCCCTTCATGCAGCGAGGAAGCTATCACAGAACAGAGAACAGACGCCGGGAACGTAGCAGCAGCGTCCCCGCCCAGCTCCCCAGCCCCCTGGGCCCGGAACCCCGGCTCCTGCCACGCGTGCAGAGGGTCTGCATTCACTCCTGGCTGCTTAACGCTACCTTGGTGCGGGGTCTGTCCTCACTGGCTTATGACAGCGCACAGCAAGGTCTAGCTACAGGCCCTGAATTTCTCACATCAAATTCTCCAAGAACTGGTGCTCACCTAACAGCTTCCTTACCCCTGGGATCCGACAGCAAACCCCCCCACACACACACACCCTCCATTCTAATCCTGTGGGAACAGAACAGGACCGCAGGTGGGACTGTGGCCCGAAGGGTAAACCAGAAAGGGAGCTCAGAGATGGGAGTGCCCACCCCCTGGCAGGACAGCGCAGAAGCAGACGTCCTGGGGGTGGCCAAGCGCCAGCACAAGGGGAGGGGGGCCACCAGGAGGCACAGCCACCAAGGAACCCAGCCAGGAGCCTGGGGACCCAGCCAAGTCCACAGAGCCTTGGCCCAGGGGAAGTCTCGGTGGCCAGTGCCGGCCGCGGCCAGAGGCCACCAAGGGAAAGACCAGCCACTTGGGCAGAAACCCTGTGAAGACAAAACACGGCATCACTTGAGGCGCTGAGCACTCCCGAGGGGAGCTCCCTCTGCCCCAGAATTCAGAGATGGGGACTCACCTATGGCAGGAGAGAGGGTGACGTGTCATATAAATTGCGAGTGCCCTGCCCACCTGTGACGGCAGGGCAGGCGGAGGCAGCGTGGCAGACGCCCAGGGGGGTGGCCCCGAGGAAGGAGGGGCCAACAGGATGGACAGCCACGGAGGCATCAAGGGGCGGAGGCTGGGGGGGGACGGGTTTGCAGTTTGAAGGAATTTGCTCCTCCCCTCTCTGTGCCTCAGTCTCCTCTTCTGTAGCACAGAAGCTGTGGATATCACACAGGCTTCTTTTATGTAGCTCCCTTGTCTGACATACACTGATTCATGGGAAGGGGCCGTGGGCCGTCCGGAAGCTTCGTCTCTGAGGAGCTGTGGTTTCCTTCCCCTTGGGGGCCACGCCAGCCCGGCTGATTTTCTCTCAGACCTTACCACACTCCTCCCGGGGCGCCCTGTCCTGGGCGCTCTCCCGACTCGCCGGGTAGCCGGCCCGGCCACTCCCGGCCTGTGGTGCAGGCTCAGGCGCACAGCAGGTGCTCAGTGGACTTCGTCACCTGCCCAACCAGGAAAGGGGATCTGGCTGGAGACGCGGGGGAGCTGCCTCTGGAGTCCCAGCTTTGTCCAACCACTGGCCAGGCGCAAGTCAAGGGTGTTGAGTGGATGGGCCTCAGTGCACTTATTGTAAAGTGGAACGCTTGGTCTCAAGCACTCTAGAGGCCTCTCTTGGAAAGAAAAAAAAAAGCTGATTTTTTTTTTGAAGGACAAACCCCCTCCTCATCATCCAGCTTTAATAAACTGAGACATATGGGAAAGATAAGGCCCCCGAAATGCCTGATTCAAAGGTGTCATTAGGTTGCCAGCGCGGTCAATTTGACGAGTCCTAGTGAAAAGGAAAATGAAGGGCTGGCAACCTAGCTCAGTATGTGGTTAAAACTGCAGTCAAACAGCCCCCTCTGACTGACTTGGGCGGAGCTGTGGGGACCCTCAGGGGCCGCCACAGGAGGGGATGTAGAGGCCAGAGCCTCCCCACGGGTTCAGTTCGGGCTTTGGATCTGGAATCCCCTGGACGAGCGGATCTGCGAAATCCAGGTTAAACGCTCCTCCCTCGGAGCGCTGGCTGGTGGATGGTTTTCCCGTCCATCCCGCCCCAACATGAGCAGTTCTGTAGTTTAAATCAGAGCACAGCTATTCTCCCGAAACCACGGGGGACTATGACAGGGGGGTTGCCAAGTGAAACTGGCTCTTTCTTTCTGGAGAGCCTCCACTCATTCCTTCTCTGGTGATCCCAGGCCTCCGCAGCAGGCCAACCTCTGCCCGCCAGGGTGCCCCCACACCCCCTGGGGCTAGGCCAACGCTGAAAACGGAGCTCCCTTCAACTCAACCGACCGCTAAGAAGCCCTCAGTCCCTATGCAGGGTGGCGCCTTCCCCTAGAGGCCTGGTCCGGACAGAGCCGATGTCCGCCTCCTTGCCCCGCCTCCAAGGGCCGTGCCCGGTCTGACATGCAGCGCCTCTGTCCACGGGGCTGCAGTGTCTGCCGCCACCACTAGACTGTGAGCTCCTTGAGGGCAGGGGCAGTGCCCTCCTCTCTCCCTGCAAGGAGCATGCGCATTTTCAGACAGCTGCCCGAGGGCTGACGCACCAATACCTGAGCCATGTTCTAATCCAGCCGGCGGCTTGGGGAAGGGTAGACAGCGGTACCGCGCACAAAGCTAAAGGACACTGACCAAGGGTGTGAGGCGGGGAGACCATGATGACTCGGGGGCGCTGAGCTTGGTGTGCCCACTGCAAGACCCACCCGGCGAGGTGAAGGCACCGGGGTACACACAGGTGACCAGCTGGGAAGATGTTTGGGGGAGTTGATGGACATGTGAGACCGGCCTGGGAGGCGAGGGGGGCCAGGGTGCGTCATCCTGGAGAAGTCTGCCTTTTAGGGGGCAGAAGGTGGGCTCCGAAGAACAGAGAAGGAACAGGGAAGGCAAGGGAGGAGGCAGTTTCAAGAAGAAAAGGCTGTAAACTGAGTGAGGCTCTTTAACAGGGTGGTATTGGGAGAGCTGTGGTGAGTGAGGGTAATGCAAGCCGCTTCCCGTCTTTGCCAGAAGCAAGACTCCTCCCCCCACTCGTGTGGAGGTCTCACCCGGAGACCAGGATTCCCGAAGGCTTCTTCGAACTCTTCATTTTGGTCAATCTTTTCTCCTTCGAGTGTGCCACGTCTGCCCTGGGAGAATGGCCAGAGAGACACAGGCCTTGATGGGAAGTCTCCTCAAAAGGACAAATTGGAACCCAATGCCCCCTTGGCTCGATGTCAGGTTGTCAGGGCACAGAAAGAAGTGTAGCTTCCACACACAGCGAAAAGAAAAAGTTCTTTTCCCAAATCACACGCATAAACCACATATATACACACGGCCGGTGAGAGAGCCTCCCTCCCCTCCAGGCCTTCTTGCCCTCCGTCCCGTCTGCTCAGGGGAGTGGGCAAGGCAGCAGGAAAGCACCGTCCTCCAGAAGCATGCAGCCTAGTGCGCGTGTCCTCCCTACCAACCCCAGGCCAAAGCTCCAAGGTTCTCCTGATTTCTGGAATCATCCACACCAACCTTGGGGACACTGAACTCACCAATGGCTGGCCTCCCCTAAGGTCCCCGAACCTGTTTCTTTGCCTATGAAATAAAGAACTTTTCACGTTCTTTTATGAGGACTGGAATAGTATGGCACTGTGGCTGGCAGACGTACTGCCAAGGTCCCTATGGAAGCAACATGGGCTGGAGGTCACACCCTATCTAGCAAGGCTGGCAGGGAAAACGGAAATGGCTTCATAGAGAAAGTGAGACTGAAAATGAGCCTTAAAAGATAAATAGGAATTTAGCTGGACAGTCATCCATTCATTCATTGATTCATTCAACAAACATTTTTGGAGTGGCTAAGGAAATACCAGGGCACTGTAAGATGCTGGTAGCATTCACAGCGACGCGTTCATTTAATGCCATACCTCATGCAGGTGTTAACCTGAAGGCCTGGGTACCTGGTCCAGGTGACACAGCTCAGCATCAACCGTTTTCTGATCGGGTATCAGGAAATAAGCCCTGGTCCAGGCTCCGGGTCACTCCTGCTTCTCACTTCCTTACCTGATCCAAAGCACCGCAGAGGGGGTTACCTGTGGCACGAATCTCTAGAGCCGTCCGCATTTTTTCTTAGTGGGGCTTTTCCCTGCCAGCTGCTGTGGCTTCTTTGACAAGCAAGTGTCTACATGGTGTGGAATTTCTAGCTAAAGGAAAACTTCTTTCCCTCTCATGTACAATGGTTCTTAGCGTATGTTCTTTTTTACACTTGAAACCTGTGTGGTTTTATTAAGCAATGTCACCCCAATAAATTCAATAAAAAAGAAAAATATCTCAGAGGCCAAATCTCCTCCAAAATGGTCGAAGAGCCAAAACACAGTGTCAAAGGCGAGTGCCTGAGGACTATCCTACTGAGGGTACGCGTCTTAGAAGACTCTCCATCATAAGGGTTGTAACTGGCATTTTTATTATCCCTGGAATTTTCCAGACCTTGTAGTATTCCCAGGTGGCTGTAAAAAGGTGATCCTGGAGGACACTCAAGACCTCTTTCTTCGGCTCACCCCCTACTGTCTAGCGACAGAGGGAATGGTCTGCCATGGAGCCCTCCTTCCCCCAAGGGCACTCAGGGCCCCACACTGTCAGCCCAGCTGTCTCCCCAGCTCTCAGCCTTGTGACAATAACCTGGACCATTTAAGGACTTTACATGTGCTTTTTTATGTACCATGAGGCCCCGTTCCTGCCCTTTTGTCACAATTCTAAACCCAGCAGGTCCCTCAAAGTTGGCTTCCTCTGTTGGCATGCAAGAGACCAGGTGAAGGTCGCGGGTTTCTGCCACCACAGGCACTGGCAAGATCTCCCTGCTGCCCCCTCCCTCCGCCCTTCCCCCCCCCCCAACACACACCATAAAGGTGGTTTGAAACTGGGCGGTAACTGATACTTAACACATCTGACCCCGTTTGCACCACTGTGATGGCAGGAGCTAAGTGATATTGCATTTGTTTCTCCCCTCATTGCCTGGCACCTAGCAAGTACTCAATAAATGTTTGGTGGAGTAACTGAATGAATACCATTCCCTGCACTTGTGTGAGTGCTGGTATGTGCAAACTTTCCTAAGTGCGAATTTCAATGTGGGCATGTTAGCATGAGGCCGATTCAAAAGAGTAAGAATACTGAAAAGGGTCTTACTCATAAAATCTCTTTCTGTTAGGATTAGGAAAGTGCCAGTAGGTTCCAATAAAATGGGGCTCCCCTCACCCGTGTATTGGGCACGGAAGAGGAAGGCAGAAAGCCCAGGTGAGCCAGAATTCTATTGTGCAAAGGTACCTCAAAGCTCAGTCACTACCGCTGGCACAGAGGCGGCTGGGGAAGGATTTTTTAGGGACACCGGGCAATGCCACGGAGGAGAATGTTTTGAGACAGACTGGATAAATCTTTTCCAGGCAAGCCCCGGACCAGAGGGTCTCCACCCTTTTCTTTCCCTTTTTTCCTAAAAGAAGACTATACAGCCTTTCTCTGTATCACAAGCACCACAGTTAGAAGGGTCTTGGAAAACACCTTCTCATTCACTGTGGGCATCCCAAGTGCCAGCGCCCACGTGACGGCCATCAGCAATAGAGATAGCTATGGAAATAAAAATCTAGACTTGACATTCTGAGTGTCCGAACCCAGATGTTCCTGCGCTTGTACAATTTGGAAAATTTCTTTTTGCAAGACTGCGGCCTGCACCTTACGGCAAGGAGCACACCTATTGGGTAGGAATTTGGCGTCAGGCTGCCTGGCTGGGATCCGAACCCTCCACGGGCCGACTATGGTTGTTAGCAAGTGACCCAGCCCCACTGTGTCTGCTTCCTTCTCTGTAAAATGGGGATAATGACACCTTACAAGGTTGCTTGGAGAATTAAGTAGGCTAGCTATGGAGGAACGCGTGAGCTAGCATTGCCAAGTTCTTAGAAACATGTTTGGTCCTTACGAAGCAGAGGTGCTAAACAAGCAGTAATGTCCAACACACAAGTGACAGCCTGAGTCAGAAAAGGTACAAAAAAGATGGGATCTTCACAACAACATCTTTTGTAAGCTGTCTGTTCCAGCCTTTTGCCCATGTTCACTGGGGTGTTTGTCTTTTGGTTACGGATTTGGGGGAGTTCTTGATGCTACACACACATCCCTTCGTCAGTCAGGTGTGTGCATCTGAAAAAAAATCACATGGGAAGGGCCGCGCTGTCACTGGTCAATAGGGGAGTGCATACAAGTCAGGGCCACAGTGAGGGCACCCGCCCACTACAGTGGCTCCCAGTAGCATGACGGGACACCGAGTGCTGGGGGACATGGGGACAGCCTGCAACTTCAGGGCAATGCTGGCAGGAGGGCAAAGTGAGAGAACCGTTTTTGGAAAACTGTTTGGCAGCTTCTCGTCAAGTTAAGCATTCCCCGGAGCGTCTGACGTGGGTATTCACCTGAGAGAAATGAAAACATATGTGTACACAGAGCCGTGGACAAGCAGGACTCTGTTAGGTTAGGTGGCTCAGGAGGCGGCGCAAGAAATAGAGATGCCATTGAATCAGAAAAGAAAGGAAAGGAAAAGGTTTATTTCTGCGTCCCCAGGAGACCCACGTACCCCAAAAGATAGGGCACGTGGATTCACACCAATAGGGAGGGGGGCGCGTTTTTTTATACTTCGGTTGGGTGAGGGGCGGGGACATGAGCTGAGGAATTCTCTGCTGCAGGGGATGGGCAGGGGTATTCAGAAAGAAGTCAGTATCTGTGTGGGGGCATGTGGATTAAGGGAGAAGAAGCCGGTATCTGTGTCTGGCACCTTGATCTGTGAGAAATTCCAGGGGAAGTCCACTGTCTCATCACATGTCTGCATGTGTCCGATCCCGGGCTCTCTCCGACCTAACAGTCTCAAGCCAAGAGCCGCACACAGCCCCCATGTCCATCAGCAGGAGAATGAGAGCTCGTGGTACACGGACACGGGGGGACCGAGAAGGCACAATGCCCAAGACGAATCTTGGGAGTATCATGGTGAACAAAAGATGCCAGCCAGCAAAGGGTGCATACTACGTGCGCGCACCCTTCAGCGCAGGCAGACCTGATCTATGGAGATAGGAAAGGCAAGCAGTTTCCTCTGGGAGGGAAGGGGATTGGTTGAAAAGAGCCAGAAAGGAGCCATCTGTGACAGTGGTCCTAATTGGGGTGATTTTGTCCCCCAGGGGACAGCAAGCAACACCAGGGAACATTCTGATTGTCCTGCCTCTAGCATCTAGTACACGGATGCTGGTAGCTATCCTACAATGCACAGTACAGCCACCCAATAAAGAATGGTCCCGCCCTGGCCAGGTGGCTCAGTTGGTTGAAGCATCGTCCCATACACCAAAAATGTTGCGGGTTTGATTCCCCGTCAGGGCACGTAACCTGGGGTGCGGGTTCCATCCCTGGGTGGGGCACATGCAGGAGGCAACTGATTTGTGCTTTAGTTACATGTTTACCTCTAACGTCGATGATTTTCTCTCCCTCTTTCTCCCTTCCTCCCCTCTCAAAAAATTAATTTAGAAAAAATCTTTGGATGAGGATTTTTTTAAAAAAAAAGATTCATCCGGCCCCACATGTCAACAGTGTCCAGGGTGAGAAATCCTGGTCTCTGGTAATGGAAATGTTCTATACCTTGACTGGTTACTTGGGAGGCTGAACACACTAGACAAAGCCCATCAAACTGTATGCTTTGCCACATGTAATTATACCCCGGGTTTTAAAGACACTGAACAAGATGACAAAGGAACCAGATCGGGAGGGAGATGTCCCCCTGGGCTCACTGGCTTCATTGCTGGCCTGCTGAGAACCTTGGGTCTCACTAAGCCATGCTCTACCTACAACAATATCTTACGTCACCCACCCTAGCTACCCACTAGTGACTGTGTCATTCAAGAGTGCGAGCTCCCTGCTCCTCTGCAAGTCCTTTTTGGATGACTGCACACAAGCCCGAGTCCCCCACAGTCCCCTCTGGGGTTGGACATGATCTTAACCAGGAGGAGCGGGGACATGCGGACGATGGGACTCATTCCCCCAACGAAACACGAAGAAAATGAACCGAAGGGGAACAAGCTGCAGGCTGAACAGAGGGGTGTCACTTCCTGCCACCAGAGCCGGTCAGGGCCCACGGGTGAGGCTGCCGCCCGGGCCAGGCACGGCGGTGTGCGGGTGTGCTACAGGGGGCCGAGCGGGGACGCGTGCACACAGCATTTCTGTATCCTGTTCAGTCTGTGGAACTTCCCTTTGCTGTCAGCTGTCTCCTTGCTGTCGGTGGAATTCAGGCTCTGCCAGGGTCTCCTGAGGAAAGCATTCCAAGGACCCACACAAGCACACAGGGGAGACTGCGGGGGTGGTGAGGGTTATTTGTGATGCAAAATCAAAGGAGTTCCCTTTCTGGGTTTCCGTGCCCAACCTGCCATGGGAAAAGTCCCTCCTTTGTCTTCAAAGGCCAGTGGCCAGAGCGCGTTTCATATTAAAGCTCACTTTTGCCGTAGGCCCAGCAGGGGCTAGAACCGTGATTATTGTCTTCCCAGGGCAAGAGAGCACTCAAACGAATGGGCAAGTGTGTCACAGGGTGTGCCATGGAAAGAGAGACGGACAGACAGACAGGGGGAGGGGGCGAGCTCTTCTTTGTTCCCCTGGGATTATCTGTTCTCAGGCTTGGGAGAAACCAGGAGCTTCTTCAGAAGAACCCATCAATTCACAAGCTTGTGTGGGCTGACCAATCCTGTGTTTCCCAGGCTAGACTGACAGGCGTCTATGGTCAAGCTCCTCCCCCTGCATATTTTGACTTTTACTGCGCATGGCTTTCCTCCCTGTGCTCCCCAGCCCCGTAGGCTCCACAATGGCCAATTCCCTTTGCTTCCTGCTTGGTGACATCCTCACACCATAAACCGTGAGGCAGATTCAAAAGGCATTTTCCTCTGCCCACTGAGGGCGAAAAGCCGATATAAAAGGCACTAAAGCAATGCTTCACCTTTAGCATTTTTTGTAATTCCTACCCCACGGGCACATAACCCCTAACCTCTAAGGGACCCCCATGAGGCTTGCAACCAGGGGAGGGGAGGCAGCAGCAGCAACTCCCGGGCTAACCCCTGGAACCTCTCTCCGAGGCCCCCTCGTCTCTGACTTCCCAGTGAGCTAAAGCAGCCCAGCCCAGGCTCTCCTGTTGCTTTTTCTATGCCCTTCCTTGTTTCACTGTCCTAAGTATATTTTTGCTGCAGCCAATAAATTCTTCCTTGTTTTTCTGCAACCAGGGGAGGGGAGGCAGCAGCAGCAACTCCCGGGCTAACCCCTGGAACCTCTCTCCGAGGCCCCCTCGTCTCTGACTTCCCAGTGAGCTAAAGCAGCCCAGCCCAGGCTCTCCTGTTGCTTCTTCTATGCCCTTCCTTGTTTCACTGTCCTAAATATATTTTTGCTGCAGCCAATAAATTCTTCCATGTTTTTCTAAAAAAGAAAAGAAAAGAAAAAAATAGTAATTTCTATGACTTGAAATATATAGGGCACAGCATCTTCAAATTCTGCTTCCCAAGCTCCTGATTGAGGACAGACCAATCGCCTCCTCCACTGCCACCAGCAGCGTCTAAGGGAGAGATCACTGCCAACAGCTCCCCTGAGCTGGAATGTCTGTGACTCTGACATTTTATGCCTGGCCCACCCTTCCTGTCGGTGTCAACCACGCAGATTAAAAATGCATCCACAGTGAACCTCAAACAACTGAACGGTCCTCCGCCACGTGGGGGGCACTTAGTAGTGGAGGGTGGTCACCCTGAGTCCCTGCCAAGGTTGCCCCAGGTGCTGGGCAGCTGGAATGGCTCGTGAAATTCTATCCCCCGGAGCCAGGGAAGCCACCGGCCCTGGGCCACCTGTGGAAATGAATGGTGCCAGCTCAGCATACTGGCAGAGAAAAGACATTTACACAGCAAACAAACCTGCTGAAAAAATGGAAATATTTGCTTAACAGGGGCACACTGACTAAAGTCAAGGTCAAATGACTCTGCCAGCCCAGGTAATTCACCCTGGAGGCCAGCAGTCTATTGGCAGAGCGCTGTACTGATGCGAACTCGCGCTGTGTCTGGATCTACCACACTGGGGGGGTGTTCATCTCAGAAGTGGTCCATAATTCTTCTCCTTACGCCCAGTGTCTTCATTTGGAAGAGTTTAGTTCCAAGACAAACAGCAATAAGGAAATAAAGTTGATGTATGTCTTTCCAATATCCACCTTTCCTTAAGAACTTGGTCAATGAAAGCTCGCCTTAAATAAAAAGGAAGCTCATTTCAAACAGACTCCCAAGGTTTCCTGGTGTGTTTTTAAATTCTGCACCATTTCAAAGGGAAATAGAGGGCAGGGCCCCAGCCACTTCACTACAAAGACCAGCAATTCACCAAGTAGTCTGTTTAGCATGAGAGTTACATAACAAAGAAGAGAAATTAGCACTTCCAAGGAGGGTCCCTCACCCAGCACCTGAAGAGAAGGGCGGAGGAAGGCCTGGCCAAGTTCAGCCAGCTACTTAGAGAAGTTCTTCAGCTGCGTGGAGCGGCTGGCTCCTGCCTCTCTGGGCAGTTACAAGGCTCACATACCGCTTTCTCATTACAACCTTGACAATAACCCACATTCAGTTTGCTGCGGCATTTTAAACCGCCCAAGAAGGCATGGGCACCTTTGCCCTTCACACTTTTGCTTCCTAAGGTCAGTGATAATGAAACTGGTAGGTCCTCCCTTCCCCCAACTGGTGGGCGGAATATGACGGCCTCTCTGGGCAGTTACAAGGCTCACATACCGCTTTCTCATTACAACCCTGACAATAACCCACATTCAGTTTGCTGCGGCATTTTAAACCGCCCAAGAAGGCATGGGCACCTTTGCCCTTCACACTTCTGCTTCCTATGGTCAGTGATAATGAAACTGATAGGTCCTCCCTTCCCCCAACCGGTGGGCGGAATATGACGGAACACGCAGCCCGGAAATACCTGAGTGACTAACCCTGTACCTTATATGGACTATACACTGGACCACCAATCCACACCTGCCAAATACCCTAAGCCATGTCCTATATGGACGATGCAGTAAGCCACCAATCAGTATGTGCTGAGTACACTAAGCCCCCACCCCTTCCCATTCCGCCCCTCAAAAGGCGTGCCCGCCCCTGCACGTGCTGCTGTCCTCCCCTTGCCAGACAGCCCGGCAGATCCTGCTCCTCTAATAAAGCCTGTAGTCCCGGTTTTCGGACTCTGTCTGATCTTTCAGAAACAAGACCTGCATGTCAAACCAGGAAGTGGAAGAGGATGTAGAGGGGGATAAATGGTGATAGAAAATTTAAAAAAAAACAAAACTCTGGCTCAGGCAGGCTTCTCTTGTGGCTGCTCAGAGATGGAGCGCAAGGCCCAGGAAAGGAAAAGCATTCCAGCGCAGGCCTCCTCGCCCCAGGTACCCACACACAGCAGCCACAAAGCCCATGGCCGGCAGGTGGCTCGAGAAGGGTGGCTGGGCATGGGGGTGGGGGCATAGCTGGCCCTCTACCCAGCAGGAGCTGGGGCTGCCCCCCACTCCTGTGCCGGGTGCCTGGACAACAGCTCATGTGCTGAGCTCAGGCCTGGAAACGCCCTCCGGTCCTCATCCTCAGGGGGAGCCCCAGGCCCTAAGGGCATGCAGCTTGCCACCCACTCGGACCACCCACCCCCCCCAGCCCGGGACAGAGTGAAGGCCCAAGTCACCATGACAGTGACTGCTCCCAGATGGCACCCTCGTGGGTGAAGGACCAGCTCCTACGCCCTGGCAGAAATCACAGATTTCCCATTTCCCACCCAAGCCACCTGCCTCCAAAGAAGGTAGGAAATCCCATTTGCAACAGCAGGGATGGAACTTGGAGAGCATTACGCTAAGTGAAATAAGCCAGTCAATGAAAGAAAAATACCACATGATATCACTCATTTGTGGAATATAAAGAACATTATAAACTGATGAACAAAAACAGACACAGAGGCAGAGAAGCATTGAACAGACTGTCAATCGACAGCGGGAAGGCCAGGGAGGGTTGGGGGGTGGGGGAGGTAAGAGATCAATCGAAGGACTTGTATGCATGCAAATAAGCATAACCAATGGACGCAAGACACTGGGAGGGGGGTGAGGGCATGTGCCGGGGCAGGTAGGGGAGGCTGGGAGAAGGTCAATTGGAAAAAAAGGAGACATATAGACATATGCACTATTATCTGTAATACTTTAAACAATAAAAAAAGAAAAATAGCCCTGGCTGGTTTGGCACGTATTTGAATGCTGGACCTCCTACAGTGATTCTCTCAGTTTCTTTTTTTAAAATATATTTTTATCGCCGAAACCGGTTTGGCTCAGTGGATAGAGCGTCGGCCCGGGGACTGAAAGGTCCCGGGTTCGATTCCGGTCAAGGGCACATGCTCGGGTTGTGGGCTCGATCCCCAGTCGGGGGCGTGCAGGAGGCAGCCGATCCATGATTCTCTCTCATCAGTGATGTTTCTATATCTCTCTACCTCTGCTTTCCTCTCTGAAATCAATAAAAGTATATTTAAAAATAAAGAAAAAGAAAAAATTAAATAAGAAGGTAGGAAATCCACCCGGCACAGGCACGCACACGGGAAGGGGCACTTAGATGGGTTTGCAGCGGTGTTTGCTTACAGTACCTCATCAGGAACCCAGGCTGGACGAGGAACAGGAAGGATGGGATGGAGGAAGGTGAAGATGTGGGGGGAGAGGGGAGGTAGAGGCCATCTGAGGAGGCAAGGGGAGGGAAGTCACCATGTTTGAGCACCTCGCTTCCAGGTACCATTTCTTGTTTTCCTCATCTTAGGACTCCTCTGTGAGAGCCCACGGTGCCAACTCTGGCTGCACGTTAGAACTGCCTGGGGAATCTTTTAATTCAGTGGTTCTCAACCTTCCAAATGCCGCGACCCTTTAATACAGTTCCTCATGTTGTGGTGACCCCCAAGTTCATTGTTACAGATTGAACATAATTAAAGCATAGTGATTTATCACAAAAACAATGTGTAATTATCTATGTGTTTTCCGATGGTCTTAGGTCACGCGACCCCTGTGAAAGGGTCGTTCGACCCCCAAAGGGGTCGCGACCCACAGGTTGAGAACCGCTGCTTTAACTGTTACAAATGCTAAGCCCTAACCCGGACCAATTGAATGAGAATCTCTTGGGGTAGGGCCCGTGTACCCATGGTTTTTAAAAGCATTCCAGAAAATTCCACTATGCAGCTAGGATGGACAACCACCATGCAAGGAACCACTAAACTCCTTTTTTAGGAGGGGAGAGACAGAGAGAAACATCGATGTGAGAGAGACACAGTGATTGGTTGCCTCCTGCATGCTCCCTGACCAGGGCTGGGATCAAGAGGAATCTGATACGTGCCCTTGACTGGAAGCAAACCCGGGGCCCTTCAGTCCCTGGGCTGAGGCACTATCCACTGAGCTACACCAGCTGGGCTGACCTCCTTTCTGATGGTTGTGTTATGAAACATCCCCATGGAGGCAGAGGAGAGCAGCCCGAGGAGGGTACTTGGAGATGGCCCCCTGGGGCCAAGCTCACCTCCTCCTCTTGCCCAGGTTCTGGACCTGCCTGGATGGCACTGAAGTGTCTGTCACCCACACGAATGTGGGCTTTTCACTTTGCGTGATTCAGAAAAGGACTGAAATGGAGTGAAAGCTGCTTTCTTAAGCTCCCGAAGTTCCTCAGTCTTGAAAGTACAGGCTCACACGTCTCTGGAGATTGACAGTTTTTCACAGGAGGGTTTTTTTCTTCGTTTTCACCAGAATGCTGAGCCACTGTGCAGGCTCGCTCACACCTGGTTTGACATGCAGTGAGCAGCCAAATGTCACTTTGAAGAATAATTATTTTTTTTTTTTGCTTAGGAGAAAATGCATGCTCTAGTTCCTGATAATTGATTTGCAAGGTTCCAATTTAAGCAGCAAATTGCTCCCACTGCCCAGGTATTTCATGTCTTATATGAGCACTTTGATAGAAAACTCAATATTCCTTCTGCTGACCAGGAAATGACGAGAAGAATTGCAGTTTAAATTCTGGATACTTTCTCTCGCCTTTCTTTTTTTTTTAAGTATCATTCTAAGAAGCCCTGATCACAGCTATATCGGGGTACTTTAAAAAATAATAGTGTTGCCCTGGCCAGTGCTGCTAAGTGACTAGAGCAGTGATGGCGAACCTTTTGAGCTCGGCGTGTCAGCATTTTGAAAAACCCTAACTTAACTCTGGTGCCGTGTCACATAATAGAAATTTTTTGATATCTGCAACCATAGTAAAACAAAGGCTTATATTTTTGATATTTATTTTAGATATTTAAATGTCATTTAACAAAGAAAAATCAACCAAAAAAAATGAGTTCGCATGTCACCTCTGACACGCGTGTCATAGGTTCGCCATCACTGGACTAGAGCATCAGCCTGTATACCAAAGGATTAAGGGTTTGATTCCCGGTCAAGGGCACATATCTGGGTTTCCAGTTCACTCCCTGCCCCTGGTCAGGGCGCATGCGGGAGGCAACCAATTGATGTGTCTCTCTCACATCAATGTTTCTCTCTCTCTCTCTCCCCCTCACTCCCTCTTAGGCTCTCTGAAAAGCAGTGGAAAAAATATCCTCAGGTGAGGATTATAATAATAATAATGATAATAATAATAACAACAACAATAATGTTAATAGTATCTTACTGTTAGAAAAGACCCAGCACTATCAATCCTGATAATAACCCTACCTGGGCCCAGGAGTGGGCCACGCTCAAGGACTCGGATCTAGTCCAGGAAAATGAGAGCCCAAGGTCACTGGAACAAGCTTTACTTCCACAGGGGCCAGAAAAGGTGCGTGGGGGTTTTTCAGGGAAGAGCCAGCCAAAGGTTTCAAGGAGGAGGACCCCAATATATTAATTACGGTAGCTTCCCCTTTGATCTTTGTATCAGATAAAAATAGCTTCTCAGGTTGCTGTTCTTCCAGGATCCCTTGGCTGTGCAGGGCCCCCTCATCATCTATGGACACTTGTTTTTAAAATATATTTTTTATTTCAGAGAGAGAGGGAGAGGGAGAGACAGAAACATCAATGATGAGAGAGAATCATGGATCAGCTGCCGCCTGCACGCCCCACACTGGGGAGGGAGCCCGAAACCCAGGCATGTGCCCTGACTGGGATTCAAACCGTGGCCTCCTGGTTCATAGGTTGACGCTCAACCACTGAGTCACGTCGGCCAGGTATCCAGTGACACTGTAGAGCCCGTCTGTGACAGTCCAAAGAAAAGTCCAGTTGGGACTATTATGGATCAACTGGGGAAACATTAACTCCTTTATGATATTCAATCACACTATCCATAAACATGGTATGGCTTTTCATTTATTTGGGGCTTCCTTAAAGACCAACATGAAGTTTTACATATATAAATGTAATGCTTTTTGCCTGAAAAGGTCTTGGATATCTGTTTTTAGATTTATCTCCTAGGTAGCTTATTGATATTTATTTTAAATAATACTTTTTAAAACATATACTCTAAAGGCTGCACAGAAATGCAATTTTATTTTCTGTGTTCATTTTATATCCACATAAACTAATAATTTTAATAATTTACTATAGATCTTTTGGATTTTCTATGGAGACATTCATGTCCAAATAATGGCATTTCTTGTGCTTCATGTTCACCTAATTCGTTGCTTTCTGATTCAGCTAGAGCAGGCACCCCAACCTTGTCTCTCATTTTAAAGTTTTTCCAGTGGTTTATCATTAAGCATGAGATTTGCTGTAGATTATTTTGGGAATTGCCTTCATCAGATTTCAAGAGTTCTCCTAGTTTGCTAAGAATGCTTATCATGAATAAATACTAAACTTTGTTGAATAACTTTTCAACACCGATTACAGCAGTCATATGCGTTTCTCCTTGAATCTGTGTCACATAAGGAATAACATTAATCAATGTCCAGTTTGCATCTATCTTACATTATGGTTTTAGCTTGGTAAAAAAAAACTTTTTTTCCCCTAAAGCATATTTTGCCTAATATTAATGTAGCTCCACAAATGGGCACTCGTGGACTATTTGCTAATCAATTTGTTCCTATCCATATGTTTTCAAACTCCCAGTGCCCTAACGTGTCAGGTAAAAAGCATATGACTGGGTTTTATTTATAATCCATCCTGACAATCTCTCAACTGGCAAGTTTAGGTTATCATACACACACACACACACACACACACACACACACACACGAGGCCCAATGCACGAAATCCGTGCAAGGGTCTTGGCCCCCGCCACCGCCTCGGCCACCTCTGCCTCAGCTCGGCCCCTGCTGCCGCAGCTTTGTCCAGAAGGTCGTCCGGAAGGACATCCGGAAGGACGTCCAGTCTAATTAGCATATTATGCTTTTATTATAATAGATACATATATATGTGGTTATCCTATATATCGTATGTAGTTAATGTTGATATATTTGAATTCATTTTATTCTTTCTGTGCTTTCTACAAGTTTTTTCTTTACTTTCTCCTCCTTGTTGCCTTACTTAACATAGACTGTAATCAGTCTTATTCCATTTTTCTCTTTACTTGTGTGAAAAGTTGTATGTACTATTTTCTCTCTCTTGATTCTTGAGAAACTTTGTGGAAGTTGTTGGAGGCCTGAGTAAAGTGGTTTTTCCGCCAAAGAGGATTTAGAATTCCTAAGGCCAAGTGGCAGGAGGCAGGACCGAACTTGAAACTCAATTAGTTCTCAGCTGGAGGTCCCTGGAACTTTAGGATGGGTGTGAATTGAAGTTCCAAACCATGTGAAGGCCAGATTGCGGTTGCGAATTCTCAAGAGGCCTCGTGTTTATTTTTGATTTGGATTTGTTGTTGTTACTATTGTCTTCCTGAATGGGAGCCAAGGCTGGTTCAGGGAAGTTTATTTTTGTGGGACTGATTGCATGCACAGTCCTTGGTCCCATCAGGGCCACTCCTGCTTGTTTATTGCTGTCTTGCTTGTTTATGCCCATTTATCTTCATTTCACATTCCCACTCCCTTCCCCTATGTAGCCAACCATTCTCAGCTGTTTCATGTACGTACTTGAATAATTTATGCCCCAAATTCTCACCTACCCAGAATGTGACCTTGTTTGGAAACAGGGTCTTTGCAGATGCTACCAAGTTATGACAGACTGTACTGGATTCAAGTGGGCCCTACATCTAATATGACTGGTGTCCTTAGAAGAGAAATTTGGACACCCAGACATGCAGAGAAGGAAGACAGAGGCAGAGATCGGAGTGATGCATCTGCAAGCGGAGGAGCAAGGTTGCCAGCAGCCACCGAAGTAGGAGAGAGGCGGCAACACTTCCCCTCGGAGCTTCCAGAAGGAACCAGCTTGCGGACACTTTGATTTCACACTTCTCCGGAACATGAGCGAGTCCATTTCTGTTGTCTAAGCCGCCCAGTCCGTGACATTTCCTAACAGCCCTCAGAAACTCACAATAGAGATCCATTCATTTTTGCAGAACACCAGCTGCTTCCTATGTCTGTGTTTCTCATTTATTGGGTTGTGGATCACTTCAGCTTCTTTCTCATTTCCAACAGCACTTTCTTTGGACCCACGGCATCAGAATTATACATATTCAAAATTCCCAATCCACTCAGTGACGGGTGCCCAGAAGCTTCAAGCTACCTGCTACCACACACCTCTGCACACGTCAAATGACTTGTGTGACAATTTCTTATGTTCAGATGCCCCAAAGTAGGCCAGGCTAGGTCAGTGGTCGGCAAACTGCGGCTCGTGAGCCACATGCGGCTCTTTGGCCCCTTGAGTGTGGCTCTTCCACAAAATACCACGTGCGGGCGCACATGTACAGTGCGATTGAAACTTCGTGGCCCATGCGCAGAAGTCAGTTTTTGGCCTGCGCGAGTCTATTTTGAAGAAGTACTGTTGATATTTGGCTCTTTCGACTAATGAGTTTGCCGACCACTGGGCTAGGTCTTAAGGACTATGCATATGTGATTGAAGTAACTACTACTTCCCAGAATGGCTGTACTTTTCTCACTCCTAGCAACAGTAAAAGAGGGTTTCCCTGTCCTCACAGCCCCACCAACTTGTCATAATTTGGCTTTCTGCATGTTATTAATATAAAGCACTGTCGTGTTTTTGTTTGCATTTCTCTGATTATTAATGAGTTCAAGCAACTTCTGATATGCCCGTTGGCTTTTTCTATAAATTACCTGTTTGCATCCTGTGCCCATATTTTTTCTTTCGGGATCCTGTCATTCTTGTTGATTTGTAGGAATTCTTTGTATATTCTAGATCAGCAGTTCACAAAGTTTGAACATAAAGAGGAGATGAGGGGTAATCTTGACACTCTTAAAAATAATTTAGAACCCCAAGAACTTTTGTTTACATTTGTTATATTAATATTTAGCAAACTGAAAGTTTTTAAAGAATCCTTAACTCATTCATAATTACTCATATGTAAACATAATATTTTTGAGGAATAACTATTTTTCAAAACAAGTAATTCAGTGAGGAGAGAAGCAACATTTTTCTTTTTTTCCAACACTTTTTAATGTCTACCTGTTGTATTATTCTGGTTGACATATATGAAGGTATATTGTATGGGGAAGGGCAGAATCTTTTAAGAACCTTTGCAGATCATTTGAGATATATTTTCCCTGGTGATACATTAAATCTCAATGTGTGGTAGTTTCTTAAAAGTTATTTGCAATGTGAAATCCAAAACTATCCAGCTTTTCTCACGCTGCTGTGTGAAAGGGCACTGTGCTTTCCTCCACTTCCAATAGCTCTTATGTCTGTGCCTGACTGTGTATCATTGGTCATGTGGGAAATATTACTGCACAGAATTGTGCAGATCTTCCAGACGCTGACATACAGGATCAAACAGGTCCCATTTGTTAACCTCTTTAGCAATCTCATCCGAAATGTCTCCGTATGAAGCTCCTAATAATTTTGGACAGAAGTTTTCCAAAATCTGAATCTTTGCTTGAACACTTGAATGGTATCACTGCCAACACATGCAGTCAGTCCTTTTCTTTAATGTTCCAGCTCACCTGATTCATTTCTGAGAAAGCAGGTGGGCGGTGCTGGGACAAGAGGTAGGTGGTTCGCTCTCAGCCTGAGACTCCCTCCTGCAAAGCTACCACAGCCACAGCCCGGGAGCTGGAGGGTGAGCAGAGCCGACTCAGACCGCACTCAGCAGCAGAGGGCAAGCTCGGCCTGTCCTGTGCCGGTCGCCTGGGAGGCCGGAGAGGAGAGGCCTGGAGCTGTGCGAACAGACCGCTCTCCAGCTGGGCGAATTCCTGTGAGTCCCCGCTGACTTATGTGCAAGACAGAAATCCCTACAGCAGCCCTCACCTCAATTTACTGAGCACCTGTTGTCTTCCAGACTCAAGCTCCCAGCACTAACGCAGCCAGACCAGTCGCAGCCTGGGAGCTTATGTTCTGGTGGTGGGCGTCCCTGGGGGCCCTGGGAGGGCCAGGGGCTGGGGATGGAGAGAACAGAGGCCCCACCTGGCTCAGAGGTCCAACCTCTTCCTGCCCGACACTTGGGCATCATCTAACCTGCTGAGCCCCAGCTGATAATTTTCTGCACCGAGAAGACCAAGTAGCCATTAAATGACATCACACTGACCTGACACTTGATGTTTCATTGGCTCACAGTTCCTACACGAGTATCCAGGTCTGAACATCACAGATGACTCAGAAAGCCCTCATCCTTCAGTAGAGCACGCATTTAAGATTGGAGGAATTTTAAACAAAACCACCCCCCCCCCTCCCTCCCTCTCTCTCTCTCTCTCTCTCTCTCTCTCTCTCTCTCTCTCCTCTCTCTCTCTCTCTCTCACACACACACACACACACACACACACACACACACTTATGCCTCCATTAAGGCTTCATTCTTTAAGGATCTTCAAGGAATTCTGGTCTCCTAGGAGTGCCTTATAAAATGCAAATAACCCAAGAGGGGGTCCGGGCTAATGCCATCAACAGTTTACACCTGAGTTAACAATTAACTTTCGGAAGAGTTTCCAGCTAATAGGGTCTTTGAAGATGTCCTGAAGGGAAAATGAGGTCACACTGGGTTTAGGGTGGACGCTGGAAAGACAGAAAGGTGGCCATGTGAAGAGAGAGGGAGGCACTCGGGTTAGGCTGTCACAAGCCATGAAACACCCGGGGCTGCAGGCCACCGCCACAAACGAGAGGGTTCTTCCCAACACAGTGATTCTGGACTTCTGGGCCACAGACCGTGAAAGAATAAATGTTTCGTGTTTAACAACAGAACAAGTTGGGGCTGTTCTCATTTATTTCAGCCAGTACTTGGCTCATCTGACCTGAAGGCACTGGGATACAGAAATACAGGTTCTGTCTCCCCACTCCCCTC
>NW_006296417.1:4166221-4169091 GCF_000327345.1 Myotis davidii | reverse complement strand
CTCCTCCCACATCCCCCGGCCCTCCCCCAGCCCTATTCATGCCTGTGAGGCTCCAAGGGTTAAACGCTGGAGAAGGGGCTTTAAGAACAGCTGGAAACAAAGTGCTGCCCCCGGCTGACAGCAGCCAATAAAAGGTCAGGAGGTTGAGGAATCGTTTTCCATGGGAATAATTTTCTGCGGGAAATGGTGAAGTTATTTGAGTCACCAGGTGGGATATATATAAAGGGCAATCTTTCTTGCCTCTCAAGAAATGCATGCTGTTTGACCTCACGGATTTGCCTCTCTCTGATTTACATAATGAACCCAAAACCTTGGTAACATGAAATGACTTTTTATGTATAGTGTGTGTGTGTGTGTGTGTGTGTATACGTACAAATATGTGCCTTTTTAAAAATTCTGTAAAACAGTGTCACCTCTTTGGGAATAAACATGGGAGAAGGGAGAGAGGGACATAAAATGTCCTTACCCTTTGACCCAGTAATCCCACCCTTGGGACTACAACCCAAGAAATACATTCACCAAGGGAAATCAAGCTTTATGTGCAAAGATGTTCGCTGCAACATTATTTACGATAGAAAACCCCTAATGGTTCAGCTAAAGAGGGTGAGTTAGACGATCATTGCACATCAACATGAGAGAATATCGTGGGCCATTAAAACTATGAAGTAACAACACTGGAAATGTCATGTAAGAAAGCAGACATAAAAACATATACAAGTTGACTAATTCTGTTGCTCTGTAGTATATAGTGTGGCAACAATATAAAAAGCTAAACTGAGGCAGTAGAATCATGAGAGATCCTCTTTTTTTGGAATTTTGTTTAATGTTAATTTCTTTTCTCTGATTAATAATTACATTTTTACAATATTATTGACTATATTTTCTATGCTGTACTTTGCATGGTGCCAGGTGAGTACTGGAAATACCAGAGGGAACATGATTGTCTATCACTATACTGTACACCTAAAAGTAATAAAAAATAATATCAAACATAAATTGTAATTGAAAAACGTTTTTAAATCAAAAAATAATTTAAAAATGTAATTTTGTTAGGGAAATAGAACAACACTTGACACTTGATGTTTCATTGGCTCACAGTTCCTACACGAGTACCCAGGTCTGAACATCACAGATGACTCAGAAAGCCCTCATCCTTCAGTAGAGCACACATTTAAGATTGGAGGAATTTTAAACAAAACCACCTCCCTCCATCCCTCCCCAATTTATGTTCATAAATTGTAACAATGGTGGACCATCACCTCTACAAATAAACTAAAAACCATTGAAGTCTACACCTTCAAAGGGAGAACTGCATGGTATGTGAATTATATTTCAGTACAGCTGTTATGAAACATTTAATTTTGTTTTTTAAAAATGGAAGCCACTTGCAGTGAAGAGAGGGAAAGATCTTTGTTTCCAACTTCAGAGTGCCGTTATCCAAGGTTTTTGAAGTCTTGACACAATTGACACCTGAAGAGCCGCGGGTGTTTTCTAAGAGGCTGACCGGGCATCCTGGCCCAGCAGCGACCATGTCTGTTCCTACGGCCCATCCCACATCACTGATCACTGGTGCCTGGAAAGGAGAGAGAGGTCTTCACCCACAGGCTCCTGAAACAACGGCTCAGTCCACACAATGCGGTCAGCTCAGCCGTTCCCCACAGCCATCGGAACTCCAGCTGGAGGCTTTCACTCGCAGGAACCCGACTTTCTCCTGAAGTGAGTACCTTGCAGCCTCACAGCCATGATGCGGGCCGGCCTTGGGGTCAGGAAGTCCAGGGGCTGATCCTGTCTCCACCTCTATGGCCTTCGCTCAGATACTGTGAGTCTCAGACACTATGCGTAAGACACGGTTCCCTCCTGTTGCAAATGGGACTGAACACTTTCCAACTCACATGGTACAGGAGGGGGAAGGAGACCAGACGCTGTTCTCTGGCCCGTGGTAGAGCCCCAGGACATGGTAGTTACACCCCTTCCCCATCAGGCGGAACTTGATGGGCTTCTCCTCTGCTGAGACAAGCTCATTCATCCCCTTCCCTGTTCTCGGTCTCCCTCTACCCAGCCCCACTCCTACCCTCTGATTTCTTCTCCTGCCCAAACCAACCAGTCCCAGAACGGAAGCCTCCACACGTCAGTCAGCACCAACTGGGCCCATGGCATATGGCCCCGCGCGGTGTCCCCATGATCTCATCTGGTTGGACTGTTATTTTTATAGACGGGTATTAGGAGCATAAGCCAGGAATTTTCTAGACACTGTCACGCCGGGGATTCCCAGGCTTGCAGTGCAGCCGGAGCGTTCCTAGGATTTTATGGTACAACCATGGTGTCTGCCTCCTCTTCGTGGCCTGCTCCGGGTCCAGGGGAAGGTGGTGCAGGGCTCTCTGCTCCAAGCCAAGTGCTTCCTGTCCTGGACAGAGGCAGCCAGGCAGAGAGAGGACTGCCAGGGGAAGGGGGATGGTGCGGGTCCTGAGTGTCCACCAGGCCCAAGTCAGGGGCTGCACAATCCGTAACTCAGAGTCTGAGCCGCTTGACCATGACAAGCAATCCTGGTCCTCTGAGCCCAGGAACTATGAGCTTAGATAGATGGAGGAGGGTTGGCAAAGCAAGTATTCCTCTCCCCCAGCTTTCATTAAGGTAAAAATCACAACTGTTGGGCAGGTAAAAGAATGATCAAAACAGCCCAGCCAGTGTGACTCAGTGGTTGAGCGTTGACCTATGAACCAGGAGGTCACACTTGGATTCCTGGTCAGGGCACATGCCCGGGTAGCAGGCTCAATCCCCCGTGTAAGGCGTGCAGGAGGCAGCCGATCAATGATTCTCTCTTATCATTGATGTTTCTCTCTCTCTCTCCCTCTCTGAAATCAACAACAACA
>NW_006296417.1:4163990-4166111 GCF_000327345.1 Myotis davidii | reverse complement strand
CTACATATACTGGTTTCGGCTGGTTTTTGTTTTGTAATTATGTAATATACAGGGTGTCCCTAAAAAATGTATACACATTTTAACTACTGATAGCTCAATTTTGAAAACGAAATGTATTTTAATAAACACTGCCTTTGTAATTATTTGAAGTATGTGTGTACATATTTGGGGGGAGGGGCTATATAGCTTTTCCAAAAAAGTGGAAGAGAAAAGCAAACAAAAGATACAAAATACTTAAGGGAAGGTGGATACTTCCGCAGCATACCAACTATGTCCCCGCCCACATTCATTCATTCATTCATTCCCCCCTTCCCCAGCCCGCCCCTCTCTCTCCTGGACTGGAGCTGCCTTTCTTCGCTTATTACATGCATTTCTGACTCTCAGGCACTCAACAATGTGCTGCCATCACTGTGGTTTCTTTCTTGGTAACTACAGTTATTTGAAAACAATGTCAGCATGGAAGTCTTTCTTCTGCCTCCCTGGCAACCACTTCACATGCCCCGTCTTGCCGCCTCTCCTGCCCCGCCCCTGCTCTGCCTGCCTCGCCCCTTGCCTGGTTGGGAATGTCCCTGGAAGAGAAGGGACCGAGTCACCAGTCTTTGTACATGAGGAGCAATGGCTGTGCCCTGACACACAACAACCGGGTTCAAGGCCAAGCCCGGCAAGCATGCCCACCATCCCTGTGACTTCTGTGATGCCGTGTATGCTGCTAGGGCAGGCCTTTTCACAGAGGCCTCCTGCTCCTTCAGAAGGGCGCCGCCACGGCCCCTGCAAGGACCCACCGGCTGCGGGGAGCCTGCCCAGTAGCCAAACCAAGCAGAGGGAGGCACGCGCCGGAGGGCTGACCCTGCCAGCGCACCTACTGTGCACGGCCCAGCACCGCCCGGCCTCACTTTCCACATTTTACAAATGAGGACGATGGGGTCAAGTGTGTGTCTAGGGCCATCACGCCAGAAAGAGAGGGACTGGAGATAAGAACACACATGTGTCTAAGGCAGAGAGCTCTCTGTAACAGCTCACCTTCTGCTGCAAGAGAAATGAGGTTTCCCTTAGGACAGGAGGACTACTTCTTTGCCTCCTCAGTCAGCAAGCCAAGCTCCCTCCCGGCCACAGCCAGGCTGACACCACCTTCTGTCCCTCCCGCTTCCAGGAAGACCGCCAGCCATCGTTTACTACACCTCACCCCCAAACCCAGCACAGGTGCCCCCCATCCGGGAGAATAATCCCCATTAATACAGCATTGTTCCCCAGTAATTGCTTTCCTTGCGGCCTCCACCTTTTCTAAAGCCACGGACAATTTCTCGCAGCTTCCACCTTCTTGGAGCTTTTGTTTAAAGTCTTTAAAAGGCATGGCTTTCCAAAGAAATAATGAAGGCTTTCATGCCCCACACTTTTAACAAATATATTTTGAGCTCGTTTCAGCCCTTTGGGACGGGAGCGGTTTTCTGGCCCCTTAAAGGGATTTCCATCCAATTATCCTGCAGGATCCTCTTTTCTCCTCGGCTTTCTTTCAGCACAAAGAGCTCCCCATTGGCCTCCGAAGGTGAAATTAGGTGCTTGCCCATTCATCAGCGGACAGTCTTAAATTGGATGGAGTAATACTGCGTCTTTGCGTTCAGGGCCGCCTTCACAGAGGGAAATGAGAATCCGCCCTTCGAAGCAGCTCATCGTGCGCGCCCTTCTATTCTCTGTGCTGGAGAGGCACAGGCAGAGGTGGGACTCGCATGACACACAAAGAACCTTTTCTCAAGTTGGTTCAGGAGTTGGGATGAAGGCAGGCTGGCTCCGGCCCTGAGCCATGCTCCCGCCCGCGTCTTGACAGCTGCACAGCTTCACCCGGTGCTTGCTGGGAGGGAAACCTCAGAACAGGACTGAAGAGCTGTGGGCCTGCGTAATTGTGAGCATCTTCTTTTTAATGGAGCAGAATCAATTCGAAAGGAATGATGCTTCACAAACAAACAGAATGCACGGGGGTGGGGGGGAATGAAATGATGGAGAAGAGCTTGATCTGAGCATCTGTCCACTATCTTGAAACAGACACCTTCTCCCCAGACATCTCGCTTGAAGACGGCCAGTCTCCTTAGATTGTGCAGAGAGCAGCTACGTGCCTCCCGCCATCCA
>NW_006296417.1:4154606-4163879 GCF_000327345.1 Myotis davidii | reverse complement strand
CTCTCTCTCTCTCTCTCTCTCAAATCTTAGACATACAAACGAAGCACTTGTAAGAGAAACCTGACCAGTTAGCAGCCTCCATTCTAACTGACTCATGGGAAGAATATGGCCCACAGGCCCCCTGCAGCCCGAGATTCCCACCACTGACGCCACGTTGTAGTGACTTCATTTCTGAAGAGAAGCGAGGACCATGTGAGAGTCGAACAACCTGCCTGACGTACAACAAAACTGAGGAGTGGCTGGTCTAATCCAGTGTCACCTGGCAGAGGACAGGGCCTCAATGGCTCACATAGAAAAGAACAAGTTTTCTCTTTTTGTCTTGTTTTGGTTTTTTAAGAGTTTTTTTTAATCCTCATCCAAGGATATTTTTCCATGGATGTTTAGAGAAACTGAAGGGAGGGAGGAGGAGGAAGGGAGAGAAGGAGGGAGAGAGAGAGGAAGGGAGGGAGGGAGGAGGGAGAGAGGGAGGGAGGGGAGAGAAAGACACATCGATGTGAAAGAGACACAGCGACTGGTTGCCTCCCACACATACCCAGACCAGGACCAAGATCAAGCCTGTAACCCATGCCCTTAACCAGAATCGAACCCATGACCCTTCAGTCTGTAGGCCAATGCTCTAACCACTGAGCAACCGACTAGGATAAAAAAAAAAAAAGTTTTGTTGAAGGTCTGTAAGAGGTGATTCAATACCGGGGGAGGGAGGTACAAAGCTCACAGGAATCCTACAACGGGTCAGCAGACAGGAGAAGCAAAAATCAGAAACAAGCCCCCAAAGGCAGCTTTCCCTGCTTTTGAATTGTGCCCAAGGCCAGAAGCGTATTATTTTATTCACTCTCCTACACCTGGTGCATCCAATGTGCGAAAACCCATCTGCAGGCCAGCCTTTTATGTTTTATGAGCTTATCCATTCAAATGAGAAATATCCACGGATCTAAATGGGCCTCTGCATTGAGATCTTCTTCCTCTAACACACACCACACCCCCATGGTGCCTGTGAAGCTACATTAAGCTTCCTGCACCGGCTCAATGGGGAAACGGAACCATTTAAAATGCAGGTTGCTCCAAAATGTATTAGAACCCTTCAGCCCACCAGATGCTCTCTGAAAAAAACAAAACAAAACAAAACAAAAACATGTGCATCAGACACTGCCCACCCAGCCCAAAGTAGCACAGCTTCCCATGCCCAGCCATGCCTCCCTTTTTTGGGGAAAACTTGAAGTCGCTCAGCTATTACTTAACTGGTTTTTTCTTGCAAAGTTAAAGCACAGATTTGCTGGGTCAAACCCCAGAGTGTCTGGTTCAGTAGGTCTGGCCTGGACCTGTTCCCAGGTGATACTGATACTGCTGGTCCAGCGACTCTGTAAGGAACACTGACTGTAAGGATCCATTTCTTCCCCAGTGAGATGTCTGGCCCAAGCAGTCAATCCCAGAGGCCAGGGATGCTGCTGAATATCCCATAATGCACCGGGCGGGCTGCACAACAAAGAATTATCTAGCCTTAAATATCAACGGTGCCAACGTTGAGAAATCCTGCCGCAGAGGATTCCCCGCTCTGCTGTCTACACTGCTGGCTCCTTTTTAAGGCCGGTTCTCCCCATGGTGCAGAGGGAGCTGCCTGTCACCATCTCTGTGGTTTGAATCTGGGGAGCGGAAGACCAGCTTTCCTTTGCTCTCTCTTAAGATCAAAGAAGAACCTTCTCTCCCGCAGATGAGTCAAAATTTCGGGGATTTATTTCTGTGATCAAAAGACAAAGCATTATTGGCCTGGCCAGTGTGGCTCAGCTGTTGAGTTTCCACCCAGGAACCAAGAGGTCGCAGGTTCAATTCCCAGTCGGGGCACATGCCTGGGTTGCCAGCTCAATCCCCAGTAGGGGGCATGCAGGAGGCAGCCCCAATTGATGCTTCTCTCTCATCAATGTTTCTATTTCTCTATCCCTCTCTGTTCCTTTCTCTCTAAAAATCCATTAATAAAAAAAACATACTTAAAGGATGAAGCACTATTTTAATTAACCAATTAACTACATAATAGAAAATATACTTCTATAATGTAATTTGTCCATTTTTATTCTCAGAAATAGGCCTGTTATTGGAACTTAATTGTTATGAGAGCCATGGCTACCTACAAGGACATGTAGATCCCAAGCAGTCACTGTGGAAGTGTTATTAAGTAATTCTCAGTGTTTTCAATTGTCAAATGGAGATGTGTTCTTTCCTATCACTGCGCTGGCAAAACAGAGTATTTTCACCACGTGAGGTTAAACAATTAGTTTACCTTCTCCCCAACTGAACATCCAAAAATCGATTTGCTTGGTTATGGGACCAAACCATTTTTCTCATTATTATTTATTCTTTAGATGAAATTCAATAAGCCGTGTGCGTGCATGCCATTGTCAATTCGATTGATTTCCAGGAAAGGTAAAAAAATTATGCGGCGAACCGAAGGGAAGATGAATGGCAATGTTTAAGCAGAGAGGGAGATGTCCTCCATTTCTAACCAAACCAGTCAATATTCAATCGCCGTAGTGCCCGGGAAAACACATCCTCACAAACAGGGAAGTGACCTGAGGTGTGTGTTATGGAGGGAAATGTGCCTTGAACCCTTTTCTTTGCAGCAGAGGATCGAGGTTTTTGAAAGCAGAAAGGCAATGGCCCTGGTTTAGCCCCCATGCTCAGACATCAGGGGGGTCACCCACTCAGGGCACCTCTGCTCCCTTATTTTAAAGACAAGCCACGTTCGTTCAGTTTTCTCTTGATCTGAACTTATCTCCTCCCCATTTCCTTAGACTCTCATGTCATTGAACATGTGCTGAATGGGCTACAGAAAAGAGAGAAGAATCTAGAATAAATGTCACCTTCATTGAGCTCCTCAAACACTGCCTGTCCCCTCCTCAGATCATGGGGGGGTAGATGTTTGGGGTTTCCGAGCACTTCCGGGGAAACTTGAAGAAACCCAACATGGATCTGGACTCCAGAGTCGCACTGGGCTGGCGTGGACCTGGCTGGGGAGGCACTGGGAGCAGTTACTGTTTTCATGGGTGATGCCGTGAGCTACAGTTACAGATGCAACCCAGGGAGAGCGCCCCCAAACTCCTCTTGATCCCCTGAAGGCAGCCTCTTAAGTCCGAAATCCAAAGCCCTCAAATTCAAGATGCAGGAGGAGAGGAGAAGGCAAGATAGGAAAAGCAGGATAGCAAATCACAACCTAAGACCCTTCTGTTTCTGGTAACAACAGATGACAACCCCAGGTCCCACTTCCTCCCTTGGGGGGGGCCGGGGGGGGGGACTGGGCAGGAACTGCTTCCAGTTGGAGCTCCTCACTTGGGTTGTACTTCACATCTGGAAGGGGGAGTTTAGGGGGGGGGCACTGCAGATGCAGAATCTTGGAGAGGACAATTCATAGGTTTTTGGGTTTGGTTGGGTTCTGTTTTTTTTAACTTTGTTTTGATAAGAGATACAGGTGTTCCCATTTGGAGCATAAACTGTATTTATTATTATTTTTTTAAATTCCTGAAAGTCCCTTTGGCCCAGAAAAGGAAAAGAAACAGACAGACAACCTTTGGGGAGATGATAGCTTTCTGGCAGGGACTGAATTGTCGGGGTAACACTGTCCAGATTCCGGCGTGGAAACGTGCACGGGGGCTGCAGGGCTGGGAGTTATTAACGGCGTGGCCGGCCTCCCGCCTCTCAGTGCTGCGTGCGGCTGCGAGAGAGTCTGGGAGGCAGGATGCAAGGTGCCATGTGCGCCCCCCAGCCCCCTCCAGCCCCGCCAGCCAAGCGCAGGTGTTTCTAAGGGAATGCAGGCAACAGTTCCTAAAGTGATGAGAGAGGAACACCCTCCTAACCTGAAGGTGTTTGCAGTGACAGGAGCTCATTTCCAAACCTTCGTTATAGGTATCGCCACAAACCAAAACACAAAAGAACAATTAGGAATAAAGGCAGGCACTAACAATTGAGTCTAGAAAGAAAGAAAATAAAGAGAAAACAGGAAGGGATGAACAGGGAAAGGAGAAGAAAGAAGAGAAGCCATAAGCTCAGGTAAGGAAGCCGCCTCCCGGAGCGGTTCGGTCTGCTGAGTTTGCTGTGCGGCCAGTTTCCTAGACCCGCTGAGTGTCTGTGCCAAACCCTCCCTGGGAAAGGCAGAGCCAGACACTCCCAAATCCCTAGGTTGAAGATGATAAAGCCCCTGAGAGGCAGGGGTGAGGCAGTGCGGGGCTTTGTGTTCGGCTGCCCCTTTGTTCCGGCGACTTCTCCCATCGCCAAGGCTTCCGACAGCACCGAGAGCCTGACACGGTGCCATCCTGGTTCTCACAGCCTCTCCCAGGACAGACAAAGCGATGCTGGCACTGAGGAGGCCGCCATGGAGGGGACTGAGAGAGAAGAAAGCGCCCGGCGATCTGGCCGGCCCAGGAGACGCAGTTGCTGTAGCAACCGCAAGTCAGACAATGAGGAGGACAGGAGACAGCCATTTTCCTCACTCGGCCCGTTGCCATGGATACTGGGGTTTTAGAAGTTAAGGGGTGAAGAGGGTTTTCTTTACACTTTACAATCGGTGCCTTTTTCCACTTTCTTGGCCTGTGTCCTGAGTCTCGCTGCCGGAGGCTGGGGAAGGGAGCCACCTCGGATGCGCCCAGTCAAGCGTCCTCCGGGCCAGCAGCTCTCAGTGCCAAGTGGAAAGGCCTCGCCTTTCCCAAACGTTGTCACCCACCAAGAAGGTCCCATCTACGTTGCAGGAAGGCTCTCTCTCTCCCTGAACTTCCTCCCACCGCGTGATTCTCCCAGGAGTGCTTGCCTAAGATGTCAGCTGGGCAGGCTCCGGCCCCAGAGACCCCTGGGAGCTTCCTGCCTGCTTCCTGCTGCAGGACTTTGGGGAGGGAACAGCTCAGCACCCCCCTCTGAACTCTCCCAGCTCCGTTACCCTGAAACATGCCCTGCTCAGGGTGCAGCTTGCTCTGGTGAGACGGTCCCCGAGTGACTGGCCTGGGGTCAAGGCTCAGCTCTGCTGCTCACAGAGTGACCTTGGGCGGATACTTCGTCTCTCTGGATCCTCTTTCTACATCTGAATAATGCAGATTACAGTGTCCTCCGAGCAGCATAGCTGAGGGTGGTGAGTGAGACAATGTATGCCATATTGGGGCTAATCGCAGGCACCGGGACAGTGCGAGTGGCCTGCCCACCTCTTCATCACCTCCTCCCTCCACTGCCTCACACGTACTCACACTCCCTCACGGGCTTTCACACACACAGACATCCACACTCACACATACACACACAATCACAGCTGGAGTTCCTTGGAACTATTGGGGAAGAAGTGAAACTTTTAAAAAAATATTTTTTCTTGATTTCAGAGAGGGGGGAGGGGGAGAGGGAGAGGGAGAGAGAAAGAGAGGGAGGGAGAGGGAGAGAGAGAGAGAGAAAAGCATCAACGATGAGCTAATCATTGATTGGCTGCCTCCTGTACATACCACATTAGGGATCGAGCCCACAACCCAGGAATCGAACCATGACCTCCTGGTTCATAGGTCAACACTCAACCGAGCTATGCCAGCCAGGCAAGAAGTAAAACTTTTATTCAGTCTTGAAAGGTGTGGAGACCATTTGAGCATTCACATCTAACTGCCCACCAACATGGGCATGCACACAGCACACTGAGCATTGAAGAAGACACCAGATAAACATCGGTGGAATGAACTGAACTGACAAATTATTTCCCCGGGATTTCAGAATGAAATAGATCTGCTCACCCACAATCTACATCCATTCAGAGAAACTATTTTTGCATCTGCTGGCCAATGAAGGCAGAAGGCAGGAGTAGATCTTTGCAACTAAAAAAGTTTCAAAGATATCGGAAATCACTTTTAACACACATGGAGCATTTACCAGGAGCCAGGCATTGTCCTGAGCACATTCCCTGGATGAACACATTTAATCATCATTTAACTATGCTACGTAGAGGAGGAAACACAGAGACGTGGAGAAGAAAATGTTAAATAGTACAAGGGCAATCATCAGAATTAGTTTCGCCCAACACGGTGATTGTATAGAAGAGACCGTCCGCTTGGGCCCAAGTCAGGAGAACCTGGTTAGAGGTCACGGGACTTTGACATTCTGCTGGGAGTGATCAAGGTGTCAGAGCAGGTGAGCAAAGCAATCTGCTAAGATTCCGTTCAGAGTGTAAGAGAGAAAGCAGAACTGGAGGTGGGGAGAGTAGAGCCACTAGGGGGACACCCGGGAACAGCTGGCATCACCACCTTCGGTGTTCCTGACCCCTGCCCTTTGACCTCACGAATGTCCCCACAAGGCAGAAATCTTCATCTCCATGTGATGCCTTATTACCTCTCATGGGCATGGTTTTCACCAGCACCCAAATTATCTTACACTATTACCTGGAATAATTCTGACTCAGAGAGCTCCTAGTGGCCGAGAAATACTGGCTCTCAAAGAGATAACAGGCCCTCTGTCCCCCACCTGCACCTCCCTCCTCTTCTACCTGATCAGTTCCCCTCTCTCAGAGTTTTGGTGAAAACCCCAGCCCACTGGCAGTCACCATGATCCCTCTCTACCTCCAGGCTGGTGAGGCCCTGGGATACAAATGATTGAGCCAAATGTATAGACAGAGACGCTGAAACTTGAAGACGGTAAATGCTTTAAGCAACATCCCAATTTGCGTATGTTTCCCAGCTCCACAGGTCGGCTTCTGCATGGTGGTGCCTCTTACCCACTTGGCTGACAGCTTGATGCCAGTCTGCTGCTCAGAACATCTGATTGTGGGCTCGGCCTCCAGGAGACTGGCCACAGATCAGGGTGGAAGAATCCGGGGGGAGGGGGAGTGCTCAGACCCAAGGGCTCCAGCACTCCAAACCCCACCACCACCACCACTAGCTACAGAGTGCCTGCTGCTGTGCACCTAAACCAAATTGGGTTCAAGCCCCCCGTCTCCGCACTCCATTGTAAAGCTATATTTTTTATTCAGCACATGATCAGAGATCTGCTAAGACCTCATGTTGCCAACATAAAAGAAGAAGAAAGATTTCGTTAATCCCGAAGAAAATGAATTCCCCTTATATTTTCCTGGGGAGGGGGGAGAAAAGATGAGAGCATTACATCGACCTCTCAAAAAAGCCCCAGAAAAATCCCTGCCATCACGAGATGGTTAAAACATGCGGCTTTAAGAGTCACAGAAAGCACAGCAATTACACACCTTTCACCTCTTGCGGCTGGTTTATTATCCTCGATAGTCCGACTGGTTTTCCTGGGAGGCTTCGGCTACGATAATCCCCCCGCCTTGAAACAGAGTATCAGAGAGGAAGCGGGGTCAGAGGGGAGATGTTCAGAGGGTCTGAGTTACAGAGGCGAAGGCAAAGAGAAAGGGCGGGCAAGGAAAAAACTTGCCCTGAAAATCGGATGCGTTTTTACTAATTCTGAGAGTTCAGTGCCACAGGGAGCTTGAAGATAATGAGAGAGACCTTCTCACTTACACACTTACACACACACACACACAGCAAGTTAAGGCTGAGATGGTATGATTTGTTCAGGAAATGGGTGTTTCATGTAGGTCTATTCTAGAGCGAGCTTTCTGGGCACTTCCCTGGGACACAGACACTGGGCCCCCTTCCACACCTCTTAGCAGCCTCGGGTCCTTTTAGAGCTGAGCTGCCGGGCTCACCATCCACTCCGGGGACTGCCAGCGGGCTCCCCCTTGGCTGGGCGCAGGGAATCAGATGTGGGGCATCCCTCACATGAATCGGGGTTTTGTTCCTTCCAACCTGTGTTGAAACTGACAAGACGAAAACAAAGCCCTCACTGTGCCCTGGTCCCGGCTCCGCCCGGGGTACTGCATACGTGGAGCAAGGGGCCAACTAGGACTAAGGAGCCCCACGGGAAGGTGCCGAGAACAATCTCTTCTTTTTCTTCCGAGAGCTGCCTTCGTCTCTGTCACTAGTGGCCCCTCTGCCGCTGAGCTGCTGGCGGACACCATGCTGGAGCGGGGACCTCAGTGCACTGGCACCTGCCGTGGGCACTGCTCCTCTGACGATTGTGCAAACCGGGCAGCAGCAGACCCTCTCGAAAGATGAAGGATCGAGAGTGCAGAGCCACAGTCAGAGAGAGGCTCAGCTGGATCATGACCCAGTTCTGGCCCCAAAGCCAGGGACCCTGCTTCCAGAATAAACCAGCAAGTGTGGTTCTTCCCAAATCTTAGAATCACGACGTTTTACAGCTGGACAGGGCTTTCCCTCTCACAGCTGGAAAGGGTCATGCTCATCCAAGACCCCACCAGTGAAGGGACCGCGTCGAGCACGCACGTCTGGCAGGCTGACTGGCACTGACCTAGAACCCAGGACCCTGAGGTCGGTGTGCTTTGCCTTCTTCCATTTGCCTGCTCACCCATCGTCGTCCAGGACTTCCACCCTGACTGCTGGCCAGGCGGCTCTATGCGGGACAGGCAGGTTTCATTAAGTCGGGGGTGCCTAGCATCTCTGTGAAAGCAGCCAAAACCAAACATTGATTTTCCAGCTACAGAAGGCAGGATCTATGAATAAGTTGCGACTGGGGACATTTGCAAGAGCATATATATAAATGTGTTAGAAAACTAGCCCTCATCTGTGCTTCCAGATAAAGTAGCTTTGGAGCAATCCCTGGAGATCCTAACATACTCCCATATGTTAACATAAAGGCAGTCAGCAATGGAGCTACAAAGGCTTGCATGTCCGAGAATTGTGGCCGCACGGTGAGGAGCCTGCCTAGGTGCGCACCGTCAGCCTGTGGTGTGGTGAGTTGGGTCTGACGCAGAGAGCTCAGTTGCACAGAAACACAACAGAAAGTCTTGATATTAGAGGGGAAAGCCCTGGAGGGAAGGCCAACCCCACAATAAAATAAACAAGGCCCAGCCTTCTTCCCCGAGCCAGACGAAATCAGGTTGAACCAGATGGAAAGCAGGCGGCAAGCCAAATCCACGCTACCTGCCCGTAACCGCTCCCTGCTGCATTTCCGTGGGAATGGGTATCCGAGCTACCGAGCAAGCAGATTTAAGTGATGAACGGTGGAGGGGTAGGCGAGGTGGCGGTGAGTGGGGAAGGGTGACCGTGTTCAAGACTGGTAAATGAAAACCCTCTGTACCAGAGGTAGGAAATGTTGAGGTCAAATGTCACTCAACTCCAAGAGAATACAATATGAGATAAGTAATCCTAAACAGGCTTCTTCTTTTAATGCACTCAGTACAAGGTAAGTGACAACGGTCTTAGGTTATAGTAAGAAATACTGTGTTTAAGCATCAAT
>NW_006296417.1:4152259-4154571 GCF_000327345.1 Myotis davidii | reverse complement strand
ATTAAGTCAGTTCCATTCAGTTAAGCCCCAGAGCACGTGCAGGCAGTGTCAGACTGCCCAGGTTTCGACTGTGGTCCAGGCACGTACAAGATGCCCGACTAAGGGTCAGGGAATACGCACCCACATCTCAGCCTCACACTCACATGAGAGTCACCGCTCTGGTGCTCGCTCACATAGTCACTGGAATGAGGGACTAGAACATTTAGTATTCCTGACACTGTGATGGCTTTTCTGAGCATTCCACATGTTTATCTTTTTGTTTTATTTTTTTATAATCCTCACCCGAGGATATTTTTCCATTGATTTTTAGAGAGTGGAAGGGAGAGACAGAAACATCGATGTGAGAGAGACACATTGATTGGTTGCCTCCTGCACAGGCCGGGGATCGAGCCTGCAACTGAGATATATGCCCTTGAACGGAATCGAACCCGTGATCCTTCAGTCCATGGGCCAATGCTCTAACCACAGAGCCAAAACAGCTAGGGCCAGATGTTTATCTCTATTTAAGCCTCGTGACAACTCTCTGAGGTGGTTACGCTTATTACACACACACACACACACACTGCACAGATAGGACACAGCAGCACGTCAAGGTTAGATGACATGCCCACCAGCACCCAGTGCTAGACTGCGGAGCCAGGATTTGAACCCACACAGTCCGTGTCTCCTCACCGCACCATCTGTCATTCTTGGGAAGGCTCACCCTGTGCCTGGACCTAACTAACAAATCAGTGCTGTCCCGATAGGCCCCGAACTGCTGGAAACCACTACCAAGCAAAGCCTCCCTACAAATGTGGCTGGGACGCTGCGAGCAGGGCTGGCCAGGAAGCATCTGAGGGCAGCTCAGGGCTTTATCCAGACCTCACATGTGGAGTCATCACTCGTTAAGGCAAGCCTCTGAAGCAGGGCAGACACAACACACAGACTGTGGGGGGCCAACCAAAGCTACAATGATGCCTCTTTGTCTTGCTTTGAAGTCTGAGCTTGGGCTTGCAATCTTCATCTCACAAATCAAGTTAGATTCCACCCCAAGTGCTGAGCGCACGTGCTCCTAGAATGTGACATGTCTGCTAATGCCAAACCTGACAGGTGACCCCCGGGCTGGCACCAGCTAGGCCTCCCACAGACTCTCCCTGCTTTACAATTCATAGCATCTCCGCTGGTGGCAATGACTTGGACGGACCTCGCCATGGTCTGGGCCTTTTGTATCCCTGGGTAGCCTTGGATGGTTTCAAGCGATGACTCAGAGCTGGCAAGGGAGAGCATACCATGCGTGCACACCACAGCTGCTGCTTCTCACAGCACACCGCCACCCACACGGGCTACACAATAAGCCTGCTGCCCCGGGAGGCCAGGTGTCTGCCGGCATTGTTTACTGGCCCGTGTTAGAGAGCCCATGGGAACCTGGCTCCCCGGCCGGCCAGCCAGGCCTGGTTCCTGCTCTTCCTGACTTTCCGAATGGATGTCATGGCAGGACTTTACAAGTCCAATTTCTAAAGCCATGAGACTGCAGAAACAGACAAATGTGGCAATGCTCATCTCCTCTTACCCATCCCCTATCAGCTGCATTCCTCATCCAGGAGGATCCGTAATAGAAAACACCACCAAGACCCCGGTAAACACCCGTCATCATTTCTACTGGCCTTACCCACCCTGGCCCCTGGAGTGTGGTCCTTTGCTCGAGAAGAAAGGAAACCTTTGCCTGTGAATGTCTGAGAGGTGGCCCAAGGCCCAGGTCTGAGGCCACAGGAAGCTATGTCACAAGAGAAAGAACCACCTAGGATCTCCCACATACACAGACCTTTCAGGATAGAGAGAAGTGGCTCAGTCTCAAAGAACACAGGTGGCTGGAGCAGCATTCAGCCTTGATCTCCATTAAAAGCCTAGTCAACAAGGAGACACCATACCGTTCCTGAGTTCCTCCAGCCCCACTCTCCATGCTCACCCCCTACAGTTACCATTAATCCTACAACAGCCCTAGGATGCCAGCTGGACATCTGAAGCTGACCAGCAACCCATTATAACTTTTCCTACTTAATATAGTAAGTATGTCGTTTTTATGTTTCTTATAAGAAAGAACTTTCCACCCACAGGGCTGTAGAATAAGGGAATGAGAAGAAATGATCCACTTTCAGAAGCTGTGGCCACACACTGGGTGGACATCCACAAAGTGGGGACATCTTAGGTTCCTGCCAAGGAAAAACGCGGTTAGGTTTTAGCTCTAGATCCTCCCTTAAAAACTCAGGAACCCAACTTTTATAAAGATTTTCAAAGATATTCATCTATTAAAGATGAAGTAAATGAAGCCTAGT
>NW_006296417.1:4137383-4152146 GCF_000327345.1 Myotis davidii | reverse complement strand
CCGGCTGGGGCTCCCTTGGCATCCTGACGCCCCTCCTGCTCCCCCGCCCCCCACTGAGCCCAGAGGGCTCCAGAAAGCCCCGTTTGAAGCACCAAACTTTAAACCAGTGGTAGATGCTTGGCAAGCCTTCTTTGTTCTCCACTGGCTCAGAGCTCTGTAAGGCTGCTGACAGCCCGTTCTTAAGAAGGCTGTCCATAATGCAGGAGGTGCCCTCCCTGTGGAAGACAGGGCAGGGATGCACTTGAGCATGCTCAAGTTCTCTGTTCATAATAGCTTCCATAAAGTCATATTTGCATGGAATACTTAAAGAAGAAATCCAGCCCGCTGGCATGGCTCAGTGGTTGAGCACTGACCCATGAACCAGGAGGTCACAGTTCAATTCCCAGTCAGGGCATATGCCCAAGTTGCAGGCTCGATCCCAAGTGTGGGGCGTGCAGGAGGCAGCTGATCAATGATTCTTTCATCATCGTTTCTCTCTCTCTGAAATCAATAAAAATATGTTTTAAAAAGAAGAAATTCAAAATAACCTCTAATCTACCTATTGTATTTCTTTCCATTCATTTTAAAATCAATCCTCATAAAATTGAGCACCTAGTATGTTCACCTTTTCGTTCTCACTTAGTATGTTGTAAACATTTTTCGTGTCTGTAAATATTTCTGAAAATATAATATTTCCATGTAGTTTTAATATGTATTTATTTGATTTCTAGGGAGATTTTTTTTACATTCATCGAACGTTTTTATCTTTTTCTACTATTAAGTTGTTAATATAATTTGACCATGTTATATTTAAAGGTGAATTGGATTTCTTTTCCTTATTTATTGTGGTCTTGTCAATTTTACTGCAAGTGTTTTATTCAGCTTGATGGCATTTTAAATTGGTTTTGATTTTTAGACAATTAGTTTTTAATGTATAAGCATTACATCTATGAACAGTTGCATTCATGATTATTCCACTTCTTTCCTACCTTCTAAGTTTTCCACGTGCCTAAAGAGTTAAATATTTATTTCGTCTTCTTTGACTTTTTTTACTTTATTTTTTTTTTTACCTTGAACTCTTTTTTAGTGTTTCATTTGCAACCTGTATTGCTTTCACTCTAACAGACCACTTGAATATTTAGCCCAAATGTTTTTGATTGCCACCAAATAGATTAATTTTCTTCTATTGCTGTTTTGGGCTTTAACCTATATTTTGAAGTGTCTTGTAATTACAACAATACCCACAAAAACTTGGCTTGCAGGTGTCAAGTTCAGTTTGAGAAAAGGTGGAATTGCTTTTCATGTCACTCAATAAATAAAGATGAAACCCACATACCACGAAGGTCAAGGTCCCTCACTGCAGCCCCCCACATCCCAAATCTACACTCAAACCCCATGTTTATTTGAAATCAATGAATCCTTTTGGGAAAGATTAATAGATATTTTATACATATACAAACCTAGATATCAATTACAAACGTATCTCATGTAGTCCCAATCCTCAGATCCTGTGGATAATTAAGAGACCAATGTCACCCCGATAAATCCAATAAAAAATTTTTAAAAGTACATCAATGCACTTGACTGAATCTAAGGCCAATAATTTTCAGGAAAGAAAATAATTATCCTGACAATTAGACCCAGAGCAGTGTGGTCCCCATCAAAGAAGACCAAAGATGCCCGTGCCTACTTCTGCGTCACCTTAACAGCTTAACTGATTTGCCCCCTAATGAAATCTCAACATCAGTGTAGAAACCCACCTGCTAATAAAATGATGAATGAGATTTATGTGACTTTTTTATGCTAATACTTAGATTCATTTGCATATTAGAAAGCCTTTGCACCTTAGATTATAGTAAGAAGCTGCTGGTTTCCAAGAGCCATTCACAGTGCACAGCTATTGCTATATATTCAATTACTCTCATTAGCGGAAATCCCATGTATTCCAGCCGGCTGATGGGTTGTCATTTTTAAACAGATTGCTCTCTGCCCTGGAGCGACTGCCCTTCAGTACAGCCTTAGATACTCTTCAATACAGAATGAAATCTATCTGAAAACCAATAGGCCTCTCAGAGCTGACTCGCGGGAACCTGCCTCCTGCTATGGGCTCCTTCACATTGTGCCGACTCCCAGCTCCCTGCTTAGCCCTGCCCCCTGTCAATCAGTATTTCTCTCAGCTGTCAGGCAGCCAGATAAAACTCTTCACTTTGGGGAGGGTCCTTGCAGCCCACTCCCCACAGTTCAGCTGAGCAAAACAACAGACTGGCGGGAGTGGGGGCTGGGGAATCAGAGGCTGGCTTCAAGCAAGAAAGTGCAATAACCCACAAATGTATGCAAAGTGTAAATGAGTTGGGGGGGGACAGGTGAGGGGGGGGGGGGATTATTTTTTCCCTCCTGTTCTCATCCCTCATTTCCCTGCTTCAACTATCATTTCAAACATCATATTTAACTGACATTGAATATGGATTCTGCCCTCCAGGGAAGGTGGGAAGGGGAAATGCGGGCGGAACAATATGTAAAGAGCTCCAGCTAAGTGCCAGATCGCCACCCCCACTTAAAGCTCACAACCCACGAGATTGGTCTGATCAGTCCCCGTTGACATGTTAAGAACCAGAAGCTCTGAGATTTGCAAAAAGCCATTCATCATGCAAAGAAAGAGGGAGAGGGGCCACAGAGAAGATTCCAGAACCGGGGGCTCTCTGCTCCTCTGGGCACCTCATTCCTTCCTCTCTCCTCCCTGACTTCCAGGGTGAACAGACAGACCCAGGCAAGCAAAGGCGGCATTTGGGCAGCACCAACGTTCTGACCGAGGCGCCAGCCTGAACAAAAGGCACCAAGCAGCCAGGGGCCTTTGTAGTCACTGGTCCTGCTAGGAAACCGCTTGGTGCCTCGCTGGTGTTTCTCTGAGGCTGATTGATACTCCGGAGCGGGAAACCCATGAGAAAGTCCCTTTCCTTCTCAAAACTGAGGGCTTCCAGGAGGCCTGGCAAATGTGCCAAGCATCCCCCAACCCCCTGGCTTGCCATGGTGACTGCCCGCGTGGGGCAGGAAGTGAGCCTGCCAAGCTCTGTTCTCAGCTGAACACTCCCCCAGCCGACACCAGGTTCCCATGTCAGTGCGGGCTCCCCCGGTCTTTTCTGAAGGCCTGGGCCGTGATGAATATGTGAGAAAAACAAACATTTGTCCCAGGGCTGGGAAAGAAAGGAAGCGGAGCTTGGAGAGAGGCTCCCCCAGGCAGGCCTGGGAAACCCCAGGGGTCTAATTGAAAGGGTTGAAAATAGTAAATATGAAATCTACACCCAGATGGTGCTTTTTCAAAGGCAGCAAACCACTCATTACGCTGATTCCTCCGCACAAGATCGCCTTCAAAACAACGACAACACGCCAACCTTCCGCCACCACGTCTTCCTTCTAAACCCCATTCTGACGGCACAGCTGGGCAGACCGGAGCCGGGAGAAAAGGGGGGGTCTCCGGGAGGAGGGGTGACTTTCTGCCTGAATTGCCACTTTGGGTCATGCAGTATTAGAGACATTGTTGGTTCCTTCTGCACCCTGGGTTCGGGTCACAAAGTCCTTGCCTGAAAAGGGACTCAAAGGGGGGAAATGAGCTCTGTTGATGCCAAGTGGGCCAGGAGAAATCTTACAAGGAGAGCAGAGATCCAGAGGACAGAACAAGGAAAGCACGTGCCCCCCTAGTTCAAGTTGCCCCGACTTGAAGTCTCCCAACAGAAACCATGAGCAGGGCCCCAAAAAAGGGAGACTGAGCAAGTGCACCCCAAATCCTAGAACACCCCTCCATAGAGAGGCAACCCTGCCACCTTGTTCTTTCAGCTTCCTTTGACTTACTTCTGTGTGCACACGGGTCCCTGGGAGATGGACACAGCTTAGGCAGACCTGAGGAATCCCCAAATTCCAGCCCCCCTCCAGGAGGCCTTATCATCATCAACACTGCACCCCAGGAACCCTCACATATACCCTATTTCACCAAGCCAAAGCCACCATCTATTATAAGATGCACCATTGTTGTTGAGACCATGACAAGCCATCAATTTTAAGAAGCAGACTGATTTAAGAGATGTTAATATGCAAAAAACATGAGCTTCTAGAATCAATGAAATATATTAATAGCTGACACTTACTGGGAACATAGCCGGTGTCAGGCCCGGTGCCAAATACTTCCCATGGATTATCTCATTCACTCCTCACAACTATAATTATCTCCATTTTTCAAATGAGGGAAGCAGGTCTTTACGAGCTGAATTAACTTGCCCAGCATCACACAGTGTGGCCAGTGTGCACATTCAGGCCTGTCTGAATCCCGAGCCCCAGCATTTACATCTGTGGGGTCCCCAAGTCCCCTAGGATCGATCTTGGAAACATAGATTTTCAGCCTTCTCCCTGTTGAGTTTGATTCATTAAGTCTCGAGTGCTGTTGACAGAACTGTATTTTATTTATTTTTTATTTTTTTAATCCTCACTGGAGAATATTTTCCCATTGATTTTTAGAGAGAGGGGAAGACAGAGAGAGACATCGATGTGAGAGAAACACACTGACTGGTTGCCTTCTACGCACACCCCGACCAAGGCTGGGGTGGGGAGGAGCCTGCAACCAAGGTACGTGCCCTTGAACCCGGGACCCTCAGTCCCCAGGCTGATGCTCTATCCACTGAGCCAAACCAGAACTGCATTTTATACAAGCATCTGGGCCATTCCATAAAGGTGGTCCAGGCGCCGTGCTTGAGAACCTGAAGGACGTCACCATGTGCAGGTTCACAGGTGTCAGTCCTGGGGTGTCACCATGGCACAGTGAGCGCTGGAAAACACCACTTCATTTGTTTGGGGTAACAGGCTGTACCCAATGAGATGCAATCAGTTAGTTCGGTGGCATTTTAAGAATTCTCTCAGTTGAGAGAATCACTCTGCCCTCGTATGCCAGCCACACTGCCATTCCAAAACCAAGGTCCTACTCTATATCTGAGAGCTGGCATTAGCTAAGGGCTGGCCCAGCATATGAGTCACTTTGCGGCTGCTTCAAGCAGAGAAATTTGAGTCCCCTGAGCACAGAGGGGGTGGAAATATTTCTTCTCAATTCCATCTTCTTCGGAACCATCCCCCAGTCCTCAGCACAAGTCAGCATCCCCGCAGCAAATATACAGCCTCTGAATGAGGGAGCGACGCCCACTCTTTACGTTAGAACGGTGTCTGTTAAAATGGTGACAGACTCACAGGTCAAATGAATAAATAAATAAGCAGCAAGTGAACATTAATAAAAAATTTGGAGGAATCCAATTATGATTTGTTTGAGGGTTTGGATTTTGGTTTTGTTTTTTTATGGACATGCCCTTGGTTGCAATCTTATATTGCTTACATTCATCGTATATGCCAATAGTAAGTTATTTTTTAGTTCCTATGACAAAGATTGTATTAATATTTCATAGTGTCCCTTAAAGAACACAGCAAATTCCAAATGTTCTTGAACAACCACTCATCAGCTGACCACGGATCTAGGGGCCTGTTTGAAAGTAGGAGTCAGAGCACCTACTCCTGATACAATTATTTTACAAGAATGGGATCAAGTCTTTTAAGTTCATCTGGGATTAAGGACTCTTTAGAATAGGGGCTACTTACAGAAAAGCAGAAAAATAGAACAGTAGCTACCATTCCTCCAGCACTTAAAGAATTTGTTTATTCATTCGGCAACGGGTACCCCACGTGCTCAAGAAGCCCGGAGCCCAGTAGGGAGAGGGACAACTTTTAAGAAAGCTTTCCAAAATACTGAGTACGAGGAGCTCCAGCAGGGTGAACAGAGGCGGAAAGGGTGTCACAGACGGACCAACTGGGTGGGGAGGTAAAAGGCTGGGAAGCGGTACTGCAGGCAGAGGAAGGCGCACAGGCAGAGAGAAAGGTGTGGAGGAGGGTGCTGACTGACACAGGGAAGAGCAAGGACACCCTGTGGCTTGAGATAGTGGGAAAATGGCCCAGAGCTAGAAAGGTCACCCAGGACAATGTCAATTAAACCAGCCATCGGCGCTCCACACCCCCTGAGGAAGGTGTACAGCCCCATATCAAAAACGAAGAAAACTTTTTAAACAACAGTGAAGTTCGAGGAGCCAAGATTGGGTATTTTGCAATCACTAGAGGGGAGTTTTCTAAGACCTACTGCAGCACTGTCAAGACCCAAGGACCATACAGCATCAGAGAAGACAACTGAGAGGCCTAACTAAAGACAACTTTCCAGAATGCACCTCAATCCTGGAGCAACTGTCCCTTTTTTATTTTGCAAAACAAAAAAAATGTTGTCTGGCCAGATACAGCTGTCCAAGCCTTCTTCCGGCTGCTGCTCAGCATGGTCAGGCTAATGACTGAAACCATCCATGGATGCACCTCACTGTTTCCTACCCGCGTCCTTCATTTCCCCAGGGCTCCCTGCCAGGGAGGCAGCAGCTTCGCCCGCAGCTCTGTGCTCCCCACAGGAAACTGCACCTGCATGCCCTCCTCCGGGATGTTCCCCAAGGCCTACGGATTGGAAAGATTAACCAAGGAACCCTCTTCCCTCTCGCAAGGATGCCTGGGGCTGGGACCCACTCAGGCTCAGCATGACCAAGAGCAGCCAGGCTCCAGGGTGCCATTCTTCCAGATGTCTTTCTACATATATAACTTAGGGGGGAGGGGACGGACGAGAGGGAGAGACAGAGAGAAAGAACTAGTCATAGCATCATATGATCTGTTCTTTCTGTTAGGTTTGTGTGTGACGATCTTTCCACTTCAGCAAATATAAATGTACGTGACCGCTTCTAATGGCTCTGTCCTATTCCGCTAGATGGTGTGCCAATTTCACTTACTCCTCTAGTGAGAACAATTGGGATGTTCCCATCACACTTTATTAAAACCACTTCTGGGACCAACATCCTTGTGCCTCGCTCGTTGCTCACTTGGGAAGTATTTTCTTGGGGATCCCGAAAAGTGAACTCGCTGGATCAATCATTTGCACTTTCTCTCCGGCTGTTGGATCCAGATTCCGAAGAGCCATCTGGAACAGCTGGGTCAACTCCCAGCCCGCTGCCCCCCACCCCCTGCAAGCCAGGAAAACACCCATTTCCCACACCCTCACCAATTCTGGGTATTGTAAAATGACTCAGCCTTAATTTACGCATTTTCAATAAAACTTTGCTGTTCTGCTGTGTCCTGACCCCCTAAGGGCTTGGACAGCAGCCCTGGGGGAGGGGAGAGAAGGCCCCAACACAACCAGGCACTTGCTCCCGGCATCAGCCATTCTCTGGCCTCTCTCAGGGCAGGACATAAAAAGGCCCAGGGAACTGTCTTTTTTGTGTGCCAGCTGGAGGTGAGAGGAATTTGAGGGGAAAAAGGGACCATGGTGTCCCAGCTCCCCTCCTTCACGCTCCCAGGTGGAAAGCCTTTCACTGCCCCCACCCCAGCCGCCTTCATCCCAAACAACATCTGCTGCTGAAAGCTCAAGAAGGGAAAAGCAAATACCGGGCCAGGCGGGAACAGCTTGGGCCTGCAGGTTAGAAGGGCAGTCCGTTCCCACCCCGGATGCCTTCAGCTGCAAACTGCTGCATTTGGCATTTCAATGCGACAGGGAGGGGCGGGGGAGGGAGAGGGGCAGCCGAGGGCCCGCGAGGGGACCTGAATAGGGCCAGGAGACAAAACCATCTGCATCTCTTTAATTCCGCCACTTGTTCCCCCTTTTCCCTCACCAGAATGTGACATTCGGGAGCAAAAGGGTTTCCTCTCACTCGCTCTTTCTCTTTTTCCTTTTTTCTTTGACATTTCAAAACAATATACACTCGGGTGCATTGAAAGTTGGGGAGGGGGGCGGGAGGAAGGGCGAGGAAGATTGTTTCTGGAAGAATTGAACCTCAGGAAAGCTGCTTTCATCTTCCCTGGGACTTGTCCTGGCAGCCGGATTCCTTTTCATGGCTTTGGAGGGGAAAGTGAAAGGACTTGGGTTTTTGCACATAAAACAAGTAAAGTCCAGCCCTACCTAGTGAATGTGCTTTGGGGCAGGGGCGGGAATTGCTTATGCCTTGGACAGGCCCTCAGAGCTGCAGGGAACAGTATTCTCCCGGAACCAGACGCAGACAAGAGCGACGGGACCCCGGAATGGGGCTTGGGGTTAAGGTGGGGTCAGAGCCAGTCCTCTCTGATCCGTTCCCAAGAGACTGAGCCGGTACCCACTCCCTCTCCAGGCAATACAGTTGACCCTTGGACAACATGACTGCACAGGTCCACTTATCCATACATTGTTTTCAACAACTACTGTAGTAGATTTATTCTCTCCTTATAACTTTATTTATTTAATTTAAATATATTTTTATTGATTTCAGAGAGGGAGAGAGAGATTAAAAACATCAGTGATGAGAGAGAATCATTGATCGGCTGCCTCCTGCACGCCCCCTACTGGGGATGGAGCCCGCAACCTGGACATGTGCCCTGACCAGGAATCAAACCATAACCTCCTGGTTATGCTCAACCACTGAGCCACGCTGGCCGGGCATCCTCCTTATAATTTTGGTATTGCCTTTGCTCTAGCTTACTTTATTGTATGAATACAGTATGTAACAGATGCATAACATACAAGATATGTGTTAATCAACTGTTTGTATCAGTAAGGCTGCTGGTCAACAGTATGCTATTAGTAGTTAAGTTTTGGGGGAGTCAAAGGTTATACATGGATTTTTCTACTGTGCAGGGGTCAGCGCCCCTAACTCCTGTGTTGTTCACCCGTCACCTGTACTGCCCTGCAGCCTTTGGCCTCAGGATCACCACTGGATGGAACAGAGAACACATTTAACAATCAGGCTTGTCTTTTCCAATTCTCCCTCTCTCCCCTGTTTGCAGACGAGAGCACTGAGGTCCAGGAAGCTTGAAGACGCTACTTAACCTCACAGAGCTCAGTGAGCCAGCCCCAGCCCCAGTCCCCGTCCTTCCTCATCTAGGAACACCCCCTCACCCCTCTCACTGGGCCTCCTGGCTCACAGCTCTCGGTCTAAGTCCCAGGGACCTTCTCCACCCACAACACAACAAAAATAGCACGAAAATCAAGAGAAGTGCTCCCCTGGGGGAAGAAGCAGCAATGTCCCTGGCGCTGGAGCAGGAAATGGACAGGCTTGAAATGGAGAGGAAAGGACGAGGGGTTCGTTCTGAGGCCCTCGGGGACTTCAGGTGGCTGAGTCTGGAGAGGTTTCCTGACCTCGCCACCAGGAACCCCGAGGCACCTGGGAGGAAATGGCCGTGTGTTCATGGCCTGGAGTGGGGGTAACTGAAGGAGCCCACGCCAAGGTGCACACGTGTCCTGGGGAGACAGGCCTCTTCCCAGCCAGCCCAGATGGGCAGGGACAGTGCCCACCGAAGCCCCAAATCACCCCCCTAGTGTGGACAGCCCCGGATCCCCTGGCCAAGGGCACAGAAGTACAATGTCCTCCTCCAAAGCCCATTAGCATGTGTATTCACAGAGCTGTGACCTTATTCTGTACCCCACGCTGGTAAAGTGAGACAGATGGATTAGATACGTTAATGTCTAGATCTACGTCACAGCATTTTAATCCCTTCAGCCTCTATGTCTGACCAGAAAGAACTGAACTGAATTAAAAATACTCTTTTCCTACAGTAGAAAATATTATGTAATGGAATACAACTTTTTTTAGAATGAATTTTTTTTTAATCCTCACCCGAGGATATTTTTTTCCATTGATTTCTAGAGAGAGTGGAAGGGAGGGAGGAGGGGGGAAGAGGGAAACACCCATCGATTGGTTGCCTCCTGCATGGGCCCCTACCAGGGCTGGGGAACCAGCAACCAAGGTACATGCCCTCGATTGGGAATCAAACCCGTGACCCCTTTGGTCAGCAGGCCGATGCTCTAACCACTGAGCACCAACCAAGGGTAGAATGGATTTTTTAAAGAATCTACGATAGTACTGAGTTCCCATGTATCCTGTGCCATCTTGCACTGATGCGGTACATGGTAACCTTGTCCTTCGTCTGTTCCAAGATCCCACCCAGACCAGCACAGGGCATTTAGCTGTCACGCTCCACAGCTCGGCACACTGGGGATTGAGCCCAGTGGCTCTGGCAGTTCCCTAGACTTGCTTCGTGTTTGATGCCCTTGACAGATTTGAGAGGTTCTGGTCAGGAATCCTGTGACGTGTCCCTCCGCTGGGAGTGGCCCACGTTTTACTCACGCATTGACGAGGGTTGTGTGCTTTTGAGAGGAAGACCACAGAGGTAAACTGCCATCTCCTCACATCAGGCCCAGGGTCCATCCTGTCAACCTGACTTATCACGGTCGAAGGTGACCTTGAGCACGTGGCGAGGGAGTGTTTGTGGGGCTTCTCCGCTAGGAAACTGCTGCTTCCTGCCCGTCACACGGCCTCTTTGGAAAGCAGGCTCTATGTGCAGCCTCCACCTCCTGACGAGCGAAGCACTGAGATAAACTGTGCAGATCTCTTCTGCATGGAAGACTCACGGTAAACTACTGTGCAATGTGGGCTGCGGTTACTAGTTCACTCCTGCAGTTTTAAGAACTGGGTCACGGAGTGTGTCGGGGTTCTCAAATCGTGGTCCCCAAAGCTGTGGGGACACAGGGCGGGAGTGTAAGGGCTCCGGGAGAGGGAAGGCAATGAGCAGGGCTGCAGAGTCTGGCCGAGATGACCGCCCACCCATGCCCACCGCTGTGGCCCTGAGCCACGCCCACCCCCCGCCCACACAGTGGCATCATGCTCTATGTATCCTTGGTTCTCTTGTCTGGTTCTCCCACTGAGGTCCCGTGTCTGGTCTTATTCAGATCTCCAGCCCTGAAGCGCCTCCTGTGCCTGCGCCAGAGCACACGGTCCATCAACGCTGCCCTGAGCGAGTGGGTTTATTCGCTAGCCAACCTTGGATGAGTTATTTATCCTCTTGAAGGCCCAGAGGTCTGGCTTTTAATCTGCGGATGAAAATGACTCTTCCTCGGATAGCTGAAGGGAGGACCACACCAGGCCGCGTGTGTCAGACACTTCCGGGCCTGGCCCAGCGTGGGTGAGTGACCCTGAGTAGCTATCCCATGTCTCTCTAGGGGGCTCGGAAATGGGTCATGTGAATTCTGAAAGAGTGAACAAAAAGGCTCCGTGACTCATGCGAAGGGTGGGAACGGGAGCAGCAGGTCTAGGAAAGAATAGGTCAGGATGGCCAGCTGGGAGCTGAGACAACCTGGAACATGCTCCCAGCCAGAGAAAGGCAAGCCTGCTCCCAGGGGCCTCACTTAGACTCACGGCTCAGAGCTGATGCTGCTCTAGGCACTCCTACTCCCCACAGGCAGCAGAGGACCAGCAGGGCCTGCACATACCACATACACATACACACACACATACACATACACATACACACACACACACACACACACCACACTACGCACACACACCGCACACACATGCTACACATACATATACCACACACACACACACACCACACACCACACATACACACAGGGCTCAGCCTCCGCGTGCTGCCTCTGGCCCTGTGCAGGCTGCCCCCGCTGTCCAGCTCTCTGACTGCAGACAGGAACCACACGAGGCAGGATGGCTGAAACCCCAGAAGGGGGTCCAGAGTGCGGAAGGGGAATCAGCTCGGCCCAGAGAGCGGAGATGCGGGCTAAGGACACGCTCACCTATTCCAGAAGCTTCTTAATTATACATTTGAGAAGAGAAGAAAATGAAGAAGAAGAAAATATCTGGACCTGTGGCCCTAGAAGTCATAGAAATAGCTCATTTTACCAACAAGTTTGAGTACTCTGTTGTCACCTCGCCATGATAGAAGCCAAATCCCCACTATTTATGTCACCTCTTTGGGGCAAAGTATTGCCTCCCAAGCCCTCTTAACACAGCCTCAGAGAGGTGACATAGTGACCAAAACCTGCCCATCAGAATAATTTATTAGTTTTGAATTTATTTTTTAAAATGTATTATTATTATTATTATTATTATTATTATTATTATTATTATTTTGTTAATCCTCACCCCAGGGCATTTTTTCCATTGCTTTTCAGAGAGAGTGGAAGGAAGGAGGAGAGAGAAACATTTATGTGAGAGAGAGACATCGATTGGTTGCCTCCTGGTCCACAGGCCGATGCTCTATCCACTGACCCAAACCGGCCAGGGCCAAACAGATTTCTTTGTAAAGAGAGTAGCTATCGGCAGAAAGGACCCGTGTGGAATTCAAAAGACCAGAAAGCAGCCTGGCCTGGATGCCTAAAGTCACCATCCTGGTCCTCAGTTCATGGCTGAACCAGGAAACGTTGGAAAAGTATGTGTTCAAGGAAGCCCTAGACGTGCAACACCAAGGACTGGAATAAAACCCGAGTGAAACCCATCTAGCAAATTCCCTCCCCGAATGGTGCACATATGTCCGGACATGCCCAGCCCCCTGCCACCATCACCCTGCAAAACTGACATGGTCAGATGTATACTAGCACAAGACTTTAATTGAAGCCGAGTCAGATTAATTACATCATTTTGCTGTCCGAACTTAATTCCCCTGAAGTTACATCATGAAACCAGGGCATTACAAAGGATTAGGGACCAAAGGAAGGTAGATGTGAATAAGGTTTCCATATGGCCATGACTCATGTCTGGTAGTCAAGTCCCCAGTGCGGGCTCTCATGACTCACCCCTGCTATCAGCACCAGCTCCGTGCAGCCTGCACACGTGTGCATCTCAGGCCTTGCCCCCTGCTGCTGGGAAACAGAGGCCCCAGGTGCAGTTAGAGGTGAGGGAAGCCACAGAGTACGCACCACCCCAAGCGGATGCCTCTCATCTCCGCTCGCTCAGGGTGACGGCAAGACCATCTTAGCTCAGGGCTGCCCCAAAAGTGGTGCTCCCTGGGACGCCAGTGGGTGCTACATGGCAGACGAAGGGTCCAGTGTCAAATATATATAAGAAAAGTGTTGGTTCATGGGTTTCTTCCCTGCAAGCCTCCTCAGGGCCCTCGCTGTGACTGCCCGCGAAGGCAACAAAGTAGGCTGCATTTCCCAAAGTTGGCGCACTGGGGAACCCTTTGGAAGCAGAGTCCCTGGGGTTAGGGCACTAAACACCCCGCTTTGGAGAAGCACTTAGAGTTGTAGCTTCTCCCTTCGCTGTTCTCCTTGCCACGCAGACAGAGAGGCCTCCAGACACTTGAGTTTCTAAGACCTCTCCTCTGAGAGTCCAAATGCTGCAGACTGCAAGGGAGAAGCAGCATGAGAGGGAGAAGGGAGAGGAACGTAGAGAATGGGAGAGGGAAACAGGAAGAGGAAGTGGAGGAGATCACAGGACACCCCAGCGTGGCTGACTCCACCAGGCAGGTGCACACTAAGGCTCAGTGCAAGCACCACCAGGGCCCTGGACTTTCTCTTCCCACTCCAGGCATGACGATCGCCCCGTGCCCTCCCATGCCCTGCACCGCAACTGCCTGGCAAGTCAGCACCACGCTTCTCCTACCACGTGCCCTCTGGCACCTTAGGCTCTGGCAAGACCAAGAACTTGACGTTCCTCCAAGAAAACATGGCAGGCGACCCAGTATCCATTCTCTGCTTCTTTCTTAATAGCAGCTAAAAGGCTATATTTTACTGCCGCCTTTGGATCCAGGCAGAGCCTGAGAAGTCTCTTTCCAGGGAGCTGATGCAGTTGAGGGCATAACCTTTTGCCTGGTTCTCCTCTCTCCTCTCTTTGCTTGGAACACAGACACACTGGCTAGAGCTCCAGCAGCCATCTTGTGACCCCGAGGATAGAAGTCAGATACCAAGGATGGCCAAAGCAGGGGGCGAGAAGTTGCCTCTGTACCAGCTCGGAATTGTCTGCTTTTTTTTTTAAATATAAAATAAATAAATAAATAAATAAATAAATATGTGTGTGTGTGTGTGTGTGTGTATTTTATTGATTTCACAGAGGAAGAGAAAGGGAGAGATAGAAATATCAACGATGAGAGAGAATCATTGAACAGCTGCCTCCTGCACCCCCAACACTAGGGATGGAGCCCGCATCCCAGGCTTGTGCCCTGACCAGGAATCGAACCGTGACCTCTTGGTTCATAGGTCGATGCTCAACCACTGGGCTACGCTGGCTGGGCTCTGGACTTCTGTACGAGAGAAAAGTAAGCCTTCATTTAATTTAAGCCATGTACTTGGTTTTGTCTTTTGGACAGCGAACCCTACATCTCCCACAGCAGCCAACGGTTGCATGCCTCTAAGCCTTTGCATGGCTGTTCTTGGCTGTTCTCTGCACCGAGATGAGAGTTCACAGCAAGAAAACAAAAATCCAGAAAGGTAAGTCATGTCGGGGCCACACAGGTGTGTGCTCCACCCCAGCCCTCTCTAGTCAGAGTGCGATGCTCAGACAAGCAGCCTTCCATCAACAACAGCTACTGACGCAACAGTCGTGAAAAGCGCTGCAGCCAGGGAGCCTCCAAGCCAGCCCGTGACGGAGCATTTCCCAGCTCTCCTGGCACAGAGCTGTTCCCACGTTTCTGGGGGCAGATGTGGCTCTCCCTTTCATCCCTCCCCCCGAAGGGCACAGTGGACCTTGTGCAGCCCTTTGTTCCCAGAGCAGCTTAGCCAGGAATCCGCAGAGCTGCTGTGGGAAGCTGGTGAGAAAGCAGCTGGCCCTCCAGCTGGGCCCAGGTGGCGGGGACAGGCCAAGGTGGGCTGGGTGAGCCCTGCAGCAGCAGATAAAGGGTTGCCCAGCCCAGCCCCAGGAGAGGGGCCAAGGGCTTGCAGCTCCTCGCCCCGGCTGGCGCTGGCCCCTCCTCAGTTTC
>NW_006296417.1:4129252-4137309 GCF_000327345.1 Myotis davidii | reverse complement strand
GAGGGGCGGGGCTGGGCCCAGCTGGGCACACAGCATGGAGTGGCCCCGCCTGCAGGGCACCCTGGAGAGTTCAATGCTCTGAATTCTCAGGCTGGTAGAGATGAGGAGTCTCATTCTAATGCAGAGCTGGGGTGCTGAGATTCTGCATTTCTAACAAGCGCCCCAGTGGATGCCTCAGCTGCTGGACACAGACCCCGCCTGCAATAGTGAGGACTCAGCCCACCCCGGGTGGAATACTTCACCCCACCCCCCCGCCCTTCCTGACTGCATGGCACTGAGAAAGGCCTTTCACTTGCTGAGTCTGTTTCTTCATCTGCAAGATGAGTGATAACCAGCACTTGGTCCTTAAGGCGGCAGGAGCCTGAGCCTTGAGCCGGAGCCCCCGAGGAGAGGACTGGCGTTCCCCTGCAAGCTGTGCCTTCTGCAGAGCAAGAAAAGGACCCCATAGGATGTTCAAAGAGGGTTTGGGGCCCAGTGACATTATACCCACCGAGAGGCCATGTGACAGCATGGATTTTAAAATCAAACAGGCCTGAACGGCTCGCTGAGTCTCAGAAATGCCTCTGGAACTTATGGGCAACAAGGCGTAGAGGCCCTAGCCAGTTTGGCTTCGTGGTTAGAGCATTGGCCCTCAGACTGAAGGGTGCAGGGTTCAATTCCGATCACGGGCATGTATGTCAATCTGGCCCTGGTCGGGGCGTTTGCAGGAGGCAACCAAACAATGTGTCTCTCTCACATCGATGTTTCTCTCCGTCTCTCCCCTCCCTTCCACTCTCTCTAAAAATCAATGGAAAAAAATATCCTTGTGTGAGGATTAACAAAAAGACTTCGAGAAAGATTTTGTTGTTAGGAAGTTAAAAAACAGAAAAGAAAGAAGTCTTTGAAGTGCTTAGCACAGGGCTGAGCATGTAAGAGGAACTGAAGAAATGTTGCTTTCCTTTATTCCTATGCTGGTTTTCCACTTTCCTATCTTCCTAGAGAAAATGCAGCCCATCGTCAAATCATCAAAATAGGGGAGATCTTAAACAAGCCCGTTCTCCCCGAGTCTAAAAACAACTGTGCCTAGTTACACACAGGAAACCCCCCTGGGAACCCAAGTCTACGGCAACCAGAAATCTCTCTTTGATGGGAATGGCTCTCAGAGGCTCAGCTAAATGTATAACAAGTTAGGAGACTGGGATTCTCTTTCAGGCCAACGCTCAGCACACACACACCCTCAACTGTTCTGACTTAACATGAGTCTATGATCCCGAGAGCCCTCCCCCCAGGGAATCCAACTTCCGGTCCATAGAGTCCAACTGCGTCTAAAAATGTCGGGTTGCTTTGTGAAGGCAAAGTCAACTATTTCTGCATCTCCAGCCTCAGGAGGCTACCGGCCAACTTGGCTACACTGGCCCGTCTTCTCAGAATGACCGTCCCCAAGACTCTAACCCAGTTACAGACTTTACTTCCTTTCCTCCCTACAGGGGGAGAAAAAAAACCTTTCAATTTCTTGGGGAAAAAAGATCTGGGAGAATTTAGGTCAAACTCTTAACAATGGTAATCTCTGAATGGGAGGATTCAGAGGGTTAGTGGAGCATAATTTATTTTTGGAAAATAATAATAATAATAATAATAATAATAATAAAGATTTTTCTAAATTAAAAGTATCTCCTCGTGGTCTGTGAAGGCTACTACACCATTTGGTGAGCTAACAACCTTTGAGTTAGCATGTCTAATGAGTAAGAAAATTTCTCCCTCACCAACAAGGAAAGTAACAAAAATCTAAATAAAACCAAAGCAGTGGAAACAGAAGAGCATGTGAAAAAAGAAATCCCAGCCAAGTGACATTTTACATTCTTACTTCCTCCAAGAAGCAAAGATTTCCCATTTGGAGCAGTGATGCTCCTTGGGGACCCGAGACCCTGGATCAGGGTCAGGATTCTCAGGTCTGACTCACAACGTAGTCACTTCCCAGATGTGTGACTCCAGGCGAGTCGCTTTCCTCCTTTGGGCCTCAATCTCCTTATTTTCTAAAAATAACTCCACTGTCCAGCTATATTTATTTAGTTGTCATAACACTCAAATTGGCCTACCTATGGGCAAGACGAGCTCTGAAAACACCATCAACATTGTCAGGGATTATTAAAATTAGTTTTTACTGTTCAAAGTATTACAGATGTCACCTTTCTCCCCACTGATCCCTTCTAGCTCGCACCCACTCCCCACCCCAGGCCTTCACCACATTATTGTCTGTGTCCATGGGTTGTGCATGTATGCATACAAGTTCTTTAGTCAATCTCTTGCTAAAAGTCTTTATTATTTAAGCATGTGTGGCATCCTACCAGGCCCCAATAAAACACGTAACAAACAAAAGGTAATCCTTTTCCTCAAAATAATGGCCTTTTTTATTTTATCCTCGGGTATACTGAGAACATGAAATGTGATCACACTGGCTCAAGCAAGCTTCCACTCACTATTTGTTCATTCCTTTTTGCTCTATTCCCCACTCCCATGTGCCTCCTCCCTGCCTGTAGGCAACTATTTCATTCTGGTTAATGTGGAGCCTTTTGTACATATCCCTTAAGAGCTGTGAATATCTGCACATTGTATCACGTTTCAATTTGCTTCTCAGAGTTTTCCTTGAGTTCAGAGGATCCAGTTTTGTTGTACATCTGGTCCATTTCCTCTCCTTGTGGCACTGCACCTCATGCGCATCGAGGGTACTTTGCCAACCTGACCTTCAAGCTGAAGGAGGACTCCCTGCCCCTGAAAGTAACGCTACGCTGAGCATCTCTGTTCAGACCCTGGCTCCCATGGCATGTGCACACTCAGTGTGCTTGCTCCCCGGCCCCGCCTCCCTGCGTCCCCACCACATGTGGCTTATACCACTTTCTAATACAGATAAAGATCCAGACACACAGGATTACCTCGTGGTGGTTTAATCTATAATAATAAAAGCGTAATATGCCCGCTAGCCAATGGGGTCACATTTTCCAACTCTAAGTGCTTCTGGATGAAGCCGGGGCTGTGAGGGAAGCCCGGGTCCCAGGTGCAGAGGGAAGCCAGTGCCAGCAGCCGGGGGAAGGAAGGCCTAATCTTGCACAAATTTCATGCATCGGGCCTCTAGTTTTCACATAACTGATGACGAATGATATCAAGCACCTCTCTGTGTGTCTATTATTTCAGGTGTGGGGGAGGATTCTTTTTCTAAACATGCATTTTGTTAGGAGTTGCTCTCTTTCTCCTGTTCATTTGAGGGTTTTCTTGCGTAGCCTAAGTACATGTTCTGTTCTGTCATCTGGTGACTTTACCAGAGAGCCTCAATTTTTATGTGGTCAAATTCATCCCTTTGCTGTGCTGTGGTTTGCAGGTAAATGTAGACTCTTTCAACTGTGGCTTTTGCCCTTTTGTAGTTGGGGTTTTTCTCCTATTCGGTGCACCACTGATATTTGCACATGTAACAAATGTGGTTTCACGTCAGGAGACAATCCTAATGGCCCATGACATGTTACTGTCAGCATAGTCCTAGTCATAGAGTAGTAGGTAGGAGAAGAAGAAGCAGTCACACAGGTCAGAAAGCTAAGCCTTTGTCAGAGGAAAACAGTGCCAGACACGTGTTACAGGCAGATTTTATTCAGGCCGCTGCCAAAGAGGCGAGAGATGCTAGTATAAACTGAGCTCCACTCCAGCTAAACTGAGGTTTCTCAAGAGAACAGAGAGGTAAGAGATCAACCAAAGGACTTGTATGCAGGCATATAAGCATAACCAATGGACATAAGACACTGGGGGATAGGGGAGCCTAGGGGACTGTCTAGGGCGGGGGGAAAAAATGGACACATATGTAATACCCTTTGTAATACTTTAAGCAATAAAAAAAAATAAATTAAATAAAATTTAAAAAAAGAGAACAGAGAGGAAACAAACGAAAGTCTATGGGGAAGTGAAAAGAGGGTAAAATAAAGGAGACTAGCCCAGCTGGTGTTGCTCAGTGGTTGAGTCAACTCAAGAACCAGGTTCTATTCCCCATGAGGGCACATGCCTGGGTTGCGGGCTTGATCCCCAGTGTGGGGTGTGTAGGAGGCAGCCAATCAATGGTTCTCTCTCATCACTGATGTTTCTCTTTCTTTCCCCCTTTCCCATCCTCTCGCTGAAATCACTAAAATACACTTACAAAAGAAAAAGGAGACTAAAGTAGACTATGCGGAAATGGGAAAGTACAGAAGGGGGGTGAGGGGAGAATTGCTGCAAACGGTGTGGCAACGTGAGTTGAGACAAGGTCCATTTTTAGATTTGCTATCATTGTGCTTTTCTTGAACAAAATCTCAGCATGGGGGTGAGGTCACTTTTAGGGACACAGCCTGATGCAGGTGAAAACACAGTGTTCGGGCAAGTCTTTGGAAGGGGGGAGGGGTTCACAATTCATGTCTCCTGGTGGTCAGGTAACTAGTGTATGGCTAGATTTAAATACCAGCCTGCCTGACCATCAAGTGCAAGTTCTACCCATTTCGGTTGGTGTATGTGATGTCACTGAGGTGCATATTTGGAATGAGCCGTGGGAGGCGTGGGAGCAGGAGGCGGGCATTTATAAACCTGGGGAGGCTTCCCAGCAGCCCTCGGGTTTGTGAGTGGGTCTCTGATCTCTGGCCCTAAAATAGCAGAAAGTCTTGTGAAGCAATGTAAGAACCATTTTTAGCCCTAACCGGTTTGGCTCAGTGGATAGAGTGTCGGCCTGTGGACTGAAAGGTCCCAGGTTCGATTCCGGTCAAGAGCATGTACCTTGGTTGTGGGCACATCCCCAGTAGGAGGTATGCAGGAGGCAGCTGATCGATGTTTCTACCTCTCTATCTCTCTCACTTCCTCTGTAAAAAATCAATAAAATATATATTTTTAAAAAGAACCATTTTAAAAAATCCCTTTGTAGAAATCTGCTACCATGTGAGACAATTTAAAAAAACTCATGGGAAGGGTGAACGAATGATAAGTTTAAAGTATAAGAATATGCAAGACCTATTTGCTTCGTGATGGGAATGCAATTTGGGAGAAAGCCTAAACATTTCCTTTGCAGACATGGGAAGGAGCTCTCAGAAGTTTCTAGAAGCAGCCCTCTCAAGTGCCCCCATTCCGAGACACAGCGAACTCCCTCAGTCGGTTTTGGCCGAGAGTGCAGCTTTAGGAATCACCTGGATATCAGCCAGGAGGCCCTTCGCTGCAGGCCACTCCCTGAGCAAAAGAGACCTTAGCAACACTGCTTTCTGTGGCAGAGAGCACCAGGTTGTAAAACGCAAATCCCTCTCAGAGTCTAATTTAGATAATTATAGTTTGCCTCCTAGGACTCTCCCTGCAGATCCAACTGGCTTTGGTTGTCATCATGACTGCTATTCTTCTAAATTACTGGGTAGGGCAGGATTAAAAGGCCAAGCCTCCTGCAGGGAGAGCTGAGCGGAGAAGCTGGTTTCCTCTATCAGCTAACTAGGCCCTGTCTGACAGAAACGATTACTTTGCATGGGACACAGAGCGGCTACATTTGGTGTAACGTCATCAGAAAAGTGAGTGAGCTGCATGTGGTTTTTCCTGTCCTTGCACTGTCCTGGGACCAGGTTCTGGAACTCCAGCCGGCCTGACTCAGGCAGCATCGCATAGAAGTTGAGAACATCTTGCCAGAGCTGACTGTGTCTGAAACACAGGCTAACAGAGACGGCTTCCTCTGGGAGTCAGGAGGAGTGACTGAGTTCCCTATATGCCCAGGCCCGGAAGAGGCCCCGGTATATACTCAACCGCATCAGCTCTCAGCGGTCCATCCAGGACCAGGCCACTAGCCTCTCTGACTGGGTCATGGCCCATGTCATGCCCTTATTACAAATGCTGGGGAGTGGTTAGTGCAGTGGGTATACACACTTGACCCGACCCTTGAACATGGATTTGAACTGCGCAGGTCCATTTTATATGCCGATTTTTTCCAACTGAGCCACACAGTTCAAATCCGAGTTCAAGGTCAACTGTAGAGGTGGTTGTGAGGAGGTGAGCTGGTATGACCAAAGGCAGGCAGACTCTTGGCTTGTGGGGGAGAGAATGGGCTGCAGGGTCTATGACTCACTGGCCGTGGGGTCTTGGGTCACACAGCCCCCCTTCCTGTGCCTCTATTTCCCCATCTGAACATACATCAGTTATTTACCACCTGCCATTCTAAGACTTCCAACCTCTGCCTGGGCCTAGCTGAGGTGTTCTTGCAAGATCAGATCTTATCATCATCCCGACTTGTGGCATTTATATCTGTATTGAAAACAACTCACCTGGAATAAAGACTAAAACATGAAACAGAGAAGAGGTCCTGAGACCCCCCTACACAGACCTCCAAGTACTACTGAGATTGGGGACTGGGGAGGGGGAGGAAGGGAGTGGATTCCTCATGCCCATTAACCAAGGACTGAGGAGAAAAGCACTTGTCAGGAGGCATTTAGGAAATCAAGAATAGAAGGGATGTCCGGAGGCACCCCATTAACCCCTTCTAGCCGCCCCCCTCCGCCCCCTCTCCAGGCCCCCATGGCAGGCCTTCACCACCCTATTGTCTGTGTCCATGGGTTATACATATGCATACAAGTTCTTTGGCTGATCTCCTCCCCGACCTTCCCTCTGAGATTCTCCCACCTGAGTCGCTCAGGCAGCCAGGATGAGAACACTGGCCTACGGGGTGCAGTGTGGCCCACCTTTGGGCCCAGGTGTCGGGAGGCAGCAGTGCCTTCCATCTGGAAAGCATCTAACTTGAGAAGCAGCCCAAGCATCAGACAGGGGGCAGGAGGAATAGGGTCGAGCCCTCCAATAAGGGACAAATCAAATCCAGGCTACTTGTCAGCGCCATCACTGAGCAAGGGAGAAAGTAGGAACCAGGGCAAAGGCCTAAACCTGCAGACAGAGGTTCCATTGTGTAGGACGGGGCCAGCTACCAGGGGAGCCCCGGACATATGCTCGCAGGCTGACCTCTGGCTCCAGAGAACCAGCCCCAAGTTGGGCGCCCACCTGCTCGTGAGGGAGAGTCCTAGTGAACTCCCGGGCCCTCGCTTTGTCTCGACCCCGGATGTGCTGACACATCAGCCTGAAAGTCTTCAGGGCTGAGCCTGCTAAACCTGGGGACAGCACGGTGACAGCCAGAGCATTCCTCTATAATGTTCAAGGCCCATTTAGAGTCTGAGGCTCAGAAAGCAAACTCTTCTTTTCTGTTCAAACCTAAAGTGCTAAGAGCCCCGGATGGACAAAAGCGCTATTTATGAGCCTGGCCCCCGCTCCCTCTCCTCTTCTGGGCATCACAAGCCAGCTCAGCGTGTTAGCTGTTTTTGTCTGTTTGTGTTTTGTTCTCATTTTTGTAGCCGGTTCTGGGCTCCAAGAAAAAGACAAGATTGACAAGTTGAAGAGAGAGCAGCCCTGTTCCCTCTGGTCGGGAAGGGCCAGCATCTCCTTGGCGATCAGCCAGCCTAATTTAATGTCTTCCCTAATGATGGGAAAGGGCTGCTCGTCAAAAACCTGCAGACAAGGCCCCGCAGGAGGCAGGGCCAACCAAGGGGATTCCAGAGGCTGCACAAAAGGGGCTTCCAGGGGCTTGACCCCAGGGGGCCCACAGCCACTGGGTCAAATCTGCCACCACACTGCACAGCCTCACCTACAGCAGGGCATCGGCCACCAGATGCCAGTGCCTGGGCCTGGGGAGGCATCTGTACTGAAACTAGGTTTCCCCCTACATGTGGGACAGCAGAGAATGGCCAGGGCCCTGGCCAAGAAACTGGGCAGAAGGGTGGCCAGAGAGGTGCACTCCTCACCAAGCAGACAGATGCCAGGTAAGAGGGGGGCGGGCCAGCGAGTTAGAACCTCAAGAGTTGGAGGGTCTAACTTGGCTGCAAAGACCCGAAACCTATTCCTGTAATCACAACCAAGAAATGCTTTATCCCTCCCCCGCCCCTTGGCGACGGAACCTTGATTTCGTCTGGGGTGCAGAGTGCTCCCCACACTGTCCGTCCAGTGCATGTGCCTGTGAACACAAGTGGCGGTAGAGGGTCTTGGGTCAAAGGGTATTTTCCTTATGTAGT
>NW_006296417.1:4101763-4129014 GCF_000327345.1 Myotis davidii | reverse complement strand
CACACACACTCACACACACACACACTCCCCTTCTTGCTTCTTTCTACATGGGGGTGGGAAGCTGGGGGGATGGGATGGGCAGTGACCACCTACGACCAAAAAGCCACAAACATGAGCAGAAAAGGTGGCAGCGCGAACAGGCATAAAGGGTTTAAATTTGTAAAGGCATTTTGGAGCCACTGTTCCAGGCCAAGACCCACCAGCTCAGCTTCTTGCTACACAGGACACAACCCCGTTGTTTATTGCACGTTTCTGCCAATCACAGGGAGCTCAGTACATCCAGAGCCAAACTCGGGATTTCTCCCACACCAGGCTCCCTGCCGTTCCTCACACGTCTGCAAGTCAGCAGTCAAGGCCAGGAATTCCCCACCTCCCCATCCTCTGTCCTTATCTCCCTCCACTGACCACCACCCTCCTCCCCAATACATTTCTACCCAGCCACCAGAGTGATCTTTTCCAAGCACAGAACTTCTTGGGTCACCTCCGTGTACAGCACCCCGATATACTTATGAGAAAGAGCTTCAGCCCAGTCACATCTATGGAACTATACCTTTCTATTTAAAAAGCTATGAGACTGCCAGGCGGCGTGGCTCAGTGGTTGAGCATCAACCTACGACCTAGGACAGTGGTCGGCAAACTGCGGCCCCTTGAGTGTGGCTCTTCCCCAAAATACCACGTGCTGGCGCGCACGTACAGTACGACTGAAACTTCGTGGCCACACTCAAGGGTCCAAAGAGCAGCATGCGGCTCGCGAGCCACAGTTTGCCGACCACTGACCTAGGAGGTCATGGTTCCATTCCCAGTCAGGGCACATGTCTGGGTTTCAAGCTTGATCCCCAGTGTGGGGCGTACAGGAGGCAGCCAATCCATGATTCTCTCTCTCTGTCCCTCTCCCTTCCTCTCTCTGAATCAGTAAGACCATATCTTTTTTTAAAAGCTTTATACAAGAGTTATATTAATATGGCTAGAATCTGGTGTTTGTCCTGGGTTCCTTCCTTCCCACCGCCCTGCAGACAGAGCGAGTCCAGCTGTGGCAAAGCTCCGTCTCCCCAGGGGGCTGGCAAAGGCTGCGAACAGATTGGCAGCCAAATAGCGAAGGGGTCTGGCAGGCCCACTCCAATCCCAACACACCTGAGTCACATCCAGAAAAGGGACAAGCATGAAATTCTGCCTGGAGAGAAATGAGCCGGCCACAGCTCCCCCCACCTCCCCCTGTTCTGCTAATCCTGAAGCCCTGGAGATTTCCAGAACATTCCCAGAGCCACCCTTTCAGACAACCCACAGTCCCTTTAAAATGCCCCTTGTTCTACTCTTTCTGCTTCTCTTCAATGTAATTCAACAAACTGGCATGAGCAAACCTATGCCTATCTTTAATGGACATTTGGGGGTGTGAAAACAAAAGTACAGATTTTGCATCATTTACTGGTGGTTCCACCCAGATAATTAATATTTTCAGCCTGAAGATTTGTTTATATTTTGAAGTCCCAATCCACAGATGCGACACTCATACTGACTTCTTTGTCGGGAACAGTGGCCGCACACACACAAAAAAAATATCCTAGCCCCTCAGTTAATGGTTCATTTCAGGACTGAAATCGCCATGTCAGAGATATTATGAGTAAAAGCAGTTCCTTGACAGAAACTGAGAAATCTGAAACATTTTGGACAAAAACCACTGGGTAGAGGAGTAAGTTTTTTTTAGCTCATTATTAGCCAGAGTTAAGACCACATACAACACTTACTCGCCTGCATTTCACACACTGGCATTTGGGAAATAATTGTACTGGGACTGAGGTTTACCCCAACACAACTGGGGAAGAAGGTGTTTGTACCTATTGTTCTACCTGTTAATTAACCGTGTCAACAAGATTGTAGAGAAAATGTTTTTAAAGCCTCTTAAGAGGGCAAACACATTTTAAGCACCTCTAAGTACTTTAGGAATACCCAAGGATTTAAAGTGACAATGATCAACAGTCACTAATTATAGTCATTCTTAACTGGTTCTCACCCAGGATCTCTTTATGAGATAACACTTGTTAACCTAGTTTCAACTACAATGTGTATTTAGGGAAGATTAAGTTCAATTTAATTCAAGTCTGCATTTATCGAGTTTCCAAGTAATGAGACCGACTATTCTGAAATATGCTATCATTCAGATTGGACCCTCCCCAGTTAGCCAAAAACGGTAAGATTTAGCTCTACATCCAAAACCTATAACCACAGAACTATAACTGGATTATGCATTGTATTAAAATTGCTGAGACAAGGGTCGAGGTTTTTTATCATCACTGCACCCCCGGCAGCCACCACAATACTCATCACAAAAAAGACCCCAACACGTGTCTGAACAAAGGAGCCACAAGAACAACACAACCTGCCTACAGATTGTTCCAGAAGATGAAAGGGGGGGGAGGGGGAGGAATCAGTGTCACCAGTTCTTTAAATCAGAACTCTCTTCCATGGCACCGTTCAGATGAGCAAACACTGAGTCCAGCCTTCTGATGGCTTTATCTTACTCAAGCCCCGGGCCAACCTCTGAGGAGCATTCTCTCGAAGGGCCCTTTTACAAACGCAGGCAAAGGCAATGGCGCTGTGAAGTGTGGGGGAAAGAGACCCCGGTGTCTCCGGCTCCAGGCCAGACCCTCCCACGGTGGCACATGCCTCCCATTCACCCAGCCTGGGCCACCTCCAGGGGCCTGGGTCTTAGCCCTTCTGACAACTGAAGAAAGGGACTCCGGAAGTAGCATGGTTATCAAGTGAGAGAAGAGGGAGGGGCTGGCGAGGGAATAAGGGGAGCGGAGGACAGAGGAGCACTTTGCACTAAGCACACAAAGGATTGCTTCGTTTTCTCTTCTTTGTGTAGTCAAAGCAACGTGGACACAGAATAACAGCCCGAACAAGCCTTGTGTGTCTCGTTCACCCCTAAAACCACCACCAAAACACCTCGCTTTCTTGTCACTGTGGTCTTTCAGCAAATTAGCTGAGCAGGAAATACAGCAAGGTGTCCAACATGTGATGAGTGATATTATGCTGTTACTTAAATTGCTCCTTACTCTTAAAGTCAAGTAGGTTTTGAAAGGAGAACAGGAAAATGAGGTCAGATTATGTGAGCATTGTCTCAATCTAAGAAATGGGGAGAGAACTAGAGTTCAAATTTCAGCAGGCATAAGAGCTCCAGAGGAGACTCTTAAAAACAGATTCCAGAATCACACTCCCTGAGATTAGGCCCAGATTGTGTTTTTCATCCCCAGTGTGCAAACACCCTAGTCATTCATTCATCTGTTTATTGAGCAACTACTACAGGTCAGGTGGAGATTCTACATGGTGGGGATAGAGCAGTAAGCAAAGCACTCAAAACCCTTGCAGTGAGTGCGGAGGCAGGCCATAACCAGGTGAGCGTCCAGACAGTGTGCCAACCAGTGATCAGGGCTGTACAAGGAATAAAGTAGAGATAGGAGAATGGCGGGTATTACTTCCCTTTAATGGGTGTTGTGAGCAGCTTTTCTAGTCAGGAAACCAAGCAGATTTCTACATAGATTTCTAGGGGAAAAGTATCCCAAATAGAGAGGACACTCAGTGCAGACACTCAAAATTCTGTTGCAACTGATTTAAGGAGCACTTGCTATGTACTGGCTGCTTTACAGCAATGATCTTATTTCAATGATACAGCAGCTCTGCTCAGTTCATTATCATGACTCCCTTTTCTCCCCACGACCACACAGGGGATTTGGCCACAGATCTAGCAAAGGGTGGAGCTGAAGTATGCATGACCCAAGTGTCTGGTGGGGTCTCCCCAAGCACAATGCTTTGGGGGTGTCCACCATGGGGAGTGAGTCCCTCCTGCTAAGTGGGGAATATGCAGAGGGGTCAATAAACCATGATTTAACCATATGGTGATACACGAATGCAGCCGCCTAAATGATATCTAAGACGAGTTTAACAGTGCAGTGCCAGTGGAAGTAAAATAGTATATAGAAGTATGTAGATAGAAAGGACTTAACTGTATAAAGAAAAACTGCACAAGAATATAAAATGAGAGGGAACTGTATAAGAATGTGAGCTTTGTGGTTGCCTGTAAATGTACATTTCTTTAGCTCTTCACTTTTTGGTACTTCCCAAATGTGTCTATTGTGGTAAGCAGATATTTTCAGTCATCAGGGAGGAAAATAAAAAATATTGTGACAACATGCATTGCCCCTGCTTGGAGTTTTGACTATGACCCCACCTGCAGGTGTGAGTGACCACCTCATTCCTACTAAGACCTCCTTCATGTCATACTCCCTGCGCATGTCCCTTCAGGGAGGCCCCGGGCCAGGATTAGCTGATGGTCCCCAGAGCCATGGTCTGGATGGTGCTCACCCGCTGCTGAGGGAGGGAGACAGGAGGAAACATGTGCTGTCTTCATCCATCATGCCCGCTAGCCAATGGGGTCACATTTTCCAAGAGATATGAGGGTTCCGCTGGCAGATCTTTCAGCATCTCACTGCTATAAATTCTCCTGGCTCTTATTAATAAAACATAATGGTAATTCCTAGAATAATGGCCTATTATCCAAAGTCACAGAAAGACAGAGCAATCAAAATCAGAATGAGTTATAGGCCCGAGGACACGTGGGAGAGGTGGGTAAATTCTGGCTTCCGGAGGAGCAGCATTAGGCCCGTGCAGCAAATTAAAGGAACAATATTCAAGACAATTGCTTAAATTGCTACAATAATCCTGATAATGTAGCAATGTATTATTATGAAATGGATGATGTTCCAAAGAAGTTAGGTGGACATCAGATGGGCTACAAACTGACCCCCAGTGGCCACACTGGTCTTGTTTTCTGTGCTGTGTTTACTTCTTTCTCCTCTCAATGTGTTTTCATTTTAATTTTACTTGGAGTCTGAGTTCTAGGTGGACAGTTCTATATATCATTTCTTCTTCCATCAGGTTAAAACCATTCAACACATTTGATCAAGACATGACTAAGCCATTTTAAGGATAAAAGTCTTTGAAATCCCCCCCCAAAATCCCTTGGGGTCATCTCTAACAGGCCCAGAGCAACTGGGAGGTCCCAGAGTGGGGGAGCCCTGTGGCTTGGTCTCCCGCCACTAAGAGGCTTGGCCTGGGAAGTCCTCGGCATAGACTTAGCAGAGCGGACCCTGGACCCACACAGAGCACTTCTCCCCCCCGGAGGCTGATGCCACCTGCTGTGATGAGCCATCTGCGACTCCCCAAGCTTGGTGACCCGTCTACTTCCACACAGGGGGTGACTCTTATCAAAGCATCCGTTCCCTTTTTGCAGTGGGGAGAGCTTTCATCGTGAGGGCCCCCCAAAAGCCTGCAATCCATCTTTATCAGGCTCTAAGGCGATGGGTCTTAACCCCAAAGATACGTTTTTAAAAACATCCGTGGTGGGATTCACCCCTAAGAGATTGCGGTGTAAAAGGAGCTAGACCCTCAGCCAGCGGCTACAGCCTCCCTGGAGAGCTTGTTGGACACACAGAGTTTCAGATCCCACCTGGGACCTAATTCATCAGAATCTGCATTTCAACAAGATTCCCACATAATTCTAATAATGCGCAGTTGCGTTCAAGAAGCACTGGTCTTGGGTAGAACTCAGAAATTTTTTTAAAATGTCCCCAAGTTATTCTCATGTTCAACCAAGACTAAGAACGCTGCCCTTAAATTCTCTCACCAGTCTTTCCTTTCTCTTGCCGACCACTGCCAAGTCCAGAGTCCTGGCACCAGAGCAGCTGATCCCAACTTCACCCCTCACAAGCGGGACTGTTGTTAACTGTGGAAAATTCCCTCCATCCCACTGCTGCCTCCCTAAGGTTTATCCCAGCCAACCACATCCAGGTTGGTCCCCGGCCCCTACCCAACCCTAAGAATGTTTTATCCCTTTCCTTACCCCGTGGCTGACCATCTTACTACCGTTTGTGGGATGTGGCCACTCCCCATCACCCGCCCTCTCCCCTGCCATCTTTGTTTCTTGGCAGCCTTCAGTACAACTGTTTCCACAATAAGAAGCATTGAATGGAGGAAGGAAGGCTTTCCTTTCTCTTGTCTTCAAGCATCATGTGACTTTCTACATGACAATGTGTAAGTCACGTGAATGGCAAGCAGGCAGAGAAAGGGCGGAGGACGCAGAGCACGGGGAAGTCAAGAGCAACTTCACAACTTTTGAGCAATGGCAGCAAGACCCGGAGAGGAAGGCAGGAGACAGAAACTTGGCACAAACACTGCATCCAACAGTAGGACCTTCCATAAGTGACTCAAATCATCAAAGTCACCGAAAGGGCTAACACCGAATATTATCCTATTTCAAATCGCAGCCCCAAGGAGAGAAAACAGCCGATTCTCCAAACGACCACTGTAACTGAGGTTCACGTTCTGTTACACCTTCCACTGTCTCAGCAGCAGTGCCCAGGCTGCGGACATGACAGGGTCTTTTTAAGCCTCGACTTACGGGCTCAAAAAAAATAGACTGAGATTTCCGGTGAAATTCAGAAGTTGAGAGTAGCCTGACACAGATCCAATATGTCTTCACTTCAGCCCACCCCCTCAAAATCATTCAGTAAGATTAGGAAAAAACTAGCAAGGTTTATACACCTGAAAAACTTACTCCGCTTCCAGGTACACCGGGCTGGTACTGAAGGTCACCTGGTGGGCAGTGCCAAGTATGTTCAGAAGCTGGTGGGCCATGCAAAATGCCCCATGGAACCTAGAATACCAAAGTCAGCCTCTGTCAGGCACCTGCTGGCCTCGCCAGCCTGTCTCCTTCGCTCTCCCCGTTCCTCTCCCTCCTCCCTTACCAGGTCCCAGCATCATCTCACCGGCTGCAAAGGGGCCACAGCTGAGAAGACATGATCCCAGCTTCCACCCTTGGAGGGTACCTCTCAGCCCCTCATATCTGCCATCTCCTCCCTGGTCTTCAACAAGCAGCACCTGGAAAACAAAACGGCATTTTTCCTGAGAAATGGCGTCTCCAACGACTTGCGTGCATTATTATGGCAAGAGATCCTCTTTGCATGTTTCCACATAAAAAAGAACTCTCTCTCCAGTCCCTCTTTCTTTTCCTGCTTACACCTATTTTTTTCTGTCTCCCTGTGTATCAGTCAGTATAAACTACACTTTGCTGCAGTAACACACAACAGCATCTCAGCGGTTTTAAAATCACAGAGCTTGACTTCTCACTTATTTCATAGTCCGTGGCGTGTTGGCACGGGCTCTGCCCAGCAGAGCTATTATGGGGCCCAGTCAAGGAGAAAAAGATTTCTGGGTGTCTTGGGGGTCCTTGGCATCAGCGATGTCACTCCTGCTCGTAATTCTCTGCTCAGAACTATTCAAAGGCTCTAACCAGCCACAATGGAGCCAAGGGGTGTAGGCCCACCACGTGTTCAGAAGGAGAACCAGGAGTAGTTTTTGAAATGCATTATTTCCTGCCATTCCATCCTAAACTCACATCCCCAGGAGAAAGAATACAGTTGGCTCCATCTGCCCACGCTGTCCTCCCACTTCAATCAACGGGCTGTTGGCTGGGTGGGGGGGTGGGAGGGGGGACTGTATACTTCATGTACGTCTGGCAACATGGGAAGGATGGGTGAGGATGAGCAAGGCAATTCAAGTGTCACGGGCTAGAGAAATAAACCGTAAGGTATGTAAAGAGCACCCTTGGTGTGGCGGAGTTGTAGACAGGACTGATGGGTTGATAAGCACGAAAACAGAGCAGTACAACCTGCAGGGATGAAAATGGCAATAACCAAAGAAGCGGATGCCCATCACCAAACTAAGTCTCCCACCATTCAGGGACATGTGTAACCATGGAGCTACCAACACACCTGCAAGGTAGCACGGCTTCTCCAGCAGAGGCACCCGTTACGGGGACGGGGCTAATAAGAGCACCTCCCATCCTGCTGCGCACATAATTCATGGGCCAGTCAGACCCATTTCCATCCAATCAAGAGCTATCTTGTCCAACCTTTCAGCTGCGAGGAACTTTGCACGAGACGAAAATAACCTAATCCATCATGATGATAGAAATTTTTCTACTCCTTCCAGGCCCCTGCTGCCAACAAAATGCCAGGAATCCTGCTGCCTCGGATGGTTTATTAAAACGCGGCAGACCCAAGCTGCATTCGGGCTGTGTAACGGCATGCCCTGCCCACCAGCTAATGCCTGCCAGATGTTCCAGCTCCGCCCCAGCTGTAAGCACCTGCTCGGAGGAGTGGGCCTCCAGAGCCAATTCAGGAAGAACACGCTATTGGCTTTACTGGCCCTGTGACTGATGCACCCTGGGGCACAAAATTAAATTAAAACGGGGAAGGGGGTTTGCCTGGCTGAGACGGCGACAGTTTCAATGAAGCTGTTTCCCACCAGATTTTGCAAGCATGTTCCCGGGACTTCTGCACCCATACGTCTTTGAGGCTGATCACCAAAGTTCCACACTGACCTCCCTGAGCTCTGCATTCCTAATTTGTAAAATGAGAACAACTACATGCACTCGCGGGACTGCTGTGAGGGTAAAAAGAGATGAAATGTGAGGAGTTGCTCTGGACAGTAAGAGGGACATAGTAATTGCTCAATAAAAGCCTAGTCCACATATGCATTTTTTAACATGTAGGTAGGGCCAAAAAACCTGGATGTCTCTTCCATTCTCAAACCGTATCACCCTCCACACACACCTAACTCCCTCTCTCTCTTTCTCTCTCTCTCCCTCCCTCCCTCCCTCCCTCCTTCTCATCCTCCCTCCTTCTCACCCTCCCTCCTCTCTCTTTCCTTCCTGTGTTTGTCCGGGACTGGACTATAATTCAGGAGTTAGCATTAGGGGCAGGAGGAGCACTATGGCCAGGGCAATTCCTTTTCTTCCTATGTTTGTCTGGGACTGGATATAATACAGGAGTTAGCATAAGGGGCAGGAGGAGCACTATGGCCAGGACAATTCCTTTTCTAAAGGTAATAGGTCAGAAACAGAGTAATGGAAGTCCCATCTCTCCATGCCTCTTTCTGCCCCAAAGCATAAGGCAGTCCTGGCATAAATCACTAGGTCTACCCACATATCTCTAAGCAATATATGGTTTAGTTGGGTATGTTTTTAAACTTTATATAAGAACATATATTCCTATATGACTAGCATTTTATACTCAACATTCTATTTTTTAGATTCACTCCTGCTGATGCATGAGGCTGTAATTTGTTCATGTTCACTGCTGTATAGTATTCTATTGTATGGCTGTACCATCATTTATTCTACCACTGATGGACATCCGTGCCATTGCCAGCTTTGCTGCTATTACAGACAGCACTGCAATGAATGTTCTTGTGCCAGCGCACATGAGCCGAAGGCTTCCAAGGCATGCAGCTAGGAGAACCCTGCTGGGTCACAGGTTACGCAGTTTCAACTTTAGTTGACAGTCCTCAGTTATTTTTCCAAACAGCTTGCTCCAGTTCACACTGATTTCCCAGTTCCTGGCAAAAACACTGACAGCTACCTTGGAGAATGTTCTTCTCGCAGCAGAGGTTGCTGGGGTTGAAGAACACTGGCCGAATCGGACCCCACACATGCCACCTGGAAGTTCAAGGCACAAACATTCCGTTGGGGAGGGAGAGGTTTTGTCCCGCACGTCATTTCTAACAGAGAGAGTCTTGAGATGAGTGGTTTTCCGGGCCCCTGGCTGTAGGGATAAAACCTCCCCAGGAAGAACTTGCTCTGTTCAGCCCACGAACAGAACACTCCGTAGCCACTACCTGTTTTTCACATGGAGGTGGTGAAAGCTGGCATAGACTTTCTTTCCAAACCGCCTTTCATCAACAGTCTCCAAGAACCAGACTGACATCTTTGAGGACAAGAATTATACTTTTCTACCTCGTTTGTACCTGTAAAGCTTAGCATGGTGTCTGCACATCATAGGTGCTCAATTAAACTTCCTAAGAAATCAAGAGTTAATCATTTCAGCAGATACTGATTATGTGTTATCCAAATCTGTCTCCTCCACTTTTTGGCCATAACGTCAGACTATATTTCCCAGCTTGCTTTGCAGTGTGCTGTGGCCATGTGACTGATTCTGGCCGATCAAATGTGAGCAGAGGGGCTATCCACCACCTCCGATCCTGGTCTATCAAAATCTCCCACAGGACCCTCCAACACCCTTTCTTTTCCTGACCGCCAGCTGGATGCTTCTTCCTCCCTCAGTCATCACCAGGTTCACATCATGAAAACTGGCAATGGCATCTTTTTAAAATCAACCAAGGAAATAAACACGTGTTCTCTTTCAAACAAACAAAGCTATGTGAGAGCCTCCGTGTGTGTTTCTCGTGTGATGGAGAGCGCAGATGAACACATTCGTGACTCATCGAGTCTCAGCTGCCCAGGCTCGCGGCCAGCCTGCCTCTGAATAAAGTTATGTTTCTGATACTTATGGCATTTATATGCAGATACCTCTCAATGTATACCAACAGGAAGCATAATGAACGGAGGTGTTAACATTCAACAAGGAAGTAACAAGGTATATTAAATTATCTACTGCGGCATAACAAATTACCCCAAGCCTTTGTGGATTAAAACAAAACCACTTCTTGTGAGTCAAGAATCTGGGCACTGCTTAGCTGAGTCCTCTGGCTCAGATGTCCCATGGCTACAGTGAAGCTGTTGGCGGGGGCTGCAGTCACTTTAAGGCTCCTTGCGGAGGAATCCACTTTCAAGCTCACTCTGTGGTTATTGACAGGATCCAGCTTTTCACAGGCTGCTGGACTGAGGGCCCCACTCCACCCCACACTAGCTGTTGGCTGCGGCCACCTTGTAGGGAGGGAGTGAAGGCTTCCTCACAACATGGCGGTAGCTTCATCAGAGTGAGCAAGTGAGAAGTGAGAGAGCGAGCAAAAGGGAAGTCACGCCTCATCTTGGACGTGACATCTCACTGCTTTCTTCATTAGAAATAACTAGGTCCAGCCCTCACTCAAGGGGAGGGAGCCATCTTAGAAGCTGCCTTCCACCCAAAGAGCTTAAAAAAAACCCCACAATTTTGCTGACTCACTCCTAGAGTTTTCTGAGCCTAACCTCTACATTTCATGTATCTAGTCAAAAGTCTTACTAGTTCTTCAAGCTACCTTCAACATTCCAGACGCCAATGTTAAAGTGAGAAAACTATAATGGGAACTATATCCAATCTGCTTCTTCCTTTACTAGGAATAAAGCTGTCCACTTCGCAACGGGATACTTTGGAGAAATAATGGCAAGTGGCCTATTTTCCTCTTTTATGTCAACACTTAGAAATTCACAATTCACACCAATTAACCAGTTAACTTTTTTATAATCAAAATGCAGGAATTCCAAACATGAGGTCACAAAAGCAGTGTTGCCTATTTCCAATGCTAATTAATACATAATTAAATTTCCATCTGCATTTTAAAATTGGGTCTCTCAACCAAGTATGATAAACTACATAATTTGTGGATGCACTTGTTGATAAATCATGTCTTTCTAACAAATTAATTTAAAATAAACCAGCCTGGCTGGTGTAGTTCAGTGGTTGAGCATCAACCTAGGAACCAGGAGGTCACAGTTTGATTCCCAGTCAGGGCACATACCCAGGTAAAATCAATAAAAAATATATATTTTTTTAAAAATAATAAAGTCAATCAAACAGTATGCATTGCTTACTAGGTAGAAAAAGTATTTTAAAATTCTTAAATTCAGTTTTTGTAACAGGTACAGATGACAAAATGGGTTTTTTTCTTTTAATTCCTACAGGATGAGACGAGGAGGGAGAGTATACATTCTCAGAAGGAAGATCCAGGTACAAACTGCTGGGAAGCATCTCTCAGCCTCACGCACCACACCCTCCTCTCCCTTCCCAGCTCCTGCGACTCTGGGTAAAGCAGACCTCTTGGAACGGACCCACCATAATGTGTTTCTATGGCCTCATGAGCAGCACGGATTTGGAAATATCTGTCCCCAGCAAGCCCACACATTTCAATGAGCCGTGGCCAATGGGAATGACGGAATCCTTCAGCCATGTCCAGGGTGCTGCCACAGCTGGCCCCCGTCAGCAGAAGCCGCCTCCTCCCCGGGACACCACCCGGGTCCAGTCACCACCACATGAGCCTTAAACGCAGTACGTTTTCCCAGCTGCTCTCGGTGCCCAGGAGAAACGGGGCTAAGGGGAGAGAGGGAGCCATGGCAGGTGAGCGGAAGTTGGGGTACATTGGAGGAATCCCAGTGGAGGCCAGAGATGGACAGGAAGTGAGGAAACAGGCAAGATCAGAAAGGCAAACCTCATCAGTCTGGCAACCTTGCAAAGGCATCTTGAAGTGTAAGGTCACTCTGGATTCCAGAACCAGGAACATCTCCAGATGTTGAAATGGCTTTTGCCAAATGCCACCTTGGAAAATGTGTTTTTCCTCTGGTTCACTAAGAGAGAATGACCAGTTCTGGCTGGGTGGCTTAGTGGGTTGGAGCACTATCCCATACACCAAAAGGTAGCAGGTTCAATTTCTGGCCAGGGCACATACATAGTGTGCAGGGCACATGCCTGGGCTATGGGCTCCATCCCCAGTAGCAGGTGTGTAGGAGGCAGCCGATGAATGATCCTCTCTCATTCGATTCGGGTCAAGGGCATGTACCTTGGTTGCGGGCACATCCCCAGTAGGTGATGTGCAGGAGGCAGCTGATCGATGTTTCTAACTCTCCATCCTTCTCTCTTCCTCTCTGTAAAAAAATCAATAAAATATATATTTTTTAAAAAGAAAGAGATCAGTAGATACATAAACGATGTAACATTGAATTATTTTTTCATTTTGGACTCTCCTACTTCTTGGGAAAGAAACCCTCACCGTCACCCAGAAATGGCCATTTTTTCATGACTGCGGACACATTTGGGGGTTAGGAGAGAAGCTGGCAGAGAGCTTGCTTTTGGGTGTCTGCTCTGTGCCCCCCTCTTCCCTCTATACCCTTCCTTGACCCGTCTCTGTCTTCTCCTGCCAAGCCACTGCCCAAGGCCCACTCGAGGCGGTTCGTTTATAAACAGTTCTGAGGAGCTAGGGGTCAGAGCAGGCGAAAGCTTGCCCAAGGAGGCTCGTACAGATGGCGAAACTCAGGCCGCAATGTACACTCCAAAGAGGGCAGCCCTGTGGTGGGTGACACAGCGGAACCCAAGTGTTGGGGGCCTGGGACGGGTCCCCGGTGCGGGAAGAGGCTGATGACCAAGTCACGTGGGCTGATTTGTCAAGAACGACCATGGATTACTCTGGGCTTGTTAAGTCAGTATCCTCTAGGGCAGCGGTTCTCAACCTGTAGGTCGCCAACCTTAGAGCTGCGACTCCTTTGGGGGTCAAATGACGCTTTCACAGGGGTCGCCTAAGACCATCGGAAAACACATATATAATTACATTGTTTTTGTGATTAATCACTATGCTTTAATTACATTCAATTTGTAAAATGAAATTGGGGGTCACCACAACATGAGGAACTGTATGAAAGGGTCGCGGCATTAGGAAGGCTGAGAACCACGGGTCTAGACAAAAGGCAATTCGAAGATAACAAGGTGAACCAGTTGAAGCCACTGTCACCAAGGGTTCTGTTCACACACCAGAAAGACAGCAAGGCAGGAGGCAATCCGAAGGGGATGCCATCTGCCAGCTCAATTGCTCCTTCTTGTTTTTTACCTTATCTCGCTGGTTCTTATTCGCACTGAGACTATAACTTACTGCTGTCATCAGCATTAGCGAAGAATGTCCCTTCGCTTCCCCCTCCCCTGCTGGAAAAGGCGCACTGATGTGTGTGGCAGGCAGTTTTTTCAGACTAAAGAACCACTGTTGACATTTTTATGTTTGTTTGTTTGGAGTATTTATCAAGTTGTACCAGCCCTTTCCATATAGAAACTCAAGTGGCGACAAGAAAACCATAAAACAGAGACTGTAAATTAAAATTATCAGAACCCAAAGCCCCAGCTGGTGGATCCGTTGGTTGGAGTGTCGTCCCAAACACCAGAGAGGTTGCAGATTCACAGTCAGGGCACATACTTAGGTTTCAGGTTCAGTTCCTGGTCGGGGTACCTACAGGAGCAACTGATGGATGTTTCTCTCACATCAATGTTTCTCTCTTCCTCCCTCCCTCTCTCTCTTTTCCTCTTTCTCTAAAAGCAACAAAACATATCCTCAGGTGAGGATAGATGTATCTGTCCTGATATATGTCAGAACCAAGGGAATATGAATTGGATTAGGAGGTGGAGGCTCCCAGCTCACTGTGGCAGCCCGAGACCCACCCACCCATCATCCTTTGTCCCTCTGGGAACCTCTGAAACTGTCATGCAGAAGGACAGACAGGAACATACCTACATGCAGCTGTGTCCCATGGAGGCTCTACTGGGCTAGAATTAGCTCATGTCGGTATAGCCCTAACGCCTTTGAGCCTTCCATCATGCCAGGGGCCCAGGGCACAGGAAGGGAAAACTAACTGGTTCGAATAAAGATAAGCATATACTAGTACATTCCCACAGGGAACGGTGCCTGGTGGCACTGCGCCAACCCACAAGCCAAGCAGCTGGCACTGGCCTTTCTTCCTGGCCGGAGTCAGAGAAGGGGTGTCTGTATGCAAATGGCACAGGCCTCACTAAACCAACCCATTGTGCTCAACTGAACATGAGGCATAAATTCCACAGAGAGACTCAAAGTCAAGTCATCACCGAGAGTTCTTCCTGAGAGATCCAGCAACCCAGCTTTGCCCCTGGAGATGCTGAAAGGGAGACAACACCAAACAGCCCACAGTTGCCACAGAAAAGGGATGGAAATTGAAGGTCAAATGCCACCCATTGCACGTATTCGACTGTCTTCAAGCTAACAGAGTGATCCTAATCCCTCGTGTCCTCATTTGTAAGTGGTCATGTCACCCACTCCATGGAGATATTGCAGGGATCAAGCCAACAAGGTACAAAATGGTTTAGAACAGCATCCACCATATTGGAAGTCTTCTGTATGCTGCTTTTATTATTATTCTTATTACATAATATTTACAAATTTTATTTTTAATTATAATAAGTAATACTTAAAAGGCAATAGATACCGAAAGGTGTTGGTTTGCTTATACATTTGTTCGTTCATGTGTTTGCTCGCTTATTTGTTTGACGCACAAGATGAAGCCTAGTTGCCAAAGTTAACATAGTGCCTGGTGTCGGATAGCTACACCATAAACTTTTGGTGATTGATTAGGTGAAATGAAAAAATATTATCAGGTTTCTGGAAAGAAGCAGAATAAAGCAAGACAAATGCCAAGCTCTGAAAGCTAGGACAGGTATGTAAACAACCAACTGGAAAATTCAAGCACGGAACCAAAAGATCTGCATAAAGTTCACCCAAACTAGCTCGGCCACAATGATGTCACTGAAGTTAGGTCAGACGTGTTGCTAAAACCAATTAGGCTGATCAACTGCGGTGAGTCATGAGAGAGTGATGACCATTATGTCAATATAGGCTGGCAAGAAGCAGCTGTGCTAATTTGGCATGCAAGATCTTAAGAGGACCATATCGTTTACGAATAAATGTAGGTAAACACATGAACACAGTACCGAAAGCTTCTCTAGACATTTTGTTGTTGTTGTTGTTAATCCTCGCACGAGGATATTTTTCCACTGACTTTTAGAGACAGTGAAAGAGAGAGAGAGAGACAGAGAGAAAGAAACATCAATGTGAGAGATGCACCCCAACCAGGGTCACGGAATAGAGACTGCAGCCAAGGTACGTGCCCTAGATCAGAATTGAACCCGGGACTCTTTTAGCCTGCAGGCCAATACTATCCACTGAGCCAAACTGCTTAGGGCTCTAAAAAATTTTTTAATAAAATGGCAACAGTAGGTACCTGGGAAGAACCATACAACACATCAACTTAATGCTAACTAAAAAGTGAAATATTTTGTATTTCAAAATAATCAAGCAAATGAAAATGTATTGATGTAGTTCCCATGCTTAGTAAGAATACTAACAAAATTTATGTTTTAAAAATATATAGTTCTGAAAGAGTAGTTTTTTCTTTAAAAAGTACCACGAGCCTTTTATCCCAGTGTATTCCTGTCCATGTTTCCACAGGTTGCTCGGCCAATAGGAAGCATCATATTGCAATGAGTTAGCTACAAATTCATCTTCCAGACCAGCCAGTTGGGGGATTTTATTAGAATCATTTAGGAAATTTGAACAAATAAGCCATGCCCAGATCCCACCTGCGGAAATTCATTTCCATTCATCCATGAGGACCCAGACCTGGGATTTTTAGAAGATCCCAGGTCTGAGAATGGCAGCTCTAACCTGTACAACTGTACTTCAACACTGGTCAGAGCCAAGGTGCTAAGAGCACGTCTAAACTGCCATGTCAAAGCAAATTCTCATCATTCTGAGGCTGCACTGTCCCGTCCAGTAGCCCGGAGCCATGTATAGCATTTAAGCACCTGAACTACAGTCAGTGATACTGAGGAACTAAATTTTACTTCATTTTATTGAATTTAAATGTGAAGACTGATACACAATTTAATAATTGGAAAACGTTTAAGTAGGTTCGAAACAGCTTGGGAACATGAATCTACTACTCTCTCAACCGTAAATTTTGTGAACTTATTTTTATTTTTTTTTTATTGATTTCAGAGAGGAAGGGAGAGGGTAAGAGAGGTAGAAACACCAATGATGAGAGAGAATCACTGATTGGCTGCCTCCTGCATACCCCTACTGGGTATCGGGCCGCAAACCAGGCATGTGCCCTGACTAGGAATCGAATAATGACCTCCTGGTTCATAGGTCGATGCTCAACCACTGCACCACACTGACCAGGCTTGGAAACAGATCAAGTATTCTGGTAAAATTAATGTCTAAACTGAGAAATACTGGAAGTGTAAAATGCATACTGGATTTCACAGGCTTCATGAAAAAATAATGTAAATATCTCAATAATTTTTATATTGACTACATGCTACAATAATATTTTTGATATATTGGGTTAAATAAAATATAAAATCAAAATTAACTTCACTTGTTCCTTTTTACTTTTTTTTAACATGGCTACTAGAAAATTTTAAATTACATGTGTATGTTCCAAGGAAAATGAGCAATTTGCAGCCAAACATAACAAAAGACACATAGAAACTAAGCATCATGCGAGTATCATCAGACACCACAATAGCTGAATCAGACTCACTAATATGTTAGACACTGGAATTATCAGGCACAGAATATAAATTTTATACTTAAAGAAATAAAAGAGAAATTGAAATACAAACAACAAATAAAAGACTTAACATGAGTAAGCATAATTGAAAAAGAGCCAAACAGAACTTCTAGAAATGAAAACCATGGCAATTGAAATTCAAACCTCAACAGAGAGTGAGACACAGCCAAATGGAAAATTAGTGAATGGAAAGACACAAATAAATTATCCACAATGCAACAGTGAGAAACGTGTTTGAAAAATGTGAACCGAACACTGAGAGACATGGCAGACAGAGTAAGACGTTTAACAAATATTTAAATCATAATACTCGAAAGAAATGTCAGAGAAAATGGGGAAAAGGTAATATTTCATGAGAAAATAATGAGCTGGAATTTTCCAGATTTGTCCAAAGCCATTAAGCTTCAGACCGAGAAACTGCAACGAATCTCAAGCAGGTAACTTTCCCCAAACATGACGGAATGGCAGAAAACCAAAAGAAAAAGGGGACCTATTAAAAGCAGCCACCAAATGAAAATCCAGCTTATCAAAGCTTGTGGAATGCAGCAGAAGCAATGCTTAGAGGAAATGTACAGCATTTAATACGTATGTTAGAAAAGGAGACATGTCTAATAATGAATAGTCAAGTAAAAATAATTTTAATCAGTCCTGCAACCATGCTAGAAGATAGATGAATCATATTTGCTATTTCCTCTATAGAATGCAATACTGAAAATGACTGTCATGTGAACAGGTGTTTATTATGGACATATCTCAGACAGTTGTACGTGGCCCTTACTTAACTACAAGTGTCTCGTCTGAACAGACCATAGTTCTGCCCAGCCCAGCAGTTAAGTGTCTCTGAAACTCAGCAAACAGCCCTCCTCAGCACCTCTGAAAGCACACACCTCGGCAAAGAGCCTGGTGGGACGCGTGTATGAAAAGGGGGGGGAGGGGGGGCCTCCTCACTGTCATGTTTGCCTTGGGCTCACTGAGAGTGCAGCCGGTACGAACGGCGTAGGGAGCTGCCTTTCTAGGCTGCTGGGGACCGAACAGCGCCACTGTCTGATTCCTGGACTCCAATAAAAATAAAGTCTGAGAACGGGGTGCTGGGCATCTCTAACAAAGCTGTTTCAAAACTCAAAATGCAACGCGATGGGGTGTCATAACACATCCATCAGCAGGTTCTCACTGAGCGCCCACAGGGAACCCGGGTCTGGATTCAACCTTCTGGAGCCATCATTAATGAAACATGCCGTTTTTCAAACTCAAAGGGCCTTCTCACAAATTTCCAGACAAGCTGAACAGGGTCGAATGCAGCTTTCAAGCATTGCTTTCGGGACAGATGATGGGCATTCAGGTCCTGGAGGCTCTCAGCATGGTCTAGGCCAGTGGACGGCAACCTCATTAGGCAACAGAGCCAAATATCAACAGTACTTCTTCAAAATAGACTCGCCCAGGCCGAAAACCGACTTCTGCGCATGGGCCACGAAGTTTCAATCGCACTGTACATGCGCCCGCACGTGGTATTTTGTGGAAGAGCCACACTCAAGGGGCCAAAAAGCGACATGTGGCTCGCAAGCCACAGTTTGTCGACCACAGGTCTAGGGTATCAGCACTGGGTCCTGAGTTCAAGTTGGAAGCCTCAGGCTCGCCTTCTCACAGCTCTTAAGTGCAGTGGAAAAACAATACTCATTTATATGTTCCTCAACCAAAAGGCCTGAGATGAACTCTATTGGCACCTGATTGGTTTATGTGTCAACCACCCATTCCTGAGACATTTACTGTGACCAAAAGGATGCCACATTCTGGCCACTTCTGGCTCCTTCTGTAGGGAGAAATATGGAACTAGAAATTACAAAGAGCCTCATTCTAAGTTTTTCTTTAAAATATGCTTTTACTGATTTCAGAGAGAGGAAGGGGGAGGGAAAGGGAAACAGAAACATCCATGACGAGAGAGAATCAATTGGCTGCCTCCTGCACACCCCGTCCTGGGGATCAAACCCACAACCTGGGCATATGCTCTGACCAGGAATCAAACCATGATCTTCTGGTTCATGGGTCAACGCCCAACCACTGAGCCACACCAGCCTGACCTTCATTCTAAGTTGTAGAATGTCTTCCTCTATGTAAAAATTTGACTCAACCTTGTTTCAGCTTTTCAATTTTTTCCTCCAAATGAAACTGAAAGCAGAGCGAATGTAGCTAGACTAGTGCAAGGGCGTGGGTTCCTAAGAGAGAACTCCCAGGTGGTTGATGCCCTTAAGGACAAAAAGAGAGGCTTCAGGAACCCCCACCCTGTGAGTGCCAAGTGGAACCCTCTATTTCCCCAACCCATAGGCCAGCCTTCCTGAAGTGTGATTCACTTCGTGATGGATGAGTCAAAAAAGATACTGATTCACCAAAAAGATCACGATTTCCTGGTTAATTAAGTTTGAGAAGTTTGGAGCTCGATAAAGTCAAAGAATATTTTTAACTATATGACATGTCAGAGCCTTTAGAATTCCAATGTGCGCTAAAAGTCTCCAGAGGAAAAAAGAATTTCCCAAATCTATTGGATCGTGAACCTTTTGTTTGTTTTTATTTTTTATTGATTTCAGAGAGGAAGGGAGAGGGAGATATAGAAACATCAATGATGAGAGAGAATCATGGATCAGCTGCCTCCTGCACGTCCCTTACTGGGGATGGAGCCGCAACTGGGCATGTGCCCTGACTGGGAATCGAACCTCGACCTCCTGGTTCATAGGTCGATGCTCAACCACTGAGCCACACCAGCCGGGTGATCGTGAACCTTCTGGAACAACTCTTGGGACTGATATTCCCTGGAACAAACTCAGGGACATGCTGCTCTGGAGGAAACAGCTCATTTTCTGACCCAGCCCCACCTTGCCCAGCCCACCATTCTAACTGAGATCAGAAAGCAGCGAAAGGTCACTCAGGAAGGCTGGTTATGTCCCTCCAGCACCTCTCTGGGATGTTAAGAAATTAATATAACAACACAGAGATAAAACCCACCAACTGGTTTCTCAAAAGGAACCCTTTCTTCATCCAACCTGTTACACAGTCACTGGAATCGAATTGCAAAGACCCTGCACTCAGTCCAGCTCCGGTGGGAGGAAGGACCACTGGCGGGCTCCCCGAGCGGGCTTCTGGCCTCTGCGGGAACTGGTGTTCACCTCTGGCAAACCTCTGTCTGCAGCTGCAGAAGATCAAGTCAGGTTCACATCTGTTCCCCAGACACCCGACACCCCACCCCAGCTTCCCCGTCCAACAAAGCCCGGCCAGGTTTTCACAGTTAATCCCTCAGGGCCCCTGGCTCATCTCCTCCCTTCTCGCTCCTATGAATTCTCTGAGATCAAAGCAGCAAGTTAGCCAAAGCTTTGTTTGCTCAGCATTCAGCAGAACACCTTCAACTCTCAGCTTGAAAGGAGGCTGGAGGGAGGTCAAACAGACTCTATTGTTGAAAAACTTTAAAACAGCAAGACATGACCGAAGTATGAGCAGAGGACCCTCCATGACTTCTCTGGGCCTCAGGGTCCTGTGGAGTCAAGGACTTCCCCCAGCAAATGTGATCTAAGAGTCTGATGGGAAGGCAGACAGAATTCTCCTTGGAGGTCACACTGAGGTGACTCGGGCAATACACTGATTCCAAGGGGGAAACTGGAAGCTACTACCACAAACCCAAAGGGTCGGCCCCAAATAAAAATGAGGCCTGAAATGTCCATTCTGGCCCCACCAGCATGGCTCAGTGGTTGAGTGTCGACCTATGAACCAAGAGTTCACGGTTCGATTCCTGGTCAGGGCATATGCTCAGGTTGTGGGTTCGATCTTCAGTGTAGGGAGTGCAGGAGGCAGCTGATCAATGAGTCTCTCTCACTGTTGATGTGTCTATCTCTCTCTCTCCTTCTCCCTTCCTCTCTGAAACCAATAAAAATATATTTTAAATAAAAGTAAGTAAAATGCCCATTCTGGCTTACTCTTCTATCCATCCAGCCCATGTTCTGGGCTGTTCCTCCTCCCTCCGACCTTTATTCACAAAATTTTTTGGCATTTAGAACTAACAAGGTCATCTAGTCTGGAGATTTTCAAACTGTTTGGCAGCAGCAAATATTTCTCCCGACAAATCTTAAATAGGACCCCAATATAAAGTAGACAGAGTTGGGGGCGCTGGGGTCTGGTGGGCTGGGCAAAGCCTGGACTTTGGCATACTCAGCCACCCATGTGGGGCTTTGGGCTCCCACATTCTGAAAAGTCCCCCACGGGTTCGATTGTTTCAGGTGACACAAACACTGGGGACCAGAGATGCAACGGGAGCTGCCCAAGGCGCCCGTGCTTGGAGTCCCCGTCCTCGCTGAGAGCTTGTACTTCCGCTCTTCGCATTGAGAGGGAGATGGTCCTGCCTGCAGAATGCTCCTTTCCCGTTCTCCCCATCACTGCCGCCCTCCTGGGGAACACCTGCACCCTGGCATCCGCCCGGCAGTTCCCCCGGCCTCTTCAGTTGCAAGATGGTGTCTTCAACCCAGTTAATCATTAGGAGCCTCTGAAGCTTATTTACGATAGATTCCATGGCCCAGCACTGGACCTAGCGGATCAAAGTTTCCAGGGCCGGGGGCAAGAATCTGTGACAATAAAAGTAAGCACCCACCCCCAAAACTTAAACACATATATACATACACACATACATACACACACCACACGATTCTGATGACCAGCCAGCTTTGGAAGGCACTGTATTGAATTTAAATTGTTGTCTCTTCTTCAAATTCGCCAGCAAAGTTAAGGAATTCTTACATTAATCACAGCCCTGGTTGCTGGCAGGATCCTAATGTCATAGGGCTCTTTGTGGACATCCTTTTGGGATTATAGGAGGAGGAGAGTCTCCGTAAGGCCTTTCACTCACGCATTCTAAAAAATAACCAAAAACTTGTGCAAGTATTTATCTAAAAGGACGCACATTTCTGCACTTAAAAAAGCGAGAAATGTTCAACAATGAGAGGATTGAGTCAATAAATGTTGGTATGTACCTGTAATATCGTATATTTACCAAGAAATGTTTAGAATATTAATAACATGTAATATGTGTACAATATGTGTAAAACAAGTATAACATGTTAAAAAACAACTGTATAGTAGGATTTCACTTTTTCATATGCACAAGAAAACTGGGAGTATAAACAAGAAAATGTTAATATTACCTCTGGAATAATGGCGGGATAATGGTAATGTTTATTTCTTACTTGCATTTCTTCTAACCTTTCAAAATTTCTACAGAAAATATGAATTTTGGAATCTACCAAAAATGCAGAAGTTATCTTAAAAGGGTCTTTGGGAAGGGAATCAATAGATGGGACCAAGGGGATTTAAAATATGAACTGCTTACACCCTGGCCCATATATCTTAAGATGATAAAGAATGGTTTTGTTGTTGTTTTTGGAATTCATAACATCTCTAGAAAACAAGGCGGCACGCCATCCAAGGACTAGATACAGCAAGAAATTCTGGACTATAGGAAACAAATGAGACCCCTAGATACTGAAGGGAAAGCAATCGTGTGAAGAATGAGGATTAAAATAAAATCTCCAAGCACATAAACGGGAAGATTTTTAAATATGAGAGAAAAGTCAAGATGTTTGGAGAATCTCCAATAAATCAATTTCTGTTCACTGGGAGGAGAAATGGGGCAAGGGGAAAATCAGAAAACCAGCAGAGAAAAAATGCTCAATGGAAGAAAGGCATGAACGTGTGGGTTAAAAGAGCCTGCTGAGTACAACAAAGAAAATAACATAACAAAAATACGATCTCTTTCAGAGCAAGGCATTAACATACATGTCGTATGTGTATTAGTCCTCATAGCAAACCTGAGTTGGAACCACTATTTTCCCTATGTTATAAATAAAGCAACTATCTGAGGGATACTAAAAAGAGTTGCCCGAGTCCACCCAGCACCTGCCGGCACGCACACTCTTCATCCTTACTAAGTTAATAATTTAATACAAGATGGAGTTTCCATGGGTTGTGCACATATGCGTATAAGTTCTTTGGTTGAACTCTTCCCACCTACCCACCCAGCCCTGCCTTCCCTCTGAGATTCAACAGTCTATTCCACGCTTCTGGCCCTGGAGTAGATTCCATTTTCTTTCAGAATGCAGGATTAATCCTTCGATGATGGAATCTTCTTTGTGGGGAGGATGAGAGAGGCAGAGAGGAATAGAAAGGGGGAGAGAAAAAGACGAAAGAACGGGGGTAGGAAGGGAAGGAGAGGAAAGGAAGGAGCAGCCGAGGGATAATCATACACCAAACATTTCCACGGCCTCCTGGGAGCGAGACTGCTCTACGTGCCTTATGAGTATTTACCTCATTTCATCCTCACAATAACCCTCCAATCAGGGACTCGGGCTGTGCCCATTTCACAGACTGGTAAACTGAGGTGCAGAATAGTTAAGTAATCTACCCAATATGCACACAGAGCCAGAACATAAACCCTTTCCCTCTAGCTCCAGAGTCCAGGCTCTTTGCCACTACGCCATTCTGCCTCTCAGGAAAGCGTTATGAGGACACTTCCCAACCTCCATTGTTGTCCTAGAGACGGACTGAGCTCTCTCCTGTGTCTGCTCACTCACGGCACTGCCCACCCGTTACTGGAAATCTCCATTCACAGGTCTGCCTCCCGCGAACCCAGCTCCCTGAGGACAGAAATGCATCGTCCATCGTGAGTCAGGATTGCCACATCCTAACACCTGCTGTTCATTAGGCACCGAATCCAGAGGAGCTGCCCGCAGATCTGGGGGCATTGGGTTGCCAGCGCTGCATTTCTGGGAGGCTGGTATGTTTGGAATTGTCTTGTTATTCTGATGGAACCTTCCAGTTTTTCCAGCTGCTCTGGGAGTCACCATTCAGCAATGCAACAAGCCCGCTCCCGAGGGCTGGCGCAGACTGTAATCCCAACGTCAGGAGGCTGACTCTTTCTCAATCAAAGCAATGCCAATCAACCGCAATGTGCTGGAGTGTGTAAGGGTTACAACGGTGCTTTGTGAAATCAATGTAAGATTTTTTTTAATATAGACTCACAAATCAGAGACAATCCTTTGACGGCCTGCAGATCTCTGCCTAGTTTGCTGACAATCTTAAGGAAGCATGATCTTAAAAGTCAGTAAAGGCAAATATATATGTAAAATATATAAAAATACATGTATATACAAAATACAGGGTGGGGCAAAAGTAAATTTACAGTTGTTTGCATGGAAAATAATACAATAATTAATTTAAAAAATAGTACAAGAATAGACTGTGTTTTACTACTCACAACTATAAACCTACTTTTTTCCCACCCTGTATGCATCATATGTGTGTACATATCCTATCTAGTAAAGACAGAATATGCAAATTGACCATCACTTCATGACAAAGATGGCTGTGCCCACAGCCAATAAGGAGGAAATATGCAAATTGACGTGACAAAGATGGCAGCTGCCAGGGCAGCACGCAAAGGCAGAAGGTGGCTCCGGGCCTGAGCAAAGGTGATGCCGGCAGCCAGGGGAAGGAAGGCCTATTCTTGCACGAATCTTCACACATCGGGCCTCTAGTATATATATTTAGGGGGAGAGGAGGGAAACATCTTAAATGTTTCCGTTTTTTAATTAAAGAAGTATTATAAATATAAAAACAGAAAATGCTAATAAGCAAAAAGGGGAGAAAAACTGACCCTGCCAGAAGTAACTGCCATGCGTTCTAATATCTCCTCTGCCAGATTTTTCTCTATTCAGATGCACTTATAAAAAAAGAAAATGGGACTAGAATACTGCCCTTTCCCCCCTAACATTGTGAGTAACATCACCCTTGTTTGCATGCTTTTCATCATCCTCTGACAGCACCTTATGGGAGCTTTCCAGCATTTTCTATGACTTCTAAATATTCTATAAGATAATGTATCTTATTTACAACTCCTGAACATTAAATGGATTCCAATTTTTTGCTCTTATACTCAACCCCTTGATTCTCTCAACATTTTGAACAAATGCCATTCACCTGAAAGAATGGAACTCAACAAATACACGACCAGCAGTGGTCTGAAATCATGTGGAATCCACTTCTGTCCTAAATTTCATCTTCTCTCTGGACTTTATTTTTAGGCCATTCGTCCACCCAAGCACTTCCTCTCTTGATCCTTCAGCCCCCGCCTGGCTGCTCATCGACCCGTTTTTCTGAAACAAGTTTTCTTGCGCGTTTGTGAAGTCCATTCCCGCTGCCTCCTCTCCTTTGCTTTCATCCCCTCGCCCTCCGTCCTACGGACTCACACCATCCTTTGAAGCCTGCTGCACAAAAGACACATGCAGGCCTGTGGGGATCAAAGGGGGGTGCCCACATCCTGAGCCTAAAGGAACTCCGAGTCTAATTGGGGATGCAAGGTACATATACGCAGTGATGTGCCGGCAAATTGGCTCTCTGAAGGGAAAAGAAAGAAACTTGCTTTTTTTTTTTTTTTGCGCATTTCCACACTGTAAAATATTCCCATTATGGCTAAGTACCAGCATACTGTCACTGAGCCCAGAGGTGGGAAGAGATGCACATAGCCAGCTCCAGGACATAATGGCAGGGCACGAAAAGTTAGAATACGTATGTTAGCGCTCATATATATGTATGTGTGTATAACCAAGTGTATGTATGCATTAGCTTTTCATGGACATTCAGTCCTGTATGTATGCATACATAACCAGACCACCCAACCAGAGAAGATCATTCTAAGTGGACAATCATGTCATTATCTTCTTCTTCGTCATCATCAGTAACAGTTATTGAGCATTTACAATGTGTCCAGCCCTGCGTTCAATGTTTTATATGCAGTGGGTTACAACACAATCCTAAGGAGAGGTATCATTACTGCCAATTTGACAATTTTACTCATGCCAAATTGGAGTCTTTTTTAAAATATGCATTTTTATTGATTTCAGGGAGGAAGGGAGGTGGAGAGAAAGAAACATCAATGATGAGAGAGAATCATTGATTGGCTGCCTCCTACACACACCCTACTGGGGATCGAGCCCGCAACCCGGGCTTGTGCCCTGACTGGCAATAGAACTGTGACCTCCTGGTTCATAGGTCGATGCTCAACCACTGAGCCACACCAAGGGAGAGAATTTTCCCATGGTCATTCAATGCACTCAGTGGTGAAGCCAGGATCAAACCAAGGTCTATATGATTCCAGAGCCCAGGCTCTGATGACTACCTTCTCCTGCTGCTTCCTGCCAGGGACCTAGGCCTCAGGGCTCCACACTGTGGACTCCCAAGGGCAGACTGGCCACGAGTCCACACGGAGGCTGACATTCTTGCTTCCTCCTTCCCACCACTGCTCAGTGCACCGTCAAGGCTGATTAGCAACACCCAAAGTTGCCCTTCAACTTACGACACAATTCCTTCTTCATCTAGTTACCTTCTCTTTCCTACCAAAAGCCTCCCTAGGTACTTTTTTATTAGTTAAAATCTTTGTTGTTGAAAGTATGACAAACCCCCCCTTTTCCTCTCTTGACCCCCTCCAGCTCACCCCCACCACCCAGCCCAGGCCCTCACCACCCTATTGTCTGGGTCCATGGGTTATGCATATATGCATACAAGTTCTTTGATCTCTTCCCAGGCACCCACCGCCCACCCCGCCCTCGCCTACTTTTTTTAAACTATAGCTTTCTTGAGCCTCTTTATATTTATCTACTAAACTTTAAAAAAAAATTATGCCTCCTTATCAATTACTACTGATAATTCTTCCTTACAAAAACCTGGAGACAGAGGACTTGAACAACTAGAAAGAATGCACACACATATCTAGAGAGCAGATGGCAGGCCCACGGGGCTGGCCGATTACGTGTCAGCAGGGTGAGGTTGCCATTCAGAAGGCACACACTTGTGTGTAGAAAGGGTAGCGTCAGTGCAGGAATTCTGCAATAATTCTCCCATTCCTTGGCCTTGGGGAGTCTGAGTCCAGTTCCACAACAGAAGGACTGAGAAAACTGGACAGAATTCAGCAGAACACCACGAAAATGATTAAAGAATCGAAAACTGAGACCAACAGTGGCAGGTTACACAACCAGGAATC
>NW_006296417.1:4087670-4101698 GCF_000327345.1 Myotis davidii | reverse complement strand
TGAAGGGAGAATGAAAAATTGTTTCCCACTGAAGGCAGGAATGAAGAATTAATATTTCTTGAGTATTTGCCTCGTGCTGGGCACTGTGTTTGGCATTTTATGAGCATTAGCTCAAATAACTTCCAGCTACCCTTCAAAGTAGGCTTTATTCATCTCCAGGCTTTCATACGGGTAATGCAGTGTCCGCAGGGGCTGTGAACACATGTAGAGGCAGAAGGCAACCCTGCCCTGAGTCAGACACTGCTTCCTGTTCAGGTGGCAGTTTCTCAGCTGCGGCACTACTGACATTTGGGATCCAACAGCGCTTTGCTGTGGGGCTGTCCTGTGCACTTCAGACTGGTTAGCAGCATCCTTGGGCGCTACCCTAGATGCCACCAGCTGTGACAAGCCAAAGTATCTCCAGACATTGTCATTGTCCCAGGGGGGTGAGGGAGAGCAAAATCCCCTCTGGTTAAGAACCACTGAGGCAGCCCAGCTGGCGTGGCTCAGCGGTTGAGCGTCGACCTATGAACCAGGAGGTCGCAGTTTGATTCCCTGTCAGGGCGCATGTCTGGACTGAGGGCTGGATCGCCAGTGTGGGGTGTGCAGGAGGAAGCTGATCAATGATTCTCATCACTGATGCTTCTTTCTCTGTGCAGGCAGCCAATCAATGATTCTCTCTCATCATTGATGTTTCTGTTTCTCTCTCCCTCTCTCTTCCTCTCTGAAATCAATACACACACACACACACACACACACACACACACACACACGTGTATATATATATTTTAAAACTATATATCTATAGGATGAATGAATGAGTGAGTGAACTGGTATTGATTGGGCCAATCGAGTGGCAGTTATAAAGCAGAGCCTGTGGTAAGCCTGGTCCCTAACCCTGGCATAACATGGCAGATGAATCCCAGATGAGGGTTCTCATGGGCCTCGGAGGATCTGCAGAGATGTTGAAGACCTGCCCCTACACACCCGGGCTAATGAGGGGCCTGGCTTTCCTCTTCCGTTGCTTTCTTGAACCGGGCAGACACCAGCTGCTTGGTGGACAATCAGCCAGTCCCAAGACTGCAGGTAGGCAGAGCCGTTGGAAGCCATCTCCACACCCAGACAAGCAACTCCAAGCGTCAGCATCATTTTTAACTAGAAAAGGCAGAAAGGAAAAAGAGGGTGCAAGGCACTCCCGTGTTTGCCAGGACCCGTGAATCTCTTCCTTGGGTCATTCCTGGCCAGAATGTCCTTCCCGGACACTGACAGGCCTCTGCTGGCCCCTTACTGAGGCCTGTCTGGACCAGTGGGAGGGCTGAGCAGGAAGAGACGGGGCCTGGCCCCGTGAACGTCCTCTCTCCTGTTTTCTCTGAGCTCAGCACCCCCCTCCCATCAGCCGGCTTCCCCTGAAGCCGCAGCACACAGGGCATATCCCGCCCAGCCCAGCGCGGTCCTCCAGCGAACCAGGGCCCGGGCCTCTGTGTTTATGCCCTGACCCGTGGCTGAGGCCTATTTTCTCTCCCCAGGCTGTGACCCTACCTCCCAGGATGCCTATCATGTGTCTGTTGACTTTTCTCCTTCCTGTCTTCTCACTTTTGCCCCGTCTTCCCATCTGTAAATGGCATTTCTTGGGCTGGGAGGGAGGCCCGGACCACAGGTATGCGCCCTGTCTCTGCCGGGCCGGGGCCGTCCCAGTCAAAGGCGGATGCCTGTGGTGCCCTGTCCCAGCGGAGAGACACGCGGCCTGGAGGGTAGTCAAAGGCACCTCTGTGTGTCTTCACGGCTGTGTGTTTGGGTGGCCGCTCTCTCCTCATTTCTCGCTATTTTTACTTTGGAAAAACTCTCTCTCTCCTGTCTGGGGCTCCTGCGCCCCTGAGGAAAACGAGGTGGTGTGAAACCATCAAGTGATTTTGAGCCCAGTGGTCCTGGGTTCGAATCTTGTGCCGTCGTTTCTTAGCTACCCCTGTCCTTCCTCCTCTACACGAGGGAGGTGGGACAGGACAGCTCTTTTTAAAAAGATAGTTTTATTGATCTCAGAGAGGAAGGGAGAGGGAGAGAGACAGAAACATCGATAAGAGAGACTCATGATCAGTTGCCTCCTGCACGCCCCACAACAAGGATCGAGCCCACAACCCGAGCATGTGCAATGACCAGGAATTGAACCCTGACCTCCTGGTTCATAGGTCAACACTCAACCACTAAGCTACACCGGCTGGGCCCACTTAGACTCTTGTTAGGATGAGGCAATAGAGCCAGTGGAAAGGTCCCGTGTCTGGTGGGCACTCCCTCATGCCAACTGCCTTCCTACCCCAGCCCTCAGGGCTGAGCCACCACAAGAAAAGGCACCAGGGACCCCTTCCCTCATGCTCACGTGACCTGCCACTCCCAGGACCTAGAAGTCATTCCGCCTCCTCCTCTATGCCCTAGATTTCCGTTTCTTAACCAAGCCAAGTGGTTACATTTTGTATTGGACACTAAGATCCTCTTTTGAACAAGAAATTCAGATCAAACAATTTATAAATCCAAGTGAGGAATTACAAGAGTGGTGACTAGAAGAGAGGCTCTTGTTTGTGGAAAGAATAGCCACCCTTGAGCACTCAGTAGATGCCAGACCCTCACTAAGTGCTTTACATGTTTTCATCATATTCTTCAGCTGCAAGGAACTGAGAAGATTGAGAATTGATTGTCTCGGGGACTGAAAGCCAAGGGGTGGACCTGGCACAACTTGACCCAAAAGTGTAAACTGTAATGGTATCAGCTGATGCTCTGTCTCTCTCCGTTTCTGTGTTTGTCTATTTCTCTTTCAGTCTCACTCTGTCCCTCTCTCTGTCTCTCTCTATTTCTGTCTCATTCTCTCTCCCTGTCTCTCATATGCTCAGAGGTGTTTTGGCTGCGTGGGTGTTTTCAGAGCTCTTGAGTCGGAGTTATCATCTGGGATTTCTACCAGACTCCATCTGCTTCCAGACTGTGTGCAAACAGTAACATCCCAAGCTCAGCAAAGAGGGGACATAAAACATTTTAATTTGTCCGACCTGAAAAGCCAGATGATCCGGAACGTGTGAAAGGAAATCAGAAAAAGGAACGAAGAAGAGATTGGCAGGCCTGGTCACAGCCACGAGGAGACTCTCAGGCCAGTGGTAATGAAGCCAGGCCCAGCGTGTGCCTCGTGCCCACGGTGCAGCTTTCCAAACCACCGCGCCTTGTCTATTCCCACAGGAACTGGGCAGGAGTCCCCTCTTCTGGGTAAACACTGAGCCAGGCTCCGGAGGGCCTGAGCGCCACTGTGAACAGACACGGGCGTTCCCACTTTCCTTGCATTCCAGTCCTTCCCACTGCCAGCCTCTTAGTGCTGAGCTTTCCACGCACAGTGTGGCTTCCTTTCCAGCTTCCCCGCTGTCCTCCCAGCTCCCTTTCTGCTCTGGAGAGCTGGTTTCTTGGCTCTTGTTGCACTGGAGACCACGCTCTACGGGAATCAAAAGTGAACAAAGATACAGACTTTTCTCCTTAATACAGACCAAGAACTTCCTTCTGCCTTGCTCCAAAGTTACCATAAGGAAATTGCTCAATATTTACAGAACGAGTCTGAAACCCAAGGCGAGCCTCAGGGCACCAGACCAAATCAGCTTTTCAACCGAAGCACCGAGAATTCGGTGGCAAATGTTAAAAAGACAGGTTCAAAGAGGCTGGGAAGCCAGAATCACTGAAGAGTCTGCAGTGAAAGCTCAGTTCTGCACAGAACCGAACCCCAGCTCTCTGGGGAAGAGTGTGGGTAGCATTCACCCAAGTTCCCAGCGAGCTTGGCATCTGGCCTGGGTCACATCTGGTGAAGATGAATGAATGAATGAATGAATGAGTGAATATCACTGCATGCACTGTCACCTCTATGTGTCAGAGCAAAAGCAAATGATCAAATTCAGTGAAGAAAGCAGAGAAGGTCAAGTAGGTCCAAGTGCAGGGCGGTGCCCGCGGCTACCTGAACTGGACAAGCGATTTCATCTCCCACTGCTCAGTGTCTCCCTTCGTACAATAGGGGACCCTGGGATAGCTCCCTCCCAGGGTTGCTGTGGGGACTAAATGAGGTAATTCGCCAGGAACAAAGCAAGAACCAATGAATGGTGGCTGTGATTATCACAGTCATTATCACTATTCAGCTTTATCAAAAGAATGAAGCAGCCAAAGTTAAAGCAGTGAAATGTGCACGCTGCCAACAGACTTAATGAAAGGGGTCAAATTAGCAGGTTCCCTCACACGGCTTCCGTCACTGTGCTAACAAGAACGTGCATGGATAGATTTGTAATGATCCTTTTCTAGCTCCCCAGCCTCGAGGAATGGAAGCCAATTCGCAAACATCTCCGGACAACCCTGTCTTACACACACCATCCCGGGCTTCCCATACACGCTGTTGCTAGCTGTGCTCTCTGCGTGTGCTTTCCCTCACTCTACCGGGCACATCTGATATCCCCTTCAGCGGGAAACAACCGGCTGTGGGCTCAAGTCTTTGGAAGGTCAGCTAGAGAAGGAGCATCTTCCTAGCAACAGTTGCCATGGAAGATGATGAGGGTGGACTCGAGTCCCAGTGGAGACGAAGGGCTATGTAATTGGCATTTGTTTGAATGAAGCGAGTGGGGAGCTTGCCACTATGAAGGGCATGTGTAATGTCTTTGGTTAGGAGTGCTGGCTGGCCTTTTTGTTTTTTTGCTGTCATTGTGTTTTCCTAAAATATGATAACTCAAAAGTGTCCAGTCCAAAGGATCCTAATCGTATTCGACCCAACATCCCATTTTTGCAGCAAATATTTTGCAATATCCCTTTCGCTATCCTTAAATGTAAGGATAGATGTATCACCTACCAAAGTGCATAATTTTAAAAATAAGTCTAATGTCCTATATAATATGAGAAATAATTTATAAATTTCAATATGCAAATGCTTATGCACAAATATACTTACAAGGCCTAATAAACAAATCAGATGCTTCTATCTAGTTTTGATGTGTTATCCAGGTTTATTCTTTCTAGATGACATTTTTAAATAAGAGCTAAATAAATACATTCACAACAGATATAGAATAACCAAGACTTTTATACCACTGGTCCAAGCCATCCTGCCTCAGTGGTCCAAGCCATCCCCCAAGAAAGGTATCTTCCCATATGCAATGAAACCATCCTTAGAGGAAAGAGATGAAGTTCCTTGTTTGTCCCGAACTTTGAGGAATACTTGACTTTGCCAATCTTCTCCACTAGATCTGGGAGGGGCCGAGGAATATGCATGTCTCGCTACCATCCCAGGTAACTTCTAAGTGGGTGGTCCTAAGAAGGTGCCCTGAAAAACACAACTCAGTGGGGAGACTTGGCTGGCCTCTAGGCAGGAAGGAGGCAGATGCAGGAAGTGAAAGGAGACAGAAATAGGACTTTTTATTCTTGGTGCTCGGAGATCCGGGGAGAAACAATCCAAAGAGTCAGAGGTTGAATTGCTTCTTTAGAAGAAGCACTCTGACCAATGGCTGCCGCTCCCACCAAATCATAAGCCCCAGGGTCTCTGCCTGCTTCCCCTGTGTTGCTACTTGGGTATTTAGCACAAAACAGATGCAGAGGAAGTATTTTTCGAGTGAATGAATGAATACGTGATGAATGAATAAATGAATGAGCGAATGAATGAGTAAATGATGAATGAATGAATGAATGAATGAATGAGTAAATGATGAATGAATGAATGAGTGAATAGGTGAATGAGGATGTATGGAAGGAGGCTGCAGGGGCTGGAAGGCTCTAACTATGGGACAGGACCTGTCTCTAGCAAGGGAGGAAGAACGGAGAGGCACACAGAACTAACAATCATTCTGACATATTCGAGGCCACAGGGGAGCATTTCTATATTTCCACATATATGAGAATATCTATGTAATTAAAACATTTCTGAGGCACAATCAGGCCTGAGCTGCATTACAAAGCCTGTCCTGCCCCCCACCCCAACCCTGGGAAACACTGTACGTGGAGCTCAGACAGCTGGGCAGTGAGAGGCACTCCTGCCTCATCCAGGCCGGAGCACACCCAGGCCAGGCAGACACGTTTCCCAGCTCGTGCCAGCTAGAGGTTTCGTTCTGGGTTTGGCAGTCATTTTGGGGTTTGTGTGTCCTACAGACATTTAACTCTGTACTTAATTTAGGTTTAATAGGCAGCTATTATGTTAAATAGAGACCAGCTGAACTGATTATTTAAGACATAGTTATGGTTGTTTAACAACTCTGTGGTTGGACTGCTACATCTCAATAAAGGTTTTCCAGTCCTCGGCTATTATTATGAGTTTGTATCTGTAACTGTCCTCACCTGGCCACTGCCCTCTCTTTAACAACTGCCTGGGAGCCTGGGAGCCTGGGAGCCCCCCGCTCTGCTACCTCCCTCCTCCCCCACCAGCTCCCAGTCTGCTGAGTGTCTGAGAAGCCATGAGCATCCACAGAGACCAGGAAACTGGAGCAGAGACCACGTGTGCCTGTGCAAGAGGGCCTGGCCCTGCAGACAAGGAGCAGGCTCGTGGCTACCTGCCAGCCCCAGTCCTAAACCACCTGTCAGCAGGATTCGGGGCTTGTCACCAAGGGCAGCATGGCTTTGCTGGGAAACTCAGAGGCCACAGCTGAGCCCAGGGGGTGACTCAGGCACTGGGACTCCTCTGGGAGAAAACAATCTGTGTGTAACAAAGAGAACCGAGAAGAAAACTATTTGGGTTCTAGAAGTTTCCGCTCGTGAAGTATTGCTTAAAGTGTGATTCATGGACCAACGCTGGTCTCAGTTGGTCCACAAGGTGAGAGTGAGCATTTAGGAACTTGTGTTGCAATGTGAAGTTACCACAATGTCCAATCATGGGACCGACAGGCCTGGCTGCTTGACCAGGGTGTAGGGCAGTCTGGGCCTCGCTGAGCTCATGTGCGGAGGTGCATGTGGCCCGGGCTGCGCCTAGTCATGTGTACCTGGGCCACACATGTGGCCCGGGCTGCGCCTAGTCATGTGTACCTGGGCCACACATGTGGCCTGGGCTGTCCTAGTCATGTGTACCTGGACCACACGTCTGCCTGCCAAGTACTGACAATGTGAAAATTCGTCTCTCAGCTGAGACGCTGTGGGAACCACTGCTTGCTGGCGGTGTCTCTCTCACCTCATTTGTCTCCCCAGTCTGGTGTGGCTAGTGGTGAGAGGATTGGTCGCGCCCCCGAACACCTCACCGCCACCCCCCGCCCACCACCACCACCAATGCAGGGCACATGCGGCCAGCAACTAATCAATGTGTCACACATTGATGTTTTTTTTCTTTCTCACTCTCCCCCTCCCTCCCTCCTTCCCATTCTCTCTAAGAAATCAATGGAAAAAATATCCTCAGGCAGGATTCACAAAAACAAGAAAAAAAGGCTAAAATGGTAAGTTTTGTGTATATTTTACCACAATAAAAAAAATCTTTCTTAAACTGAATGCTTCTGTTTCCAGAGTCAAATTGAACCTATCTGTTCCTTAAAAAAAAAAATCAAGAAAGAATGCTGATATAATAAAAATCACTTGACTGCACACTGTAAGGGGGAAAATGTTATGGTATAAAAGAATACTTTGTGTGAATTTTACCTCAATAAAGCTGCTATTTTTAAAAAGACAGAAAGATGTGGGTGGATGATGGGTTAAAATAAATGTTTATATAGGTAGATTCATAAGTGGACACTTAGATAGAAATACACATATTATAGGAATTGGCTCACACTATTTTCAATCTTTTTCATCTCTTGCCACACATAAACTAATTACTAAAATTCTGTGACTCATCAAAAAATAGATATAATTTTGAGTCATTCACACTAGACAGCTATTGTTGCGTTGGCTGTTGGCATTTTTTATTTGACAATCTAAGGGAACAGAGGTCTGTGCCCCAGACTAAATAGTCAGGTACTACATGTTTTAAACATTCTTGTGGCACACAGGTTGGAAATCGCTGGCTTACACCATTATAGAGGCTGAGAGTCCCATGAGTAGCTGTCTGCAAGCTGGAGGACCAGGAAGGTCGGTGGGCTAGTTCAGTCAGGGTCCAAAGGTCTCCACCTCCACTAACCTCTGGGCACATTTCTCACCAGACACATTTAATGACCCAACTTCAGCTGTATCTTCTGTTCAGAAAACATCCTCTGCTCAAAACCCTTATTTATTTTTAAACATATTTTTATTGATTTCAGAGAGAGGAAGCAAGAGGGAGAGAGAGAGAAACATCAACGCTTGTCTAGTTCACATCAGGGATTCCACAAGACTGCGGTAAGTTTCCCACTTCTCCCCTGCCAGTTAACACAGAGAGGTTTCAACATGGCTTTGGATACAATATTTTGACTTCCAGGCACTTTGCCTAGGTCCGTCCATGGACCAGACTGCTCTGTACGCAAGCAGGCTCCCCAGGCCAATGATTCAACACTCCCCACCCACTCCCCCAGACTGCAGGTTTGGGGCTCTGCTGACTTTGAGTGAAACTAGCTTTGACATGCTAACGTCTGAGACAAAGTTAGGGGAGGAGGGCCTCCCTGCAGGCTCGTCACAGGCCAAGACACTGAGCACCAGAGACACATTTTTTCATCTGGGCCTCCATGAAGGAAAAAAATCGAATCGGATGATGAAGCCACAGCGGGATCTTTGCATTCACGGGCCAAAGAGAAGCATGAGCCAAGCTGAACTGATAGAACGGCGAATGAAGTCATTAAAAGAAAGAACTTCACCGGCAGCTTTTCCGATGAGGAAAATCAGACTTTTGGAGGCAATTTCTCAAATGGGGTTTATTTCGGGCCTTGACAATGAGCAGGAAAAGCATTTGGGATGTGTAGCTCCCTGAAGGCCTGGGAACAATGTGGAGGTCAAGATGGAATTATTTACACTTATCAGGGTGGGCCTAGCGTGGATGATTTAAACCTAAGCCAGCCCAACACATGCATCAGTCTCCACCTCCACTAACCTCTGGGCACATTTCTCACCAGACACATTTAATGACCCAACTTCAGCTGTATCTTCTGTTCAGAAAACATCCTCTGCTCCAAGAGGTTATTTATTTTTAAACATATTTTTATCGATTTCAGAGAGAAGAAGCAAGAGGGAGAGAGAGAGAGAGAGAGAAACATCAATGATGAGAATCACTGATCAGCTGCCTCCCATACGCCTTCTGGAGATCGGGGCCACAACCTTGACATGTGCCCTGACTGGGAATTGAACCTTGAACTCCTGGTTCATGGGTCAACGCTCAATCACTGAGCCACACCAGCAGGGCCCAAAACTGTTTTTCCCAACTACCTGACTCTGTGTATGTGTGTGTTTTAAGTTACTTTAGCTAAGGCAACTTGTAACTGAAACCATGATTTCTAATTTTTGCCAGAAAGTTATTGACTGATTGGAGTCAAAAAGCTGGCTTCAGCCAGTTCCGGCCTGAGTGGAATGTGCCTTCCCCACCTCCCTGTGCTACAGACGCAGGGCCATTGTCCATCACAAACCCCCAGCTCTCAAATCCAAGTGTTCATCATAAATTCCGAGGGCAAAGTCTGGCCCGAATGTCTGCATCGCCCGTCCGTGTTCTCAGACAACTCCCAGGCATCCCGATCTGCATATGTCTCCCCAAAGGCCTGCACTGCAGACCCGCCAACAGCTGAAAGTTATAAATAGGACAGCGAGGGAGGGGGGGTCGGGAAGCAAACTCTAACAAGGATTCGGATGCAGTGGGCCAAGAAAGCTCTTTGGAGGGACAAAGAAGGAAAAGGGCTGCGCTGTGCTTCCCAAACCAAGCAGAACGCGTCCCACCTTCACCCACTGACTGTCAAGGAGAACCTGAGGGATGTCTCTACCCCAGGGACACTGCTTGGGGAATGCCACTTCCTCACATACTATCTGATCCGGGTTAGTGGCTAGGGAGAGGGGGAGAAGGCGGCACTAGTAGGCCCCTCCGGAACAGGATTTTTTTGAGCGTGGCACAGTGACACACGCTAACCACAAAGCATGACTTCATGGCCGGGCGTGCCCATGGCAAGGACCGTTTCTGCTTGTTGGGGTGACTGGTTAACATTGGTCTCCCCACCTGGACCCCAAGCTCCACCTCTGTCCTGCTGGCTGCTGACCGCCCCCTGCCTCCTACGGTGCCTGGTGCGTGGAAGGTGCTCACCACTTCCTACCTTCCCCACCCGGCCTGGCCAGCCTCTGCCCCGCAGCGTGAGCGTCCTCCTCGGCCCTTCAGGTCACTGTGCTGTGATGCTGTTTCCTCACCTGTCTCCTCCAGGGCTGTTACAGGCTCATCTTGGTCAGGTTCATGGCCCCAGTGCCTCGCATGCTGCCTGGATCACCAATGCTTGTAGAACAAATAAATTGCTCCCTGAGGAAGACACAATTTAAAAAAGCTCACACTTATGACTCATACATTCACAACTTCGGACTTCCTGGTTTAGTCAGGATATCATACACTCCTTCCTTACAAATATTTCAGCTTGAGAATTATGAGTAACCTGTTCCTTTATAAAACTCAGGAGAGCTGACATGGAGGAGAGACGGCAGAAGAAGCAATACCCTTCAGCTCCTACAGGCTGTGTTTATCAAAACACAATTGGTTCGCCCGGCTGGTGTGGCTCGGTGGTTGAGCATGGACCTATGAACCAGGAGGTTACAGCTCAATTCCCAATCAGGGCACCTGCTCAGGTTGCGGGCTCAATCCCCAGTGTGGGCATGCAAGAGATAGCCAATCAATGATTCTCTCTCATCATTGATGTTTCCATCTCTCCCTCTCCCTTCTTCTCTGAAATAGAAATATATTTAAAAACACACGCGCACGCGCGCGCACACACACACACAATTGGTTCAGATGGAGCCCATGGTAAGCTAATACTCTCAGACTTCCTTTCCCATTTATGTTCTTCAGACCCCCGCCCTCCATTCTGGGTGTGTGCAGTTAACTTAGTACCAGCAGGTGAGGTCCTTTTGAGTTACTGTCTCTATGGGAAGCCTGCCACCAAAGCCACCGGTTCCCACTGCCAAACCTTGGTCCATGGCTCTGACAGGCTGTTCCCACCTGGGTTCCTGCCAGGGTTTTCTGGCTTGTTCTCTACGCCTGAGAAGGAACAGCCTGGTCCTTCCATGCTGTGGTGCTCTCCTGTCTCTCCGCTGACCCCAGGGTCACTGACGCTGGCACTGCCCCCCCTCCCCTGGGGGAGGCGCCCACATTTCTCCCGAGGCTGCTCTCAGTGCCTGCTCTTGCTATGTGGGCAGAGCCGTTAGGTACAGTCTGGGTGCCTTTTCCCTCAAGAATTCCTTTCAGAAAGGTGTCTCCTTCCCAGTGAGGGGGAGGTGGGAAACTTCATGATCATTATATAGTTTCTCAAACTCTAACTTATGATACTTCACTGGGATAGAAAATCGATTTTGAGGGCTGGGCCAGCATTGAGTGTATAGAACAGAAGTTCACTATAAACAGGAGAAGTAAGGAGTGAGCGTCATTTGTTTTAGTTGAAGGAGAGAGATTTACGGTGGGGAGCTGGCTTATGTGATGGTGGGGCAGGCAAGTCTGAAACCCACAGGCCAGGCCGCCAGGAGCACGGGCTGACCTTCCAGCTGACCTTCCAGCTGAAGCTGCCGTCCACCGGCGGAATTTCCTCTCCTCAGGGAGGCCTCAGCTCTGGTCTTAGGCCTTTGACTGGTCAAGCCAGGCCCACCCAAACGACCAGGAGAATCTTCCTAATTTAAAGTAAACCGGCTGCAGACCTGAACCACATCTCCAGGTTACCTTCACAGGTACACCCAGCTTCATGTTTGAATTGCTGGAGACTGCAGCCTAGCTAACTAAGTTGACACATAAGAACAGATACAGAGGTGTAGGGGTGTGTGTGTGTGTGTGTGTGTTAACTATAAAATATTATGGTGGTACCTTCTATTAATATATTTGAAAGTCTCAGTGTAACAGATCATTTTCTGAGAAAAGATAAATTAGTAAATTTGTCTCAAAGAGAAGTAAAAAAAAAAAAATTTGCAGCGACCAACCAGCATGGAAGAGAGCAAACCAGTCTCCAGCAACTGCCTCCCTGAAAAAAGGCGTTGGGGTCAGGCAGCTGTCACGGCATGTTCTTTCAAGAACGTTCATAGAACAGATAATTCTCACATTATGTAAACTGTTCCCAAGTGCAGAAAAAGACGGACTACAATTCAATTCATTTTATAAATCTAGCAGAGCACTAAGCCCAAAACCTAAAAAAGGACATGATATGAAAGTGACTACATTAATTTCATAATAAATAAAGATACAAAGTTAAACCTGACTAAACAGCAGCACGCTGAATTCAACAGTAAGTGCAGCAAAGGACATGACTGCTTCTGGGTGGCACTGTAGGCTGCATATGCCCCTGCCATTTGCGCAGCAAGGATGTATGCACTTCCTGTGGGCTGAGTGACAACTGCAGGGGCACTGGTGCCTCCCCCAAGAGGGCAGCCCACTGAGCAAGCAACACCCCCCACCCTATTCTCCCCCGGCCCCAGCAAGAGGATAGACCTCAGCTTGTAGGAGAGTTGACTGAGGGGGTGAAAAGAATTTTGTCTCCTACACCTGGGATCAGTGTCATGGGGAGCTCCACAGCTCATAGGGGGTGTTTGAAGGTGAAAAAAAAAAACCCTAATAAATATGGGGCCAGCGGAGCCCAGATTATTTGAAACAAAGAAAATCTGTTCCCTGTGCCGTGGGGGAAGCTCTTCTTTCTTTCCCAAGGTGGGAGCTGCACTTGTTATGCTCCAATAGTGAGAGGGCAGGCTGTTAAACACTCAGGAGGCATGGAGGAGCTATTGATATCTGAAACCCAAGGAGCCAGCAGCATATCAACAATCAATAGCTTTTCTCACCAGTTTAAAAATCCCCATAGCTCTGCCTTAGATGCTTTTACTCAGTAATGACAGGGGCAGCCTACAAACAGGGCTGTGCACCAGGCACTGAAAAGAAACACGTTTAAAGAACGTTGCTGTTTGCTTTGAGTGGAGTGTTTCATGTTCCATGCAGTCATTAAAAGCAGATAATACCGAGTGCAGGGCTCGAAGAAGAGGAGGCACTGATTGCAAGGGGAGGCGGGCAGAGCGAGGCTTCAGCTACCTGTAACAATGACCCTGGAGGATGAGAGGGCAGAGGATGTCCCAATCGGCACTGGCCCAGGAGCGCTAAAGCTGCCTGGGCGAGGACCGTCAGTTGTCCAACATATATTCTACATTAGGCTCCATACTTATGGCACCCCCTTTCCTTCCTGCCTAAACTTCCCTGGATTATCCCTTCCACTTCTTTGTCCTGATGCCTCTAGGATCAGCTCCCAGCCCAGACCTCTGCCTCCAGGCAGACCACCTAGGTTTTTTCAGCCCCATCTGTCTCTGCCTGTATGTCCCAGGCACCCAGCACATCATTTTTAGCTAATGAAAAGGGGGCAATATCAGTGATTGTGGAATGTGAGAAACACACACTAAGGAGAGAGAGATTATTTCCCCCTCTAATGGCCAGGAAGGCTTCCTGGAGGAAGAAACACTGGGGCTTAAGGGGGAGCAGGCTTTGGTGAGTGAAGAAGGGGTATGAGGTGGGACAGAAGTTACAACAAAGTCAGAGCCAGGAGCTCTCAGAGCAACTCCTGCTGTGGTCCACGGAGTTCCCATCCACACGGCCTAGACTTGGAGGACTGTCCAGCCCTGGTCTTCCTGCCCCTCATGCCTGGCCCCTCGCTGAGGCTGGCTGAGTCTCCTGACATGCTCCTCCCTGGCGGCCCCCTCTCTCCATCTCTTCAGCCACCTGTGCATGGTAGCCCGGGGTCGGGTGGGGGTGAGGGGTTGGGAGGTAAGGCAGCACTATTCCTATTTGCAGAGGAAGAAAAGGGGCTCAAAGGGGATAACTAATGGTATTGTTCCCTCTGCTTTGAAGGTGCCTTTGGAATATATATATATATATATATATATGGCGCGCACACACATTTTACATTTTTCTTTATCCATTTATCACTGACTAGAGGCCCTGTGCACAATTTCATGCATCAGTGACACAGCAGCGAGAGA
>NW_006296417.1:4067115-4087522 GCF_000327345.1 Myotis davidii | reverse complement strand
GAGATAGAAACATCAATGATGAGACAGAATCATTTACTGGCTGCCTGCTGCATGCCCCCTATGGGATTGAGCATGTGCCCTGACCGGGAATGGAGCTTGACCTCATGGTTCATAGGTAGACACTCAACCGCTGAGCTGCACCAGCCAGGCTCCCTTGGAGTTAATTTCAGTCAGGGCGAGAAGAGGATGGTGGTCATCTGTGCTTCCCCCAGGCTCTGGGACTAGGTGAGGCACGTCCCAGGGCTGAGGGACGACAGGGTGCCCGGAGGCTCAGCTGCTAGGAAACTGGGCCTGTGTGCAGAATCTAATGAGCAAGTCCTCCAGAGCCCGCTGGAGACAGGGCCTTTCAAGAGCTCTGGAAGGTCCGTGAAGAGAGGTTTCACTGCCCTGCCAGCTCTAGGTGCATTTTCACCCAGGGGGCCCCACAAGGCAGACTAGAGCAAATGATTTTTTTTTTTTTTTTGCCTTGACTGCTTGTGAAATTGAGAATATTTTTAGCAGATTTGAAAGCTCTGGAGACAAACCTCATTAGTCAGTGCCTGGCTCAAAGCAGGCACTCAATAAAGCTTTGTTGAATGTTGCTGAAATGTTGCTCATTGCACAAACGCTCCTTCGGTGTATGTGCGCATGAGGGGATTTGATGAAGATGTCAGCCAGCCTGACCGTAAAAGGCAATCTTTATGATGCCATAAAAAAGAACACGGACAATAGCTAGGATGTCATCCGTGAGCGCCATAAATATTCCCCTAAGTTCCTTACCCATCAGGAAACCGCATCACGTGCACTTTCAAAGCCAGCGGCCTGCCTCAACTTTATGTAAAATGCCAGCTTTTAATGGGAACTGATTGGGTTTGCAATTAACCAAAGTGCACAACAGTCACGTGAGCCTTGATTGATTTGTGGGGCATAGAGCGTGCTTTAGAGAGTTACGGAGGCAGAGCGAGCGAGCCATCAGGGTCACAAGCGCCACAAGCCCTGTCACTCTGGCTTCAGATAAATGCTGCTTGGTTAAAAATGTGGCTGCTTTACTCAGTGCGTCAGCTAGTGCTTGCTGGGCGCCCGCTGTGTGCCAAGCATGGCGCTGGAGATGGGAGTTGAGAAGACAGAGGTCCTGCCCCAGGGGCTCACAGCTTAGACAGAGGCAGACAATGACATCGCAGTGTCATTAGGGCTGTGAGAGGCAGACCCAGGTTACCAGGAGAGGACAGGGCGGGAGCAGCAAACTGTGAGCTGGGTGGGCAAGGAGATGGTCAGGAAAATGGAGGAAATTTGTGAGGAGTGAGGCAGAAAGCTGGGCGAGGGGCCTTAGGGACCAAGAAAGGCAAGGCCTTGTTGGAGGGCTGGGAATGCCGGGGCTGGAGGAAGGGTGGGATGAGTGGAGGCTGCCCGGTCTCCAGGGGGTAGAACACCATTTCTGAGCCTGTACGGAACCTAACTCCTGCTCTCCCGGGAAATCTAGTTGTCATTCTAGCTTGGACACTCCAGAGGGAGGTTTGACTCTTTGTAACTGCAAGAGATTTTCATCACTGCAGGGTATTCAGAGCTGCTGAAACACGTCGAATGCAGCCAGTGCGCTGAATTCTGTTGCTGATGACCAAACCCACCATTTCTATGGCATTTCGAAGTCTTATTTCCCACAATCGGCTTCAAGAAGGGTCTCACCGTTCTATAGCAAGGAACGGAGTGAGAAAAGATTGTGCCACTACTCCCTGTTCCTTTGCAATCAGTGTCACCTGGGTAAAGTGACCTGGGGTGAGGGACCTGCTTGGGGCAGTTGAAAGGGGAAAGCCTGAGGAGACGGTGCTGGGGGTGAGGGGGCCCGCACTTGAGTGTGCGCAGGCCCACAGTATTCATCGATGAGACCAGCGATGGCCCTGTCCGGCGGGTGGCATCAGGCAGCCAGCTCCAGGCCTGCCCGGAAGGCAGGAATCAGGGAACAAGCAGATTATAATGGGCTGCCAAGGTTCCTCAGAAGGTGCTAATGCAGCTGAATGTAAACACGGGCACCTGCTCCACCCTGGGCTGCCCCAGTGAAAAGAAAGGGCGTCCTCAGAATGGAATCCATCTCCCTGGCAATAAGGTTCGAACCGCTCAACAACCGCTCTGGGTAAGAATCTGGTTCCCGCCATGGGGGATGAGGTTGGTGGGGAGGAAAGAAAAGGAGAGGAAGATAAAGGGGAGAAGATAATGCTGCTGAAACTAACTGTAAATAACTATTGATTGTTATAGAAAAGAAAATATACATACCTGGTATGCACAGTCTACAACTAAAATCCAACTTAAGAAGTGACAAGGTGATGACAAAGGTGTAGGGGAGTAAAATGCAAAGATTTGGCCATGGGAAGGAATGAAGTATTGATTCATGCTACAACATGGATGAACACTATACTAAGCCAGTACAGATGACCACGTATCGTATAAGCACATTTACTGGAAATAACTGAAATGTCTAGAATAGATGAATCCACAGAGATAGAAAATGGATTCATAGGTATCTAGCGGGGAAGAGGAATTGGGGGAGGGGGGTGATGACTAAAGGATCCAGGGTTTGTTTTGGGGGTGATGAAAATGTACTAAAATTCATTGTACAAAGAATTTTACAAAAATACATGAATATACAAAAAATCTTTGAATTGCATACTTTAAATGGGGGTCAATTGTACTGTATGTGCATTCTATCTCACAAAAGCTGAGATATATATATATATAATTTTTAAGTGCACCAAGGCTCTTGTGCTTGTTGTATTGGGGAGAGATGGTTATAAATAGTGCTTAGTTCTAAATGCTAACAGATGAAATGCTGCCTATAAATTCAATTGTCAAAGTAAGAGCCACTCCTCTGTCACAAGAGAGCAGACTAATCTAGAAACGTCGCCCTCGAACACTATTTGCTGAACTTCTATTCCTAGATTCGTTGGGGTTGGAAGAAATGTCATACTGGGTGTTGGCAGATGTGATAAAATGAAATCCATGTTTTGTAATAAATGTCACTTCTGTCAATTCTGGCAGTGGCAATATGTGCAGAAACAGAACTCTCCCCATAGGGTGTGAAGGGGGAGCTAGGCTTGGCGGAGCTGTGGTGTGAAGCCGGAGGGGTGTGGCATGCTACGGCAGAGAAGATGCTGGGAGGAATGAGGTGGGGGGAGAGCTGGGCACGGGAACTGAGAAGACACATAACTTGCAATCCTAATTCTCATGGACCACAATAAAGCAAGCGTGATAGATATTAAAACTGGCCTCTACTCACATTCTGTTATGGTCTTGGACAGTCCAGTGGTCCTCAAACTTGGATGTGCACCAGAATTCTCAGGAGGGCTGGTGAGAACACAGCTGACTGGGCCCCGAGTTTCTGAGGCAGTAGGTCTGGGATAGGGCTGAGAATTTCTATTTCTAACAAGGCCAGATGCTGCTGCTGCTGAAACCGAAGCAGCCATTCTGTGGACCGCACTTTGAGCAGCAACAGTGAAGGGAACCTGCCAGATGCATTCCGTGCAGGATCAGATCACAGGGCTCTTTGGCAGGCATTTCTTAAGGCTGTTCTTGCGATGTTCCAGGGGCAGGAAGGGTTAATGGCGAGAAGTCATTCATGAGACCCTCATGCAGTTCAGACCGGCTTCTCGGCTTCTTGCTTATTGACTGCAATCAGTCAAGTTACCCCATAACATATTCCCTTAAATTACTGCAACAGTCATGGACGCAGCTGGCTGGTGCGAGTCTATATTCATTAAGAGGTTGTCCACACTGCCTGTCTCCCACTGGGTAGGACTCAAAATGATTTGTTCCAACCAGCCTGACATTTCTCAATGCTTGCCATCTGCAAACTATGCAGGAGGACACTGAAATCCCACATGCATTTTTTACAGGTCTCCGAATGCAGTCCTCAAGGTTTCGCCGCACATATCCATGGGATAGCCACACAGACACACATCCCAAGTGTCTTGAAGCTTCTTAACAGCACGTATGCTAAGTGCTCAATATCTGCTGATGACAATAAAATCCATGATTAGAAACCAGTTCTTCTTGATTATAGGCAAATTAATGAATTTGACCCCAAGAAGCCTTTGTTTCCAAAATGCAAATTTCCCCCAGCTTTATGGAGATGTAATTGACGAATAATATTATGTAAACTTAAAGTGCACAACGTGATGACTTGATATATGTATGTATTGTGAAAAGATTACCACAATAACATCATTCAACACGTCCATCATTCGCATAGTTAATACTCTGGGCGCATGTGTTTTGAGAACATTCAAGGTCTACTCTCTTTGCAAATTTCAAGTACACAATACAATACTGTTAACTATAGTCACCGTGCTATACATTGGGATTTTTGCCCTGGTGAAAGGAGCATTAGGAAATACAATATTTTCTTAAGGAAGCTTTCCCTGTAATGAGATATGGCAGAGACTAGCTGCGGTAGGGCTGATGAAGATTAAGATAGGCTCCTTAGAAAGCATCATGAGACAGAACATGCAAATCACCATGGAAACCAAGTCATGTTTTTATTGTATAATAGGTTTGCTAATTATACTGAAAAGGTAAGAAAGTCCACAGCCTAAGGGGAGATCAGGGCAGGTATTAATGAGTAATACAGCAGAAAAATGGAGAAATGGGGCAGCTAGGAGTACCCATCTCTCCCTGACCGGGCAGGCAGGTGTGCTATGCAGGGCTGGGCAGTAGGGAGTCTCGCTATCCTGGATGGAGGGAAATGAGGCTCTGATGGTTCCAATACCCCTGGGGCCCCCCAGATCGTGGGAGAGCAGACCATAGGAGACTGTGCTGCTGCCATCCCAACCCCAAAGTCAGCCTGGCCCTGTAGTATACACCTTACAGGTAAGAGGCTGGACCGGAACACAGAGGGGAAGGAGGATGTGAGCCAATCCTGGGTACTGCCCACGGAAACCTCACCCACCTTAGCTCACTGAATGCTCTACTGAAGACTTGTCAGGACAAAACTGAACATTCGCTGAACACCCATGATAGCTGAACACTGCACCTTTTTTTTATTCTAATAATCTCAAACATAAGGGAATATGAAGGGACTGGACAGACCTCTAAATATACACAGGCTAGATTTAACATATAGCTTTGCCACGTTTATTCAGGTCTTTTATATTTTAAATAATACCTTTGTTTCAGAAGTATTGATATCACAACATTTCTGATATCACTTAAGTAACTTCTGAAATACCCATCCCTAGTTGGGTAAGTCCTTCCTTCCCTCTGTGCTTTTACTAATCCAAGTACTTACCCATGAAAAAATATTGTATTTTAGATTTTACATAATTGGTATCACATTACATTTAGATTATGCAGCCTAATGTTTTCATTTGCCGTTAAGTTTTCAGGAACTATGGGTATTGAGAGTGCAGAACAGTAACTGAGCTCGGCAATGTAGCTGGGCTCATCCGATGAATACAGGGAAGTTGTGAGGAATGGGGTCCTTAGGACCTGAGACTATGAGGCCTAGACTGTGGTCAGTTTATGGAATGTCCCATGTGGGCCTGGAAAGCATGCATTGTCTCTGTCTACGGGGTTCTTCTGTATCTATTAGAATAATCACGCCTGGAAGTGGTATGTATTAACTGATTAGTGTCTACATAATCTCAGTTCTGAAGAATTATGTCTAAAATTATAAAACTTTACATGTATCAGTTATTTTATCATAACTTTTCAAAAACATGTATCATCTGAGGCTCAAAACTGGGAAGGGACAGACTTAGGGGTTGGAAACTGTCTGCTTCTGAAGTCAGTATCTTCAACTGAAGAAATGGAGTAGCCATTGGGGCAAAAAGAGGCAATTTGGCCTATGTTACAATTCTGATCTGTCAGGCTCTGGAATAACTTCCAACCTATAAACGATTGTGCAAATTATAGCAAAGAAAAATCGAACCTCTCTGAATTGTATCCTGTATTTTGGTTGACTCCATCTGCTGACTTTGGAAGGATCACCCCGACTTTCCCCAGGTGTACAACTTCCCTTGAATGTCCCTAAGGGCATCAAGTTCTTCAGGCCTCACATCACCCTCTCCCACCTGTCAGGCTCCCCACTGAACGTTTGTGAAAGAGCTCTCTGTGCCCCCCCCCTTTCCAATTGTGCATCAGGCTGGGCGTCTCCCTCACCCCATGGGACACGCTGGTCTTGGTCAGCCCCACTCCACTGTGACCTTCAAGCCAAGGGAAGGCCGTAGCTCCTAGCTCAGCAATCCGCCTGGGCCCCACCCCGCTCCAGCTGCGTCCACTGGGCTGCTGCGGCAGGGCCAGCCCAAGCCAGATGATCTGACATGATGAAAAGGGAAATTCTCAGCATTCTTTCAGCGGAAGACATTTGCCAAATGCAATGCAGAGAGGAGAAGCAGGCTGGGTTGTCTTGGGCAGCCAAATGCATCTTCAACCTTAATATCATTCTAAGGGGGAAACTGGACCACATCTAAGCTGAGTTTCAGGGGGAACCGGTGTCTGCTGTGAGCAGAGCGGGGGGCCTGGGAGGGGAAGGCAAGGAAGGGTGCAGGACAAAGCACTGAGATGCTCTCCTGGTGCACGAACTTCCAGTTTTGGAAAAATGTCTTCATATTCCCAGAAATGACCCCATGGAACAATCAGGTTACATTACTTTCTCCAGTCATCGATGCACAGTGATGGTTCCAGACGGGAAGGGCCAAACCCTGCTTTTAACTCTGTCCTGACTCCCACACGAACCAGTTACTTCAAGTTTTCTCAAAAAGGTCCTCTTTCCCAAATGTTCACTCTCTTCTCTCACCAACAACTAAGGAGGCTTGGTGGGGGAAATGTGAGTCCGTCACTTTGAACTTCCCAAGCCAGCTCCAGCGGGTCAGCTTCCACCAGGACGGACGCTCGAGGGCTGGCAGAGCCCTCTCTCCCCGCAGCCACTGGGCAATCTATGGCTCCAGAATAATTCCTAACATAAGCTACCCGGAAGCCTGTGCATTTTACTTATTAGAAGCATTAGATTATCTAGCCATGCTGGCAAAGCCAAATATTCTCTCCAAACTCAGCTGGTCACCTCCTGCATGAAGCCTGTTGGATTGCCTCCCACTCTGAGATAGAATCAAGCATCTTCCCGCCTCCCCGAACATCTCCCTAGAATATATGATTTTATATAATTGTCTACATCAATTCTCTCTCCCTCACCACTCTGGAGGCAAAACATTTCCATTCTCCCTCCCGAGATTCTCTATGTCTCTACTACCCTTTAGAGTTCAGAAAGACTTCCCCCTCACTGCCCACTTAAATGTTATGAGTTGCCATCTTATAAATAAAGGAGCTGAGACTTGGAGAGACTGTCAACACCTAGACCTACACCCAGATGTTCTGATTTCGAGTCTGGTGTTCCTTTCACTGTTCAGGGCTCCTGGTGACAAGGCTTTAAGGCAACCTGTGGGTCGCGACCTCCTTTGCGGTCAAATGACCCTTTCACAGGGGTCCTGCATATCAGATATTTACATTATGATTCATAACAGTAGCAACATTACAGTTAGGAAGTAGCAACAAAAATAATTTTATGGTTGGGTCACAACATGAGGAACTGTATTTAAAGGGCCAGAAGGTTGAGAACCACTGCTTTAAGGGAATGGAGATATTGGAAGGGCAAAAACCCAGAACACAGCTTATCTGCCCTCAAGTAGAAGTTAGATGATAAGTTAAAGAGCTGACAAAAATACAACACTGTCACAAACTAAATACCTACAGAGACCAAGCAGAGACTGTGAATGGGGACGCAATCTGGGCGGAGGCTCTGACCTGCCTGAGGTCTGGTTACCTAATGGGCCCATCGTTTATTCAGAGCCAACAGACTGCTACCACACAGGAACACAGCCCAGAATTACTAATTTTATTTTTGTAGTTGGTAATCTAGACTTTAATATGAAATCTCCAAATTTCTTTTTGTTAATCCTCACCCGAGGATATTTTTCCATTGATTTTTAGAGAGAGTGGAAGGGAGGGGGAGAGACACAGAGAGAGAAACATCGATGTGAGAGAGACACATCAATTGGTTGCCTCCCACACGTGCCTTGACCAGGACTGGAGATTGAGCCTGCAACTGAGGTACGTTCCCTTGACCAGAATCAAACCCAGGACCCTTCAGTCCACAGGCATGCTCTATCCACTGAGCCAAACCAGCTAGTGCTAAAATCTCCAATATTTTTAATGTTGGTGGCTAATCCAAAGTTTAAAAAAAAATGCTTAAGGGCAAACAAATACATCTACCAGCTGAACATGGCCTACAGGCCGCCAGTTTACAAACTCTGGGGCAGGCCCCTTCCCTGAACATCCGATCAACCCATGCAAATTAATCTAACTCAGCTCCAACACCCCTGCCCACTCTCATGGCACCGTCTTGCCATGTAGAAAATGGGGTGGAATATCACATTTCCTGGTGTACTGCCTGCACTGCTTTGATTGCTACTTCAGGTGGAGAACTGGTGATTCCAACCCAGAAATGGTGGCCGTCAGCAATAAGGCTGCCACTGCAGCCTTATTCAACCCACAGTCAAATAACCTCGTGACTCTGATTAACCAATGGGCCATTCAGATCACTCAGCCTCACAGAGACCATTATTTTAAACTTGTGCCTGGTTTGACATTTATTTTGTTTCCATCAGGCGTTCAACTACCTTCTTATAGGATCCCTTTCAGATTGCTACCCGAGTGCCCCACAGAGCCTCACATGATAGTTGTACGATAGTGAACATTCCACAAATGTGAAAGAGAAGAACGAACTCCAAACCTCCAGCCCACCCTCTCCTCCCTGCCCCTTTGCAGGCATTTTCATCGCAGACCACCTGGAAGGCGGGGTTTCCACCGGCTGACAGACCTCAGCGTTCCTACCATGATGAGCACCTGCCATGCACCAGGCCCCACCGATTCCTCACAACAATCCTCAGACAGGTCCTAGTGTGCTCCTGTACTACAGATGAGGAGGGCAAGGCCCAGAGAAGCATTAAAACAAAACAACACTTAAGTAGCAAAGGTAGGATTTGAACCCAAATCGTAGCAATCCCAAGGTCCACACCCAGTGATATGAGCTATATAACCTCCATGGGTCCTATTGAAACCCCACTGGACAGATGGAGAAAGAGGTCAGAGTTCAGAAAACATCCTAAAAGTCTCACCCAGCTGCGGGAAAAGCAGATTCACAATTACATCAGGTCAACCACAGACTCAGTTCTAAATCCACTTCTAAATTTTCACGTTCAGTTGAAATGTAAAAATGATAATAATGTGCTTAAGAAAAAAGTTTATCACTGGCTTTGTGCTAGTCTCTGCTAATCATGCCTTTAATTAAAAAAAACAAAAGTGCACATGAGCTTAGCATGTTGGCGCTTCCCCTTCATTTGTAAGTCTGATTTCTCCTCTGTTTACAAGTTTGCTCTTGTCTCCCAACCTCTCATTACTCAATGTGTGGTCCATGGATCAGCAGCATCAGCAACATCTGGGAGTTTCCCCAGGAATGTGGGATCTCAGGCTCCCGCAGTCCGAAGCTGCATGTTAACAAAACCACCCGATGATCCCTATGGACAGAAAACTTTGAGATGCGCTGACATGACCCCAAGAAATCTCAACTATCAGCCATTGTATGAATAATTCTCTTCTGTGTATCTCAAGAAAACACTGGCCAGTGAGTGCTGGTTTGGGGTGTTTTTTTTTAAATATATTTTTATTGATTTCAGACACGGAGGGAGAGAAAGATAGAAATATCAATAATGAGTCATTGATCGGCTGCCTCCTGCACACCCCCTACTGGTAATCGAGCCCGAAACCCAGGCATGTGTCCTGACCGGGAATTGGACCATGACCTCCTGGTTCATAAGTTGACACTCAATCACTGAGCTACACCGACCAGGCTAAGTGCTGGTTTTTAAATACAAAAACTCTACCCAAAGACACAGCTCCCAACAAGAACAGCCTGAGGAGACCACAATGAAATGTCTCAGAAACCTCAGTTTGCACATTAGTGAGTCCACTTTGGGGAGCCTCAAATTACACCAGGGTCACCAGCTCCCCCCTGTACCCAGCCATCAGTGTCATCTGCCACAGCAACTCTGCCTCTTCACCCAAGATGCCCACCTTCCCTTCTCCGTGTGCTCTGGGTCTGTTTTTCAGAGATACAGGGAGGGCAGCATGGCTTTCAAACAACACCTTGCAGAACGACTGGAGAAAAACTGATCTTTTGCTACATGGAAAAAAACGCACCCAAAAATGAAGTAATAGGGGAATAACAATGAAGCTTAGGGGCCGTCCATAAAGCACGCCTAGGATGGGTTTGAGAACTTCCTTATAAAGCCATATGGTTCCTCAGTGGCCGAGCTGTGGGTGGGATGGGGCTGGGACCAGAACCATGGAATCCTGGGTTACAGAAGGTCGGAACGGCTTCCGTCATTGGCCAAATCCTCAGTGAGTCCTTGAGGGAGACGCAGGGGAAGGGACCCTTGGCTAGGAGAAGGACCCAAGGCCGGGAAAGCCAGGAGCCTTCTCCAGAAGGCGATGCTTAGCTTTTCTCTGGGCCTGCTGGAATCTCATTATCCTGTGCACACTGTGCAAATGGGAATTTAATAATTAATTAGGGAATCGCTCGCCCGGGAGCCCGTGCAGGGGGGATTAAGCAAAGCAACCGAGATGTGGCAAGGGGTTGAATATTTTATAGTGTGTTTAATTTGCAAATACTACCCACCCAGAAGGCTTAGGCAGAAAACCTATCATCATCATAATTATTATTACTCACGCAAAACTACTTGAGTTTCCATCAGACCTCCTTCCTTTCAAATGCTTTCACCAAACACTTCTCCCCCAAAATTCAATCTTTTTAAAATGAAGAAAAAGAAAGTAACAAATGTAAAAGAATATTAGAAATAAAAAGGAACACGTTTGGATAAAAACGACTAACCTAGACACTACCTTTGTTTAGCCTGCGATTCTTTTGAACACTCAAATAGCTTCCAACCTGATCATTTCCTCTCACGTGCAAATTCTCTCTCAGATCATTTTCTCTGAGTACCAACGGAGCTCGGAAGCCCCAAAAGAAGACAACGTATTATTTCTTGTGCATCCCACACACACACTTAACGCATTAATTAAGCCACCCATTGATTCTAAGTACCCCAATATCCTATCTATAAATTCTCCTCTGCTGAAACAAGCCAGAGTCATCTATTGCCTCCCAACAAAAACCACAACTGTTCTAGATTGTGCGGATGATAAGGGCTCAAGGATTACACCCCAGACACTCTAGCTCAGTGGTTCTCAACCTTCTGGCCCTTTAAATACAGTTCCTCAATGTTGTGGTGACCCCCAACCATAAAATTATTTTCGTGGCTACTTCATAACTGTAAGGAAGGCCGTGGGAGTGCAGGAAGGCTGGGTGGATGGATGGAGGAGGAGCAAGTTTTAGGTCCCAAAGCATTAGTTCCTTCCTGCCTAGCTCTTTGAGCTCAGGTGGCGTGAGAGGGGTCGCGGGCTGCCAGGCCTTTCCTGCATCTCTCTAGAGCAGCGGTTCTCAACCTGTGGGTCGCGACCCCTTTGGCGGTTGAACAACCCTTTCACAGGGGTCGCCTAAGACCATCCTGCATATCAGATATTTACATGACGATTCATCACAGTAGCAACATGACAGTTATGAAGGAGCAACAAAAATAATTTGATGGTTGGGTCACAACATGAGGAACTGTATTTAAAGGGCCAGAAGGTTGAGAACCACTGGTAGGGGCACAGGCCGGGGTTCAATCCCCAGTAGGGGGCGTGCAAGAGGCAACTGATCAGTTATTCTCTCATCATGTTTCTCTCTCTTCCTCTCTGAAATCAAGATATATTAAAAAAAAATGGGCTCTTGGCCTCTGAGCATGTTCATATGCAGACCTTCATACATTCAAATTAAGTCAGTGTTGCTCCCATTTGGCATTGTCTGGAGACCGCGGTCGCCTTCACAGGTGTGTAAGGTGCACGGCGGACTGGGTGCCACACTCAAGAAGGGCCCCAGCCCCACATTTGATTTAATAAATACTCTTCCATCACTGTCTTGAAATTCTTAACCATTTTTGTACAAGCCCCCCGCCCCCATCGTTATTTTGCACTGAGCCCCACAAATTATATTGGCAGACGTGACGACTGGGGAGGTGCCGCTCGGGTTTGGGCTTAGCGGACAGAGGAGGCCTGGTTTGCTATTCAACAGCCCACAACTCACAGGACAGCCCCGCCAGACAACACAATTATTAAAATGTCGGGACATCCTGCCACCCCAACCCCATCCACAGTCTCACTTACCCGCTGACAGCCGCGGTCTGAAAATATTAAATGAAAAATTCCACAAACAAGCAATGCACAAGTTTTAAACGCCGCCATTTTGAGAAGCCTGGCGAAGTCTCGCGTGATCTGCCCCGTCCCGCGCAACCTGCTTCGTCCCGCGCGATTTGTTCTGTCCGCTGGGACTTATTGACGCTCCCTTCGCACAGCTGAGCGTGGCAGACGATTCCCACGCTCAGCGCGCGGTGGCGGCTGGGTGGTCACGTGACTGTGGCGGGATCTCGGTGCTGGTGTTCACCTAAATCCTTATTTTACCTCGGAATGGCCTCAGAATACAAAAAGGATGCGGCTGGCCATTCGGAAACGCCCAAGAGAAGCCGCATGTGCTTCCTTTAGTGAAAAGGTATGTATAGAAAAAGCATAGTGTGTGTATATGTGTGTGTGTGTGTGTGTATGTATATATATATATATAGGGTTCTGTCCTCTCCGGGGTGTCAGGCCTCCACTGGGGGTCTTGGAACGGATCCCCCAGAATAAGGGATTATTGTAGTGGCCAAGTTAAAAACCCGAGGTTAAACTACGTAAAATAGTCCAGATTCTACCCTTTTTTTTTTTACCTACACATAAAGTCATTTTGTATGGCGCAGCGTAACCGAACCAGGTTTTTACGTGCATGTAAGACATAAAAATATTTACGAAGCAGGAACATGTCCTCTATCAATCATCTATGCCAGTGGTTCTCAACCTGTGGGTCTCGACCCCTTTGGCAGTCGAACGACCCTTTCACAGGGGTCACCTAAGACCATCCTGCATATCAGATGTTTACATGACGATTCATAACAGTAGCAACATGACCGTTATAAAGTAGCAACGAAAATAATGTTATGGTTGGGTCACAACATGAGGAACTGTATTTAAAGGGCCAGAAGGTTGAGAACCACTGATGCATTTCCGACTTTTTGTCCACCACAAATAAGCCTCTTGAAAGCTGTCCCCCACTTGCCCAGTCTGCGTGCCTCAGTGGCTGAGTGTCCACCTAGGAACCAGGAGGTCACAGGTCGATTCCCAATTCCAGGGCACATGCCCCGGTGGCGGGCTCCATCTCCAGCATGGGGTGTGCAGGAGGCAGCCGATCCATGACTCTCATCATTGATGTTTCCATCTCTCTCTGTCTCTCTCCCTCTCTGAAATCAATTTTTTTTAAAAAAAGAACCTTTCTAAAATCAGTCCCCACTTTGTGTACCCATGTATTTATTTGTTTACCTTTTTTTTTCTGAAAAAAGTAATACATGCAAATAGCAGAAATTTTTTAAGATTCTGAAACATACTCAGAAAAATTAATCTCCCACCTAACCTGCCCTTCATCCCTGTTCCTCTTCTCGGGATAATCCCATTGATCATTTTCCCTCCTCACACATTCTGCAAAAGGGGTGTTCCATACGCGCAGTTATCCCTGGCCGGTATGGCTCAGTGGTTAAAGCGGCAGCCCTCAGACTGGAGAGTCACCTGTAGGTTAAGGGCATGTACCTTTGTTGCAGACTCAACCTCCGGCCCCCTGTGGGAGAGGCAACCAATTGATGTGTCTCACATGGATGTTTCTCCCTCCCCTCCCCTCCACTCTCTAAAAAAAATATCCTCAGGTGAGGATTAATATTAACACATGTATATATATCGTATTTTCTCTTTTTAAAAGAATATATTTTATTGATTTTTTTCAGAGAGGAAGGGAGAGGGGTAGAGAGTTAGAAATATCGGTGAGAGAGAAACATCGATCAGCTGCCTCCTGCACACTCCCTACCGGGGATGTGCCCACAACCAAGGTACATGCCCTTGACCGGACTCAAACCTGGGACCTTTCAGTCCACAGGCCGACGCTCTATCCACTGAGCCAAACCGGTTAGGGCTATCCTGCTTTCTTTAGAATGCCTTTTATCTGCCCACCTCAAACATTCACCCGTGACCCCCTGTGCCTGGCCCAGCCCTGCCTGCCTTCCCTCTTTTCCAGGATGAGCTACTTTCCTCAGAAGGACTCCAAATGTTCCAGGGCTTTCTCTTCCACACCAGCTCCTCCTCCTGTTTCCCGTCTTTTGAAGTCACGGCAGAATAAACGTAGCGTCCCATTTTCCATTTCCTACTTTCTCTTTGTCACAGAAATGTATTCTTGCTCTATTTAAAATCTGCTGGGACCCCGCGCCTGTCAGAGTTGTTGAACGGAGTAAAAAGCTCTGGAGCTTCATTCAGGCCAAACCTCTATACATAGATCTGGCCCTCGTTTCTGTTCCAAACGGAGCAGGAAAGAGACAGGCTGATGTTGGGACCTCTAACTTCCCTGGTATTGATTTTGACTTGAAGGGTGAATTGGGGGGGGCAGGGGCTACCTCTCCCTAGGTGTGTGAGCACGGGTATATGTGACCACATAGGTTGCTCATAAATTGTTAATACCGCTTTCGAATTAAAAAGAGGAAATAGGCCAAAACCGGTTTGGCTCAGTGGATAGAGCGTCGGCCTGCGGACTGAAAGGTCCCAGGTTCGATTCCGGTCAAGGGCATTTACCTGGGTTGCGGGCACATCCCCAGTGGGAGATGTGCAGGAGGCAGCTGATCGATGTCTCTCTCTCATCGATGTTTCTAACTCTCTATCTCTCTCCCTTCCTCTCTGTAAAAAATCAATAAAAAATATATTAAAAAAAAAAAAAGGAAATAGACAAGCAAAAGCAACCAGAAAAGCATAAGCAGCAATTTAAAGAAATGATGAATTGTTTAGAAGTATGTAACCCCTGTCTTAATTCAAGGGTGATGTTTCTAGTCGGGAGAAGGGAGAAACCCGTGGGGAAAGTATGGCTCGGACCCCAGGCAGCAGCAGATGCCTGTGCAACAGAACCGGGTCCTCGGGAATCTGTCCTCCTTCCCATCTTGACCTTTGAACTCCCCGGTCACTATACTTCGCCCCCCCAGGAGGAAGGCTGCAGATCCCAGTTTCCCCTCACACTCCAAGGAGGTGAGAACTGAGATGCCCAGGAGGCTGGTTGTCCGGGCAGCTTAATGTCAGAGGTGAGAAAGCTGGGCCACGTCACTACTAATGGGGTCACGTCCCCCCAGAGCGGAGCACAGCGCTACTGTCCTTACACTCCAAGGTGACACTGACGGGTACAGCGGATGGGAAGGCAGGAAAGGGGGTCTTATGGCTTGGGAGGACATCCTTCCACCTCCCAGTCTCGCTACCTTGTCCTTCAGGGCACGTTAGCCACATCCCTGTCTAAATGGATGCCTTGAGGCGGTGGAAAGGGTGCAGGGTAAGGTAAAAGAACAGAAAAGCAGCATTTGGAATGGCGCAGGAATCTCACTTTAAGTTCCCCTGAGACTGTGCTAGAAAAGCCAGTGAGATACACATCGATTTACCATTTTTTTGTCGTTTTAAAGTGTACAGTTCAATGGCATTCAATGCATTCACACCTTTGCGCAACCATCACCTATCTCTAGAACTACTTCGTCATCCAGAACGGAGCGTCTGTTCCCATTAAACATCAAGGCCCCATTCTTCCTCCTCCCAGCCGCTGGCAACCACCAACTCTACTTTCTGTCTCTGTGAGTTTGACTCCTCTAGGTACCTCGTATAATGGAATCATACAGTATGTATCTGCTTATTTCACTTAGCATAACGTCCTCAAGGTCCATCTATGTCAGCCATGGGCAAACTACGGCCCGCGGGCCGGATCCGGCCCGTTTGAAATGAATAAAACTAAAAAAAAAAAAAAAAAAGACCGTACCCTTTTATGTAATGATGTTTACTTTGAATTTATATTAGTTCACACAAACACTCCATCCATGCTTTTGTTCCGGCCCTCCGGTCCAGTTTAAGAACCCATTGTGGCCCTCGAGTCAAAAAGTTTGCCCACCCCTGATCTATGTCGTAGCACGTATGGGGATCTCCATCCTTTTCAAGGCTGAATAATATTCCATTATATGTACGGACCACCATTCTGCTTTTCCATTCACTCACCCATGAACGGCTGGGTTATCTCCACCTTTTGGCTGTTGTGAATAATGCTGCTGTGAACATGGGTGTGCAAATATGTGTTCAAACCATGTGGCTTTTTAAAAAAAAAAAAAAATACTTATGCCCAAGCCTTAGTTTGTGAGGTTTTTATTTCACTAGCCCTGGAGTGGGTGCTGGGAACTTGCACTATTAACAAGAACCCCCCGGCTCCTTCTAAAGCCAAATCAAGTTTGAGAAACAAGAAACGAGATCCCTGAACAAATTATGCTAATCCCAGGGCGTCCTCTTGTTTGCTCCTTTGTAATCAGATGAGTTCCTTTGTAATCCCTAGTGATGGCAGTAGAAACAGCTTTCACTTTGTAAATGTCAGCTGGGGCAGTCTGAACACCATCTGACTTTCCTGTTTACAACAGGGCAACTGATCGAGACACAACCCAACCACGAGGACTCAAGCTCATTCCTCTAACTCCAAAGACCTCGCTATCCGGCTCGCGGCCTGTTCCGCACGGAGTCCCCCCAAGCCTGTGGCGGCCCTCCCGGGTGACACAGGGCGACATCAATGCCGAGGGTTACCAGTAAAAGGAGAGAAAAGCTCTGAGGCTCGCAGGGGCTGCCGCAGGAGTGTGAGAGGCAGCGTGTGTTGGTGGTAGCTGTTTCTTCGCTTCTGGAAAGGCGTCACCCGCAGCTTGGAAACAGTGAGTACGGCTTGTGTTTGGCTTTAAGACAGTAGGTCAGCTTCTTGTCGTCTTTAATGCAGAGAAGATGAACGGAGACCTGGAAAGGCCGGCTGCCTTTTGCTGCATTCCCACCGCCCCATTCAAGATCCCGTTCTTGGTATTTTATATGATTTCGCTTTTTTGGAGTCCTCACCAGCCCTTCAAGGAAAGGTCTTTCTACTTTATAAACATGAAAAGAAAGAGTTAACAATGTGGTGTGATTGGCCCCCTGGTCACTCGGCTAATGGCAGAGCCAAGGTTTAAAACCAGATCCTTCTGACCTGGCAGTTGTGGGTCCTCCGCTCCTCCCTCTTTGCTTTCTCCCTCCTCCGTCCCCACCTTCCATCTCCAGAACAAGCCAAGGTCATTTTGCCCCATTAAAACATTTCACAGATGAAAAAGATTTAAAATCACGGCACTTCAGGATTGGTGCCCTGGAGAAAAAGTGTCCAGGAGAAAAAGAAGGTTCTCATTGTTATGGCACACTCTGCTAAACTTCCCATCTCCTGGGCATTCGCGTTTAAGACTGGAATTCCCAGAAAAGGGGCCACGGTTTAACCAAACCTACTGTTAGACAAATGACCCCTTATCTCTGTGTTGCATTGATGCTTACTACCTGGTTGCTTCATAAGATATCCCGGGAAACGCGATATGAGTCCGACACACTTCTTGCGATATTTTACAATGCCCTCCACAATGCTGTATACGTGTTTATCTCAGTAAGTTATTACCGACTCGATGAAGGAGTGAGTGAAGGAATGCATACTTCTCATCGTCTCGAGTGGACCTGTTTGAATGGAGTATTAGTCGGGGTTCTCCAGAGAACCGGAAGCAGTATGCATATGGAGAGAGATTTATGAAATTGGCTCACATGCTTGTCGGGGCTGACAAAAAAGAAAAAAAGAATTGTTGAGCAGGACAGCCGTCTGGAAAGTCAGACAGGGTTTCTGTGTTTCAATACTGAGGCAACGTTCCTTCTTCAAAAACGTCAGTCTTTACTCTTAAGGCCTTCAACTGATTAGATGCGGCCGACCACATTACAGAAGATGATCTGTACTTTACTTAAAGTGACTTGACTGGAGATCTTAATCCTATCACCTGAGGGAGGGCCTACACACTCTAACCATTGAACCATGCATGCCCGGGCAATATGAGGCCAAGTTTTAACCTCTCCCTTAGCAACAATACTTATTGGACAGGAGAAAAACTAATAGAGACATTGGTCTCACACTGCGTTCATCCATCCCTCACCACCACTTGTGTCTTGGTGACCTTACTGTTTTAACCCTTCAACCCAAGTTAGCCTGTTTCCCGTCCACATTTCTAAGGAATTCAGACCTTTTGCAGTAAAGAAGGCATGCATTCCCTGGCACTTTCTATTAGGGTTGTTTCTAGATTGTCAGTTGAAAGCCCGTACATTTGTTAATTTGCACCCAAAACACACCCCAAGGCCTCATTCAACCTTGAGTGCTCATCTGTGTATTGCAATGCCTGGTTCCAACTTAATCAAGGACTTAATGAGTTGCATTAATATTCATTGTCTTCTCCACAGGAGCGCACGCTCATCAAGGTAAATAGCTGCTGGCCCGCCGCCTGTGCAGCCAGTGGCTGAGCTGAGAAGTGCCTGTTCTCATCTAGACAGTGGACTGTTTGTCCCCCAAGATGGGGAAACCCTCCTGGGTATGTCCCACAGGCTTCGTCTTAAAATGAGATGTTTCTACTTACAGATCTTTTGAAAATGCCAGGCAACATTGGAAGAGCCCTGGGAAATCTATTATCTGGGTGATAGGCATCCCACAAGCTTGTAGCGTGCCTATTATGTGCCAGCAGGCACTGTACTGAGTGCGGGGGAGGCACTGAGGACCCCAGGCAGCCCCGGTCCTGCCTTCCTGGCTGCTTATATTACGGAGGGGTCACCCTCATGAGTAGAGAACTGCAAAGTGAGGTCAGTGTTAGGAAGCAGGGCATGAGGTGTTAGGAGAGCCATTTCCCAAGGAGATAATGAAGCTTAGTTGAGCCCTGGCTGGTGTGGCTCCGTGGATAGAGCATCGGCGTAGGGACTGAAGGGTCTCAGGTTCGATTCCGGTCAAAGGCATGTACCTCCGTTGCAGGTGCTGGATCCCCAGCTCTGCTCAGGGCGTGTGCAGGAAGCAACCAGTCCACGTGTCTCTCTCACACTGATGTTTCTCTGTGTCTCTCCCCCTCCTTTCTACTCTCTCTAAAAATCAATGGAAAAATATCCTCAGGTGAGGATCTAACAAAAAAAAGAAAGGCACTGACAAAGCTTAGCTGAAAGGTAAAAAAACAGTTATTCATCAGATATTGGGGCTGGAGCACACATACACGCACACGCACATGCACGCACGCACGCTCACCCAACATCCAGTACAACTCTTCTAGTGTCCCAGTTTGCCCAATATCTTGCCCAAGGTCAGAACTAATTATAGAAACCAGCCATCCCAATACCCAGCCCCTTCCTGCTAAATCCCAGGATTTTATTTATATCCCAGCTATAGATTCTCTCCGTACCCTTGGCCCAGAAGATGCAGGCTGTTGTGTTCAAACCACATCCCTCAAGACCACAGGCATCAATAACGATCGAGCTTTGAAGCGGATGCTGTCTTTTCATTTTGCAAATCCAAAGATTCCCCCATCGTATCAAAATCCAGGGCACTTTGCTTTCTGTGAGAACGGAAGGTCATAATCCTATCTGAAACGCCCTGGCACATGTCTCTACCCCTGCGATGCATGATCATTTGGGCGTGAGTTGCGTGTTCAGGCTGACTTCCCGCCCAGGCGGGGTTTCTGCACATTTGCACATGGCTCTGGGGTGGTTCGCTCTTTCCCCGGAAGGGCCTTTCCCCGGACTCTGGGATTTACCGCTGCTGAAGTCGCGAGTCTGTGTTCTCGCGGGTGGGTGTGTGCCTGCGCTGCATGGGAAAGCATCCTTTGGAAAAGCCCCGGGCGAATCCCCTTGCAATCTGTACGTGTGCGTGCAAAAGTGCAGAGCAAGGGCTGGGAAGAACCGCAAAGGGGCACACCCTGACCCAGGGTTACCTCTGGGGCGCGGCTGCAGTAGGGAGGGGCGCGCTGTGGTCTCCTTTTTACTCTAGATAAGACTGAGTTGCGGAGTTGTGTGAACCCGCACGAGAGAACGCATCGTGTGTGACACATTTCAAACATATTATATACATTTTGAAAAATCAGAATCTTTTTTTAAAAAAACAAATCCATAGAACAAAGGTGCGTCTCCAGAGAGCAGCGCTTCTCAGGGCTCAGACTGTCCACCGCGGAGACCTCGCAGTATCCACCGCCCCCCCATCGTGGAATTGCGGGTGCAAAACGTGCTCTCCACAGCACCCCGCGGGAGGTTTGGAAAGTTGGGGGTATCTCGGGGATCGCTGCACTGGGCCACGCACCCCCAAACTGTGCGC
>NW_006296417.1:4061489-4066830 GCF_000327345.1 Myotis davidii | reverse complement strand
TTTTTTTCCTAAAAGGCTCTCCCCAGGCAGCCGGCGGCGCGCGTGGTTGGACAGCCCAGCGCACCGTCTCCACTGTGTGCGGGCCGGGAGCTCCCTTGCTCCTGCTGGACCATCCCCTCCCGGGAGCCGAGGACGGAGCTGGCCACCGGGCTGTCCCCCAACTGACCCAGCTCGCCGGGTTCTCGCCTCCTGCCCCGCGCCAGACTTCCTAAGCCGGCTGCAGAGCCGGGGGGCGGAGAGGGGGGGCGCCTGTGCCCGGGGGCATTGGGGCAGGTCTAGGTCTGGGCCCGGGTCCCAGCGGTCCTTGGTGCTGGGAGGGAGGGGAAATGCGGACTCGGCTTGAGTGCTAAGGGATCGGGTTCCCAAGTGTCCCCGCGTCCCTACGTGGTGGTTGGGCCCTTGGGTTCGGGCCATGCAGGGCGGTGACCTCGCGCCTAGCTCCCGCCGTGGCGCACAGGGGGACAGGTGTATTTAGGGGGAGGGTCGAAGTGGGGACGCATCCCGTGAATGCATTTACCTTGCATTTGCTCGGAGGTAGAGTCAGGTCCCCCAGATTGTGATTTTCAATGGGGCCTTCGAGCTGCTATTACGCCCTGTGGTTTCCGAAGGCGTTGGGTTGTGTGGATTTTACAAATAGGGTGTCTTGCGCACGAATTAGGGGAAACCGCGCCATCTAGAGGAAACGGTGAGCTCCCAGCTCCTTGAGGCTGCACGGCTGCGTGTTCTCTAGGAAAGGTGTCTCCTGTGGCAGGTGGGGAGGCCGGGACTAGCCTCCAAGGAGGAGGAGTCCCCTGTGTGTCTACAGTCCCGCGCCTCCGAGTTCACGGGACAGAATTGCAGGTCGTGCTGAGTGGCAGGCTGCCACCTCAAGGAAATCCATCACCTTGTTCCTCTGGCTTCAGGATCCTCCAGCAGAAAGATAAAATGGTACCTGCTGGTACCTATGGCAGAAAGCTGGGAAATCCATGCACGGACATTGCTCTTCTCCTGCGTGATTTTCCGGGGAATCTTGAGCCACGATCCCTGGAAAGGGGGTTGGCTGTGCCGGGAAGAGCAGCTGAAGGAGAACTTGGAAGGGTCTCTTACCAATCCGGGCAGGAACTGTGCGGTGTAACAACAATGCCACCTGTGCATCTACAAAGGAGAGGTTTCCCGCAGCCCCACCGCCACAGCAGGCAACAGGCAAGCCCCCTGTATAAGGGGCATGGTCTCCAGTAACAGTGGGGCAGACTTGGCTGGTTATGGAGGAGAGTGGAGGACGGCCCTGGGTGGGGCACCCCACAGCCAGGGAGCTCCACGTTGTCCAGGGCTGGGTGTCGCTGCCACCTTCCAGGCCAGCTGGTCTTAGCAGTGAGCTGGGTGCCCCCTGTTCTGACAGTGACATTGGTTCCTTGTAGGTTAGTGTCCTGCTCTGCTGGTGGTGAGACCCGCTGTGCAGGGATGGTGGTAAGGGAGGTCCCAGCCTCCTTTTCTCGCCAGCCCTGCTGCTCCCATCATTCCCTCCCCGATGACAGACAGGGGCCTCCTGTCTGAATGGACATGCAGAAAGGTGGGTGGGTGGCCTCCCCACCCCCCATGCTGCCTCAAACTGTCTCTCCATTTGCAGGTGTTTATTCAATAACCAGATTTGTGACCCCAAAAAGGGGGCTTGCAGTAAGGTGGCACTTTTTCCAAGGAGGACTTCCTGTCCTTTGCTGAGAAACCTGTCTGCTTTCTCTCCTTCCCAGCCTCCCCAAGGCGCAACTCACCGCCTCCCCCGTGTGCGCAGCAATACAGAGTGGAGGCGTGAGGAGCTCCTGTTAGCACGACCCTGTCATATGGCTCTCCAGCCCCCCAGCGTGGGATCCAACGCAGGCATTCTTAGATGAGAAAATGCAAAATACAATGAAGACGTACTGAGCAGTCCCAACTGTGGGATGGGGAGCTTTTTGAGCCACACTCCCAGTGTCCCTGCATGGGCTGGCATTTCCATTTCTCAGAAGAAACTGAGGCCCAGAGAGGTGCAGGGGTACAGCCCGGGGTCTGCAGAACTCAAATGCTTTTCCCCCTACAGCCTCGCTACCCAATGCATTAAACTCAAGCGCTTGCTTTTACCATGCACGGTCCCCAGATTTGGTCACGCCTTGGGAGGTGTGATCAGCCATCTCTCCAGCAGTCTGCCCTCCAGGGGAAGGGAAGGGATATTCCCAAGCGAAACTGCGCGTAAACAAACGTCTTATCAGTAACCAGGGCAGGCTCATTGGGATCCGCTATGTCTGTGCACTGAGAAGGCAGTCCCCCTTAAAGAGCATCGTCTGAGAACTTGACTTCTAATCCCACAGGGAAGGTCAGATAGCACAGGTGTCTGCGGTGTTCCTGAGGCTCTATAGGGGAAGACTTTGCTTTCCAAACAACACCATTGTTTATTCGCTCAACAAACTGAACAGAACTTGAACCTGAGGAAGGGAGGGCCAGACTTCCCCATCTGTCTGGTATCCAGCCCCATCCAATGACAGGCATTTATTTATTTTTTTATTTGGGCCTCCCTTCCCTTAGCTACAGTGCTAGGAAGGAGCAGCATGAACAGGGCAGTGGAAAAAAGCAAGGACTACCTCACCCAAGGGTGCATACGCGGTCAGACTCACCTGGAGACACGATGAGGTTCCCCGGGGCACCCCCTCACAGGTCCGGACCTGCTCCTCAGCCCTCATGGCTGAGTTTGGCGGGACACATGGGAGTTCATGTTGTTTTTCCATCAGCCAGTGCAGCTCACATAGCCTGATACTTCGTTTTCAACATCCTGCTTTCCAAATGCTTCCCTTACTATCCTGAAGCGCACCCACTGGCTTTGTATCTTGGGCATCTCAGGATCCTATGGTCAGAAAAACCCGGTTGCCAGTCTTTTCCATGCTGCAGGGTTTTGACGTTGCTTTCGTGTTTCTCTGTTGAGAGCACTTTGAGGAAGGAGACCCCTAAACCCCACGTGTCTTATTTTCCACTTGGATATGGATGCTATCGGAGTCTACTAACTGCGGACCTGATAGGGAATAGATGGCCATTCTGTGGCTGCCCCGGGAGCTTACTGAGAAACTCCAAGGTCAAGAAGGGAAGGTGTGAAAAGATGTAGGGGGGAGGCTTAACCCCGAAGCAAGAGTTAGTGAGGACAAAGCAAACCCAAGCCATGGTGATGCCCAGGCCCTTCCTTTCAGGGTCAAGGGCCTACCTCCAGGGGCAGAAGCCCACCTAGCTTTTAATTTGAGACGTGCTCTGAATGGCCTGTGGTCTGAAGGGGCTGCCATGAATTGATACTATGGACAGGTTTCCCTAAACATCTTGGTGTGCAGTACTCACCTGTGGCTCAGTGCTTGAGCATCGACCTATGAACCAGGAGGTCACAGTTCGATTCCCGGTCAGGGCACATGCCCAGGTTGCAGGCTCCATCCCCGCCCGGTAGGAGGTGTGCCAATCTATGGTTCTCTCTCATCATGGATGTTTCTCTCTCTCTCCCCCTCTCCTATCCTCTCTGAAATCAATAAAAATATATTTTAAAAAGATAAAACTTGACCTAAAAATACCATTTAGCATCCAAAAGAAAGAAAAAGAATTCTGTAATTATTTCCACGTAACTAAGTAAGGTTTTTAAGGGGATGAGGGAGATGGTTCAGGGAAACTTTTCTTAAAATGTTCGTATGTTTTTATTTGTTTCTGGAAACAGTATAACCCTAAACATACTCCCATCTCTAATTCATGGTCCATCGGAATACGCACAAGGCATGTTATTTGACTAGCAACAACAATAAAACGCCCCGGGCGACGATGAGAAGCAGCTGTGGTTTGGTGGGAAAACCACTGAACTTGGCATCGCAGGGCCGAGGCTTGAGCCTCTCTCTCTGCCATTTCTATTCTTGGTGACTTCGGGGTTCCAACCAATTTTAAAAGGAAAGCCATGGCCCTAACCGGTGTGGCTCAGTGGATAGAGCGTCGGCTTGTGGACTGAAGGGTCCCAGGTTCGATGCCGGTCAAGGGCATGTACCTTGGTTGCGGGCACATCCCCAGTAGAGGGAGTGCAGGAGGCAGCTGATCAATGTTTTTCTCTCATTGATGTTTCTCTCTCTCTATCCCTCTCCCTTCTCAATAAAAATATATTTTAAAAATTAAAAAAGGATCTGAGCGTAGCTGGATGGTTCTGTTTTCCCACTTTCTCATGAGGTTGCAGTCCAGATTTCAGCCAGGGCTGCAGTCACCTGAAAGCTTGACTGAGTTGGAAGATTCACTTCAAAGTTCTCACATGGCTGTTGGCAGAAGGCTGTAGTTTTCTACCAAGAGAACCTCTCTGAAATTCTTCTTAGGACCTATAGCAATGAACTTCCACTGAAGTCACTTATCCTGAGAGAGGGAGTGTCAGACAGCAACAAAATGCCAATTTCCCACTTGTTCAGCGACAGGTTCACTTGGTCGGGGGTGGGCAAGGCCAGTTAGGTGCACAGCCAACACCCGTTCACTGGCTGCCTAGAGATACGGGATCCCTGGAGCCCAAGGTCACCCCCAGGCAGCCAGGCCATGATCGCAGGTTGAGAAGCTGAGGGTACAGCCCGGCCGGCGTGGCTCAGTGGTTGAGTGTCAACCTAGGCACCAGGAGATCACGGTTCGATTCCCGGTCAGGGCACATGCCCGGGTTGTGGGCTCCATCCCAAGTAGGGGGTGTGCAGGAGGCAGCCGATCCATGATTCTCTCATCGTTGATGCTTTTATCTCTTGCTCCCTCTCCATTTCTCTCTGAAATCAATAAAAATATATTTTTAAATTTTTTTTTAAATAGAGAAGCTGAGAGTGTCGCAATAGGTCAGGGCATCCAGTGGCTACTGAGCCAGGGGTAGGGTCACTCCATATCCCCTGTCTCGTTCTCCATATCCACTGCAATGTCTAGATTTTTGCAGCGGTTCTCAACCTGTGGGTCGCGATCCCCTTTGCCGGTCGAACGACCCTTTCCCAGGGGTCGCCTAAGACCATCCTGCGTATCAGATATTGACACGATGATTCATCACAGTAGCAACATGACAGTTACGAAGTAGCCACGGAAATAATGTTATGGTTGGGCTACAACATGAGGAACTGTATTTAATGAAAGGGTCCGGGCATCAGGAAGGTTGAGAACCACGGCCTTGAACGGTCAGATGAAGCGATGACAACGGCAAACACAGCAACAGCTGTTTGGTGTGAAATGAGTCAAAATTGCACCTGTTTTTGTCGGATCAGCAAACGATAGCCCGTCTGGGTGCGCGGGATGTCGGTGAGGAGCTGCCGCGGGCCGGGGGCGGACGGGTGAAATCGCGGGCACGGACGGGCTCCCGTGGAATGGGTCA
>NW_006296417.1:4059548-4060365 GCF_000327345.1 Myotis davidii | reverse complement strand
CTGGTTGGGGTTAGGGTGGGGGGGATCGCCACGGATCGGAATTGTCCTTAGAGACAGGAAACAAAAAAGAAAATAGGATAAACAGGTACTTTTCTGGATGAGGAATTATAAACAGTGGGGATCCCCAGGGACCATGGTGCTCCCAGGCTTAGTTTAAATGTTCATATTTCATCTGGAGGAGTGACTGCTCGGCTAGGTCCAGGCCTGCAGATGGAATGGATGGCAAACAAATGGTGATTAACCGCAGGGCAGGCCGAGGCGGTAGCAAGCAAATGCATACTGAGCTTGTGCAGGGAGGGGGCCAGCCTCAGTTAATGCGTTTAGGAGAACATAACCCAAATTTCAAGAAAAATGGATCCTGGAGGGGATCTTTGCAAAATGTTTGTTTGCTAAAGGCCGTGCGGGACCAAGTGTTCAGGAGGTGCCTACCATGAGGCCCAGGCCACAGCCTCGGGGAGAACGCGTAAGTGGTCAGACTCTTAACAGGAGCCGTTTGTCTAAAGTCAACTACACTTTGAGTTTCTCTGGCAAATGAAGCGCTGCGTTCCAAAACCCAAGGTTTCAAGAATTTCTTACTCTTTTGCAAAGAGTTGGGGAGTTGTCAACAAGATGGGCCGTTTGGCCGGTAGAGACAGGTTCCTCTAGGTCAGTGGTTCTCAACCTTCCTAACGCCGCGACCCTTTCATACAGTTCCTCATGTTGTGGTGACCCCCAACCATAAAATCATTTTCGTTGGTACTTCAAAAAAAAACAAACCCTTGGTATTACCTTTCCCAAATTATTTGCTTCTGCCATAAAAATTGTTGCTGCCGCCAGA
>NW_006296417.1:4057687-4059480 GCF_000327345.1 Myotis davidii | reverse complement strand
AATGCTGCGGAGTTCCCGTGGCCCGGTATCCCCGTGCCCCGCCCAAATTGTATGATCAGCCAGCCCCTTACAGATGAGGAAACTGGGGTGTAGAGACCGGAAGTCTAGTTGCCAAAGGTTCAGTCTTGCGCCAGGGCAGGGCTGAAAGGGGCTGCTTGGAGGGTTTTGTTTTGGAGAGGAAGGGAGAGGGAGTGAGAGAGAAACATCAATGATGAGAGAGAATCATTGATTGGCTGCTCCTGCACGCCCTACACTGAGGATAGAGTCTGCAACCCAGGCATGTGCCCTGACCAGGAATCGAACCCTGACCTGCCGGTTCCTAGGTTGATGCTCAGCCACTGAGCCACGCCGGTCCAGCGCTTGCAGGTCTGTGCTGTGTTCCCGGCCTGGAGGTCCCCCAGAGGTGGTGGTGGTGGTGGTGCATTTGCCGGTGGGAATATGAATGAGACGGTCCCTTCTCTCTCATTAGCGGGAGGCTCAGGCTGACTTGCGAAAGGCAGAATCCAGATGGTGTGAACGGGTGGCCCTGGCAGGTGCCCCTGTGCAGGCTGGCTCTGTCCTGGGCTTCTGACAAATACATTGGTGGGTTTGGCCCAAGGATGAGCCAACCTTGAGGGGAATGCCATGTGCGACCTGGATTGCAGTGGGCAAGCTTGTCGTGGTCTGCAAACCAGGGTTTCCGGTGAAACTCAGTGTAGGGGGAGATAATTGGACAGAACCTGCTAGACTGAGACCTCACTATGGGAGCAGGAAAGATGGTGGCACCCCAGCTGTAAAGGCAGGCGAGCAGAGGCCCTGTGGCCTTGAGTCCTAAGGGAACAGCCGCTGGCGGAGGCCTTATGCCCTTTCTTGCCTGTTGTGAAGCTGGGTTCAGAAGTGTGATTCCTTTGGGTTGTGCCTGCTGTCTTGGGCCTTTTTCCCTCGCCCGGAGCTCGCTCCTCCATAGCTGGACTCCCCTCCTGGCAGGCACAGCGCCCCGCAGCCTGTGTGGCCTCCAGCGAGGGAGGACTGTGATAGTGCTTAAGGGAAACATCGCAATTGGACAAAAACGCGGGGTTCTCTTCCAAAGAACCAGATGAGTAGGCTTGGAGGCGAGGTGAGGGGGCCAAGGGGAGGAATTGGTTTGACTGAAAACACTTGCTCTGGCGTATTTGTGCTCCGTCCAGAGGATGCTCAGGGGGAGCTGCCAGCCCCTTAAATAGCCCAGGAGCAGGGGCAGGAGCGCTGCGGGGCTCAGGGAACCCTGGGAAGGAGGCACTTTGCTCCCAGAAAAACAGGCGACCAGAGCGAAGGAAGTCATCACCCCGATGCCCTGCCGAGCGCCGCCTTGGTGGCAGGGCCCTGAGCAGCGCGGGGACCCCTGTCCCCAGGCCTCCCCTGGGGTGGCAGCCCTCCTGCCTCTGATGGGCCCGCAGGCCCCCAGCTCCCGGGCGCAGCCAGGGCAAGTGCGAGGGAGGCAGCGCGATGCTGGGAGGGGAGGGGGTGCTGGAGGCAGCCCAGCCAGGCGGGGTGGATGGCGGGGGCCTCCAGGTGCGCTCCTGGCTGAGGTCCCCAGGGCCACCCCGCCTAACCCCCCGGACAATTTGGGGAGCGGATCTGCGGCCGCTTGCACCCGGGACCCCCTCCCAGTGAGAGAAATGAGCGGCTTCGGGCCGGCGGTCTAGTTGGAAAGGGGACCTGGGGTTGGTCTCCAAACACAGTTTCTTTCCACTTGGGTTGGAGGTTTCAGGGGGAGATATGGGAGCGCGCTGCCGCCCTTGCGCTCTTGTAGGGCCAGGCGGCCGGGTCCTATC
>NW_006296417.1:4056585-4057553 GCF_000327345.1 Myotis davidii | reverse complement strand
CGCCGGCGGAGCGAGGGCTGCCTTGGCTGCGCAGCGTGATTGATTTTCTGCTTTTCTTCTAAACTCTTCTTCCAGGGAGAGGCTAGTGGGAACAGGCCGAGCTGGATGGATGGGTATGGGGAGAGGGGCAGGACGATCAGCCCTGGGATTCTGGCCGACCCTCGCCTTCCTGCTCTGCAGCTTCCCCGCAGCTTTCAAATACTAGAAATTCAGGTTTCCAGAACTCAGACTTTGTGTACAAAGCCTTGGAATGAAGAGAATAGTGTTTATGTTTAGAAATTAAGGCTGATTGGCTTTGGCGTTGTCTGTGTGAATCACAGAGAATGCTGAAGATCCAAGAATATACTTCCAAGAAAACTGTCAAATTGGGCTAAATTCTTAAAATACACGATGATAGTTCCCAGAAATGATTAAGAACGTGTAGGAAACACTTCATGCACACATAACAAGATTTTGAATAAACTTACTGCCGTATTCAATCAAGGAGGTTTCCAGTGGAATCTTGAAATGATGAAAATAATGGTGATATTGACAATTCCGGCTACTTCAGGTGGCGTTTTCACGGAAATGTGCGCCCTCGCCACGGCCCCCGAGCGGGTCGCCGGCGCCCCCCTTGGGGGACCTGGCCTCCCATCTCCTCTGGTCTTTGTTTCTCCCGCTCCCCGCGGAAGGCGCGATGGATGCCCGGGGAACTCCAGAGGGGGGACCCTACTCGGGCTGCACTGAAAAGAAGCCAGTCGGAAGGGTCCCTTGGGCCGGAGGTGCCTCCGAACTTCCCAGAAAGAGGGGAGACCAGGGACGCGCCCTTGGGAGGCCCTGGAGGGAGGGGCGCAGGGGAGGCACGGGCTCTGAGCATGGGGGTGTGTGGGTTTGTAATCAGGCAGACCTGCCTCCAGTGGGTTGTCTCCAGTTACTCTCTCTTAACTTACTTGGTAGAGTGACTGTGAGGAGCAAGAGAGAAAATATGC